>NW_027480635.1:0-324323 GCF_051401765.1 Calliopsis andreniformis | reverse complement strand
TAGATATTTGAAGATTGCAGATTGAGTATTGGGTATTGAAGACTGTGAATTGATGATATTCTATTGAGGTTTGAGGATTGACATCTGATTGTTGAAGTCTGAAGCCTGAAGATTGAGAATTCAGGATTGAGGATTCAGGATTGAGGTTTCAGGACTGAGGATTGAGGATTGAGGATTGAGGCTTGAGGATAGAGGATTGAGGGTTGAAGATTGAGGATTGGTTATTGAGGATGAGGGCTGAGGGTTGAGGATTGAGGTTTGAGAATTGAGGATTGAGGATTGAGGATTGAAGATTGAGGATTGGGTGCTGAACGTTGAGGGTTGAGTGATGAGAATTTATGTTTGTGGATAGAAATTTGAAGATTGCAGATTGAGTATTGATTATTGAAAACTGTGAATTGATGATATTCGATTGAGGATTGAGGATTGACATCTGATTGTTCAGGTCTGAGGTCTGAAGATTAAGGATTCAGGATTGAGTATTCAGGACTGTGGTTTGATGACTGAGGATTTAGGATTGAGGATTGAGGCATGAGGATTGAGGATTGAGGATTGAAGATTGAGGATTTAGGATTGAAGATTGAGGATTGAGGATTGAGGATGAGGGCTGAGGGTTGAGGATTGAGGTTTGAGGTCTGAGGACTGAGGATTGAGGATTGAGAATTGAGGATTGAGGGTTGAAGATTGAAGATTGAGGATTGGGTATTGAGGATTGAGGAATGAGGATTGAGGAATGAGGATTGAGGATTGAGTATTGAAGATTGAGTATTGAGGATTGAAGCCTGACGATTGAGGATCGAGGATTGAGGATTGAGGATTGAGGATGGAGGATTGAAGATTGAGTATTGAGGATTGAAGATTGAGGATTGAGGATTGAGGGTTGAGTGTCGAGGTTTGAGCATTGAATCCTGAGAATTCAGGATACTCTATTGAGTATTGAGGATTGATGGTTGAGTATTGAGGGTTGTGGATTGGGGATTGAGGATTGAGTATTGAGGATTGAGGATTCAGGATTCAAGATTGAATATTGATGATTGAAGATTGAGGATCGAGGATTGAGGGTTGTGGATTAAGGACGAGGACTGAGGGTTGAGTATTGATGTTTGAGGTCTGAGGATTGAGGATAGAGGATTGAGAATTGAGGATTGAGGATTGAGGATTGAAGATTGAGGATTGGGTGTTGAGGATTGATGAATGAGGATTGAGGATCGAGGATTGAGGATTGACGATTGAAGATTGAGTATTGAGGATTGAAGATTGAGGATTGAGGTCTCAGGATTGAGGATTGAGGATTGAAGATTGAGGATTGGGTGTTGAGGATTGAAGAATGAGGATTGATGGTTGAGGATTGAGGATTGAGGATTGAAGATTGAGGATTGGGTATTCAGGATTGAAGAATGAGGATCGAGGAATGAGGATTGAGTTTTGCAGATTGAGTATTGAGGATTGAAGATTGAGGGTTGAGCATTATGGATTGAGGATTGAGCATTGAGGATAGAGGATTGAGGATTGAGGATTGAAGATTGATTATTCAGGATTGAAGATTGAGGATTGAGGGTTGAGGATTGAGGATTGAGGATTGAGGATTGAAGATTGAGTATTGAGTATTGAAGATTGAGGATTGAGGATTGAGTGATGAGAAATGATGTTTGTGAATAGAGATTTGAAGATTGCAGATAGAGTATTGGGTATTGAAGGCTGTGAATTGATGATATTCTACTGAGGATTGAGGATTGACATCTGATTGCTGAAGTCTGAAGTCTGAAGATTGAGGATTCAGGATTGAGGATTCAGGATTGAGGTTTGAGGACTGAGGATTGAGGATTGAGGATTGAGGCTTGAGGATTGAGAATTGAGCGTTGAAGATTGAGGATTGAGTATTGAGGATGAGGGCTGAGGGTTGAGGATTGAGGTTTGAGAATTGAGGATTGAGGATTGAGGATTGAAGGTTGTGGATTGTGTATTGAGGATTGAACATTGAGGATTGAGGGTTGAGGATTGAGGATTGAAGATTGAGGATTGGGTGTTGAGGATTGAGGAATGAGGATTGAGGATTGAGGATTGAGGATTGAGGATTGAAGATTGAGTATTGAGGATTGAAGATTGAGGATCGAGTCCTGAGGATTGAGGATTGAGGATTGAAGATTGAGGATTGGGTGTTGAGGATTGAAGAATGAGGATTGAGGATTGAGGATTGAGGATTGAGGATTGAGCATTGAGGATTGAGGATTGAAGAATGAGTATTGAGGATTCAGGATTGTGGTTTGATGACTGAGGATTGAGGATTGAGGATTGAGGCACGAGGATTGAGGATTGAGGACTGAAG
Organism: Calliopsis andreniformis; assembly: GCF_051401765.1. Lineage (NCBI taxonomy): Eukaryota > Metazoa > Arthropoda > Insecta > Hymenoptera > Andrenidae > Calliopsis > Calliopsis andreniformis. Next base: position 321,997 of record NW_027480635.1, on the reverse strand, counting down.
ATTGAGGATTTAGGATTGAAGATTGAGGGTTGAGGATTGAGGATGAGGGCTGAGGGTTGAGGATTGAGGTTTGAGGTCTGAGGACTGAGGATTGAGGATTGAGAATTGAGGATTGAGGGTTGAAGATTGAAGATTGAGGATTGGGTATTGAGGATTGAAGAATGAGGATTGAGGAATGAGGATTGAGGATTGAGTATTGAAGATTGAGTATTGAGGATTGAAGCCTGACGATTGAGGATTGAGGATTGAGGATTGAGGATTGAGGATGGAGGATTGAAGATTGAGTATTGAGGATTGAAGATTGAGGATTGAGGATTGAGGATTGAGGATTGAGGGTTGAGTGTCGAGGTTTGAGTATTGAATCCTGAGAATTCAGGATACTCTATTGAGTATTGAGAATTGAGGATTGATGGTTGAGTATTGAGGATTGAGGATTGGGGATTGATGATTGAGTATTGAGGATTGAGGATTCAGGATTCAAGATTGAATATTGATGATTGAAGGTTGAGGATCGAGGATTGAGGGTTGTGGATTGAGGACGAGGACTGAGCGTTGAGTATTGATGTTTGAGGTCGGAGGATTGAGGATAGAGGATTGAGAATTGAGGATTGAGGATTGAGGATTGAAGATTGAGGATTGGGTGTTGAGGATTGATGAATGAGGATTGAGGATTGAGGATTGAGGATTGACGATTGAAGATTGAGTACTGAGGATTGAAGATTGAGGATTGAGGTCTGAGGATTGAGGATTGAGGATTGAAGATTGAGGATTGGGTGTTGAGGATTGAAGAATGAGGATTGAGGGTTGAGGATTGAAGATTGAGGATTGAAGATTGAGGATTGGGTATTGAGGATTGAAGAATGAGGATTGAGGATTGAGGATTGAGGATTGAGGATTGCAGATTGAGTATTGAGGATTGAAGATTGAGGGTTGAGCATTATGGATTGAGGATTGAGCATTGAGGATAGAGGATTGAGGATTGAGGATTGAAGATTGATTATTGAGGATTGAAGATTGAGGATTGAGGATTGAGGATTGAGGATTGAGGACTGAGGATTGAAGATTGAGTATTGAGTATTGAAGATTGAGGATTGAGGTTTGAGTATTGAGGATTGAGGATTGAAAATTGAGGATTGGGGACTGAGTGTTGAGGGTTGAGTGATTAGAATTGATGTTTGTGAATAGATATTTGAAGATTGCAGATTGAGTATTGGGTATTGAAGACTGTGAATTGATGATATTCTATTGAGGTTTGAGGATTGACATCTGATTGTTGAAGTCTGAAGCCTGAAGAGTGAGAATTCAGGATTGAGGATTCAGGATTGAGGCTTCAGGACTGAGGATTGAGGATTGAGGATTGAGGCTTGAGGATTGAGGGTTGAGGGTTGAAGATTGAGGATTGGTTATTGAGGATGAGGGCTGAGGGTTGAGGATTGAGGTTTGAGAATTGAGGATTGAGGATTGAGGATTGAAGATTGAGGATTGGGTGCTGAACGTTGAGGGTTGAGTGATGAGAATTTATGTTTGTGGATAGAAATTTGAAGATTGCAGATTGAGTATTGAGTATTGAAAACTGTGAATTGATGATATTCTATTGAGGATTGAGGATTGACATCTGATTGTTCAGGTCTGAGGTCTGAAGATTAAGGATTCAGGATTGAGTATTCAGGACTGTGGTTTGATGACTGAGGATTGAGGATTGAGGATTGAGGCATGAGGATTGAGGTTTGAGGATTGAAGATTGAGGATTTAGGATTGAAGATTGAGGATTGAGGATTGAGGATGAGGGCTGAGGGTTGAGGATTGAGGTTTGAGGTCTGAGGACTGAGGATTGAGGATTGAGAATTGAGGATTGAGGGTTGAAGATTGAAGATTGAGGATTGGGTATTGAGGATTGAGGAATGAGGATTGAGGAATGAGGATTGAGGATTGAGTATTGAAGATTGAGTATTGAGGATTGAAGCCTGACGATTGAGGATCGAGGATTGAGGATTGAGGATTGAGGATGGAGGATTGAAGATTGAGTATTGAGGATTGAAGATTGAGGATTGAGGATTGAGGGTTGAGTGTCGAGGTTTGAGCATTGAATCCTGAGAATTCAGGATACTCTATTGAGTATTGAGAATTGAGGATTGATGGTTGAGTATTGAGGATTGTGGATTGGGGATTGAGGATTGAGTATTGAGGATTGAGGATTCAGGATTCAAGATTGAATATTGATGATTGAAGATTGAGGATCGAGGATTGAGGGTTGTGGATTAAGGACGAGGACTGAGGGTTGAGTATTGATGTTAGAGGTCTGAGGATTGAGGATAGAGGATTGAGAATTGAGGATTGAGGATTGAGGATTGAAGATTGAGGATTGGGTGTTGAGGATTGATGAATGAGGATTGAGGATTGAGGATTGAGGATTGACGATTGAAGATTGAGTATTGAGGATTGAAGATTGAGGATTGAGGATAGAGGATTGAGGATTGAGGATTGAAGATTGATTATTCAGGATTGAAGATTGAGGATTGAGGATTGAGGATTGAGGATTGAGGATTGAGGATTGAAGATTGAGTATTGAGTATTGAAGATTGAGGATTGAGGATTGAGTGATGAGAAATGATGTTTGTGAATAGAGATTTGAAGATTGCAGATAGAGTATTGGGTATTGAAGGCTGTGAATTGATGATATTCTACTGAGGATTGAGGATTGACATCTGATTGCTGAAGTCTGAAGTCTGAAGATTGAGGATTCAGGATTGAGGATTCAGGATTGAGGTTTGAGGACTGAGGATTGAGGATTGAGGATTGAGGCTTGAGGATTGAGAATTGAGCGTTGAAGATTGAGGATTGAGTATTGAGGATGAGGGCTGAGGGTTGAGGATTGAGGTTTGAGAATTGAGGATTGAGGATTGAGGATTGAAGGTTGTGGATTGTGTATTGAGGATTGAACATTGAGGATTGAGGGTTGAGGATTGAGGATTGAAGATTGAGGATTGGGTGTTGAGGATTGAGGAATGAGGATTGAGGATTGAGGATTGAGGATTGAGGATTGAAGATTGAGTATTGAGGATTGAAGATTGAGGATCGAGTCCTGAGGATTGAGGATTGAGGATTGAAGATTGAGGATTGGGTGTTGAGGATTGAAGAATGAGGATTGAGGATTGAGGATTGAGGATTGAGGATTGAGCATTGAGGATTGAGGATTGAAGAATGAGTATTGAGGATTCAGGATTGTGGTTTGATGACTGAGGATTGAGGATTGAGGATTGAGGCACGAGGATTGAGGATTGAGGACTGAAGATTGAGGATTTAGGATTGAAGATTGAGGGTTGAGGATTGAGGATGAGGGCTGAGGGTTGAGGATTGAGGTTTGAGGTCTGAGGACTGAGGATTGGGGATTGAGAATTGAGGATTGAGGGTTGAAGATTGAAGATTGAGGATTGGGTATTGAGGATTGAAGAATGAGGATTGAGGAATGAGGATTGAAGATTGAGTATTGAGGATTGAAGATTGAGGATCGAGTCCTGAGGATTGAGGATTGAGGATTGAAGATTGAGGATTGGGTGTTGAGGATTGAAGAATGAGGATTGAGGGTTGTGGATTGAGGACGAGGACTGAGCGTTGAGTATTGATGTTTGAGGTCGGAGGATTGAGGATAGAGGATTGAGAATTGAGGATTGAGGATTGAGGATTGAAGATTGAGGATTGGGTGTTGAGGATTGATGAATGAGGATTGAGGATTGAGGATTGAGGATTGACGATTGAAGATTGAGTACTGAGGATTGAAGATTGAGGATTGAGGTCTGAGGATTGAGGATTGAGGATTGAAGATTGAGGATTGGGTGTTGAGGATTGAAGAATGAGGATTGAGGGTTGAGGATTGAAGATTGAGGATTGAAGATTGAGGATTGGGTATTGAGGATTGAAGAATGAGGATTGAGGATTGAGGATTGAGGATTGAGGATTGCAGATTGAGTATTGAGGATTGAAGATTGAGGGTTGAGCATTATGGATTGAGGATTGAGCATTGAGGATAGAGGATTGAGGATTGAGGATTGAAGATTGATTATTGAGGATTGAAGATTGAGGATTGAGGATTGAGGATTGAGGATTGAGGACTGAGGATTGAAGATTGAGTATTGAGTATTGAAGATTGAGGATTGAGGTTTGAGTATTGAGGATTGAGGATTGAAAATTGAGGATTGGGGACTGAGTGTTGAGGGTTGAGTGATTAGAATTGATGTTTGTGAATAGATATTTGAAGATTGCAGATTGAGTATTGGGTATTGAAGACTGTGAATTGATGATATTCTATTGAGGTTTGAGGATTGACATCTGATTGTTGAAGTCTGAAGCCTGAAGAGTGAGAATTCAGGATTGAGGATTCAGGATTGAGGCTTCAGGACTGAGGATTGAGGATTGAGGATTGAGGCTTGAGGATTGAGGGTTGAGGGTTGAAGATTGAGGATTGGTTATTGAGGATGAGGGCTGAGGGTTGAGGATTGAGGTTTGAGAATTGAGGATTGAGGATTGAGGATTGAAGATTGAGGATTGGGTGCTGAACGTTGAGGGTTGAGTGATGAGAATTTATGTTTGTGGATAGAAATTTGAAGATTGCAGATTGAGTATTGAGTATTGAAAACTGTGAATTGATGATATTCTATTGAGGATTGAGGATTGACATCTGATTGTTCAGGTCTGAGGTCTGAAGATTAAGGATTCAGGATTGAGTATTCAGGACTGTGGTTTGATGACTGAGGATTGAGGATTGAGGATTGAGGCATGAGGATTGAGGATTGAGGATTGAAGATTGAGGATTTAGGATTGAAGATTGAGGATTGAGGATTGAGGATGAGGGCTGAGGGTTGAGGATTGAGGTTTGAGGTCTGAGGACTGAGGATTGAGGATTGAGAATTGAGGATTGAGGGTTGAAGATTGAAGATTGAGGATTGGGTATTGAGGATTGAGGAATGAAGATTGAGGAATGAGGATTGAGGATTGAGTATTGAAGATTGAGTATTGATGATTGAAGCCTGACGATTGAGGATCGAGGATTGAGGATTGAGGATTGAGGATGGAGGATTGAAGATTGAGTATTGAGGATTGAAGATAGAGGATTGAGGATTGAGGGTTGAGTGTCGAGGTTTGAGCATTGAATCCTGAGAATTCAGGATACTCTATTGAGTATTGAGAATTGAGGATTGATGGTTGAGTATTGAGGATTGTGGATTGGGGATTGAGGATTGAGTATTGAGGATTGAGGATTCAGGATTCAAGATTGAATATTGATGATTGAAGATTGAGGATCGAGGATTGAGGGTTGTGGATTAAGGACGAGGACTGAGGGTTGAGTATTGATGTTTGAGGTCTGAGGATTGAGGATAGAGGATTGAGAATTGAGGATTGAGGATTGAGGATTGAAGATTGAGGATTGGGTGTTGAGGATTGATGAATGAGGATTGAGGATTGAGGATTGAGGATTGACGATTGAAGATTGAGTATTGAGGATTGAAGATTGAGGATTGAGGATAGAGGATTGAGGATTGAGGATTGAAGATTGATTATTCAGGATTGAAGATTGAGGATTGAGGATTGAGGATTGAGGATTGAGGATTGAGGATTGAAGATTGAGTATTGAGTATTGAAGATTGAGGATTGAGGATTGAGTGATGAGAAATGATGTTTGTGAATAGAGATTTGAAGATTGCAGATAGAGTATTGGGTATTGAAGGCTGTGAATTGATGATATTCTACTGAGGATTGAGGATTGACATCTGATTGCTGAAGTCTGAAGTCTGAAGATTGAGGATTCAGGATTGAGGATTCAGGATTGAGGTTTGAGGACTGAGGATTGAGGATTGAGGATTGAGGCTTGAGGATTGAGAATTGAGCGTTGAAGATTGAGGATTGAGTATTGAGGATGAGGGCTGAGGGTTGAGGATTGAGGTTTGAGAATTGAGGATTGAGGATTGAGGATTGAAGGTTGTGGATTGTGTATTGAGGATTGAACATTGAGGATTGAGGGTTGAGGATTGAGGATTGAAGATTGAGGATTGGGTGTTGAGGGTTGAGGAATGAGGATTGAGGATTGAGGATTGAGGATTGAGGATTGAAGATTGAGTATTGAGGATTGAAGATTGAGGATCGAGTCCTGAGGATTGAGGATTGAGGATTGAAGATTGAGGATTGGGTGTTGAGGATTGAAGAATGAGGATTGAGGATTGAGGATTGAGGATTGAGGATTGAGCATTGAGGATTGAGGATTGAAGAATGAGTATTGAGGATTCAGGATTGTGGTTTGATGACTGAGGATTGAGGATTGAGGATTGAGGCACGAGGATTGAGGATTGAGGACTGAAGATTGAGGATTTAGGATTGAAGATTGAGGGTTGAGGATTGAGGATGAGGGCTGAGGGTTGAGGATTGAGGTTTGAGGTCTGAGGACTGAGGATTGAGGATTGAGAATTGAGGATTGAGGGTTGAAGATTGAAGATTGAGGATTGGGTATTGAGGATTGAAGAATGAGGATTGAGGAATCAGGATTGAAGATTGAGTATTGAGGATTGAAGATTGAGGATCGAGTCCTGAGGATTGAGGATTGAGGATTGAAGATTGAGGATTGGGTGTTGAGGATTGAAGAATGAGGATTGAGGGTTGTGGATTGAGGACGAGGACTGAGCGTTGAGTATTGATGTTTGAGGTCGGAGGATTGAGGATAGAGGATTGAGAATTGAGGATTGAGGATTGAGGATTGAAGATTGAGGATTGGGTGTTGAGGATTGATGAATGAGGATTGAGGATTGAGGATTGAGGATTGACGATTGAGGATTGAGTACTGAGGATTGAAGATTGAGGATTGAGGTCTGAGGATTGAGGATTGAGGATTGAAGATTGAGGATTGGGTGTTGAGGATTGAAGAATGAGGATTGAGGGTTGAGGATTGAAGATTGAGGATTGAAGATTGAGGATTGGGTATTGAGGATTGAAGAATGAGGATTGAGGATTGAGGATTGAGGATTGAGGATTGCAGATTGAGTATTGAGGATTGAAGATTGAGGGTTGAGCATTATGGATTGAGGATTGAGCATTGAGGATAGAGGATTGAGGATTGAGGATTGAAGATTGATTATTGAGGATTGAAGATTGAGGATTGAGGATTGAGGATTGAGGATTGAGGACTGAGGATTGAAGATTGAGTATTGAGTATTGAAGATTGAGGATTGAGGTTTGAGTATTGAGGATTGAGGATTGAAAATTGAGGATTGGGGACTGAGTGTTGAGGGTTGAGTGATTAGAATTGATGTTTGTGAATAGATATTTGAAGATTGCAGATTGAGTATTGGGTATTGAAGACTGTGAATTGATGATATTCTATTGAGGTTTGAGGATTGACATCTGATTGTTGAAGTCTGAAGCCTGAAGAGTGAGAATTCAGGATTGAGGATTCAGGATTGAGGCTTCAGGACTGAGGATTGAGGATTGAGGATTGAGGCTTGAGGATTGAGGGTTGAGGGTTGAAGATTGAGGATTGGTTATTGAGGATGAGGGCTGAGGGTTGAGGATTGAGGTTTGAGAATTGAGGATTGAGGATTGAGGATTGAAGATTGAGGATTGGGTGCTGAACGTTGAGGGTTGAGTGATGAGAATTTATGTTTGTGGATAGAAATTTGAAGATTGCAGATTGAGTATTGAGTATTGAAAACTGTGAATTGATGATATTCTATTGAGGATTGAGGATTGACATCTGATTGTTCAGGTCTGAGGTCTGAAGATTAAGGATTCAGGATTGAGTATTCAGGACTGTGGTTTGATGACTGAGGATTGAGGATTGAGGATTGAGGCATGAGGATTGAGGATTGAGGATTGAAGATTGAGGATTTAGGATTGAAGATTGAGGATTGAGGATTGAGGATGAGGGCTGAGGGTTGAGGATTGAGGTTTGAGGTCTGAGGACTGAGGATTGAGGATTGAGAATTGAGGATTGAGGGTTGAAGATTGAAGATTGAGGATTGGGTATTGAGGATTGAGGAATGAAGATTGAGGAATGAGGATTGAGGATTGAGTATTGAAGATTGAGTATTGAGGATTGAAGCCTGACGATTGAGGATCGAGGATTGAGGATTGAGGATTGAGGATGGAGGATTGAAGATTGAGTATTGAGGATTGAAGATTGAGGATTGAGGATTGAGGGTTGAGTGTCGAGGTTTGAGCATTGAATCCTGAGAATTCAGGATACTCTATTGAGTATTGAGAATTGAGGATTGATGGTTGAGTATTGAGGATTGTGGATTGGGGATTGAGGATTGAGTATTGAGGATTGAGGATTCAGGATTCAAGATTGAATATTGATGATTGAAGATTGAGGATCGAGGATTGAGGGTTGTGGATTAAGGACGAGGACTGAGGGTTGAGTATTGATGTTTGAGGTCTGAGGATTGAGGATAGAGGATTGAGAATTGAGGATTGAGGATTGAGGATTGAAGATTGAGGATTGGGTGTTGAGGATTGATGAATGAGGATTGAGGATTGAGGATTGAGGATTGACGATTGAAGATTGAGTATTGAGGATTGAAGATTGAGGATTGAGGTCTCAGGATTGAGGATTGAGGATTGAACATTGAGGATTGGGTGTTGAGGATTGAAGAATGAGGATTGATGGTTGAGGATTGAGGATTGAGGATTGAAGATTGAGGATTGGGTATTCAGGATTGAAGAATGAGGATCGAGGAATGAGGATTGAGTTTTGCAGATTGAGTATTGAGGATTGAAGATTGAGGGTTGAGCATTATGGATTGAGGATTGAGCATTGAGGATAGAGGATTGAGGATTGAGGATTGAAGATTGATTATTCAGGATTGAAGATTGAGGATTGAGGGTTGAGGATTGAGGATTGAGGATTGAGGATTGAAGATTGAGTATTGAGTATTGAAGATTGAGGATTGAGGATTGAGTGATGAGAAATGATGTTTGTGAATAGAGATTTGAAGATTGCAGATAGAGTATTGGGTATTGAAGGCTGTGAATTGATGATATTCTACTGAGGATTGAGGATTGACATCTGATTGCTGAAGTCTGAAGTCTGAAGATTGAGGATTCAGGATTGAGGATTCAGGATTGAGGTTTGAGGACTGAGGATTGAGGATTGAGGATTGAGGCTTGAGGATTGAGAATTGAGCGTTGAAGATTGAGGATTGAGTATTGAGGATGAGGGCTGAGGGTTGAGGATTGAGGTTTGAGAATTGAGGATTGAGGATTGAGGATTGAAGGTTGTGGATTGTGTATTGAGGATTGAACATTGAGGATTGAGGGTTGAGGATTGAGGATTGAAGATTGAGGATTGGGTGTTGAGGATTGAGGAATGAGGATTGAGGATTGAGGATTGAGGATTGAGGATTGAAGATTGAGTATTGAGGATTGAAGATTGAGGATCGAGTCCTGAGGATTGAGGATTGAGGATTGAAGATTGAGGATTGGGTGTTGAGGATTGAAGAATGAGGATTGAGGATTGAGGATTGAGGATTGAGGATTGAGCATTGAGGATTGAGGATTGAAGAATGAGTATTGAGGATTCAGGATTGTGGTTTGATGACTGAGGATTGAGGATTGAGGATTGAGGCACGAGGATTGAGGATTGAGGACTGAAGATTGAGGATTTAGGATTGAAGATTGAGGGTTGAGGATTGAGGATGAGGGCTGAGGGTTGAGGATTGAGGTTTGAGGTCTGAGGACTGAGGATTGAGGATTGAGAATTGAGGATTGAGGGTTGAAGATTGAAGATTGAGGATTGGGTATTGAGGATTGAAGAATGAGGATTGAGGAATGAGGATTGAGGATTGAGTATTGAAGATTGAGTATTGAGGATTGAAGCCTGACGATTGAGGATTGAGGATTGAGGATTGAGGATTGAGGATGGAGGATTGAAGATTGAGTATTGAGGATTGAAGATTGAGGATTGAGGATTGAGGATTGAGGATTGAGGGTTGAGTGTCGAGGTTTGAGTATTGAATCCTGAGAATTCAGGATACTCTATTGAGTATTGAGAATTGAGGATTGATGGTTGAGTATTGAGGATTGAGGATTGGGGATTGATGATTGAGTATTGAGGATTGAGGATTCAGGATTCAAGATTGAATATTGATGATTGAAGGTTGAGGATCGAGGATTGAGGGTTGTGGATTGAGGACGAGGACTGAGCGTTGAGTATTGATGTTTGAGGTCGGAGGATTGAGGATAGAGGATTGAGAATTGAGGATTGAGGATTGAGGATTGAAGATTGAGGATTGGGTGTTGAGGATTGATGAATGAGGATTGAGGATTGAGGATTGAGGATTGACGATTGAAGATTGAGTACTGAGGATTGAAGATTGAGGATTGAGGTCTGAGGATTGAGGATTGAGGATTGAAGATTGAGGATTGGGTGTTGAGGATTGAAGAATGAGGATTGAGGGTTGAGGATTGAAGATTGAGGATTGAAGATTGAGGATTGGGTATTGAGGATTGAAGAATGAGGATTGAGGATTGAGGATTGAGGATTGAGGATTGCAGATTGAGTATTGAGGATTGAAGATTGAGGGTTGAGCATTATGGATTGAGGATTGAGCATTGAGGATAGAGGATTGAGGATTGAGGATTGAAGATTGATTATTGAGGATTGAAGATTGAGGATTGAGGATTGAGGATTGAGGATTGAGGACTGAGGATTGAAGATTGAGTATTGAGTATTGAAGATTGAGGATTGAGGTTTGAGTATTGAGGATTGAGGATTGAAAATTGAGGATTGGGGACTGAGTGTTGAGGGTTGAGTGATTAGAATTGATGTTTGTGAATAGATATTTGAAGATTGTAGATTGAGTATTGGGTATTGAAGACTGTGAATTGATGATATTCTATTGAGGTTTGAGGATTGACATCTGATTGTTGAAGTCTGAAGCCTGAAGAGTGAGAATTCAGGATTGAGGATTCAGGATTGAGGCTTCAGGACTGAGGATTGAGGATTGAGGATTGAGGCTTGAGGATTGAGGGTTGAGGGTTGAAGATTGAGGATTGGTTATTGAGGATGAGGGCTGAGGGTTGAGGATTGAGGTTTGAGAATTGAGGATTGAGGATTGAGGATTGAAGATTGAGGATTGGGTGCTGAACGTTGAGGGTTGAGTGATGAGAATTTATGTTTGTGGATAGAAATTTGAAGATTGCAGATTGAGTATTGAGTATTGAAAACTGTGAATTGATGATATTCTATTGAGGATTGAGGATTGACATCTGATTGTTCAGGTCTGAGGTCTGAAGATTAAGGATTCAGGATTGAGTATTCAGGACTGTGGTTTGATGACTGAGGATTGAGGATTGAGGATTGAGGCATGAGGATTGAGGTTTGAGGATTGAAGATTGAGGATTTAGGATTGAAGATTGAGGATTGAGGATTGAGGATGAGGGCTGAGGGTTGAGGATTGAGGTTTGAGGTCTGAGGACTGAGGATTGAGGATTGAGAATTGAGGATTGAGGGTTGAAGATTGAAGATTGAGGATTGGGTATTGAGGATTGAGGAATGAGGATTGAGGAATGAGGATTGAGGATTGAGTATTGAAGATTGAGTATTGAGGATTGAAGCCTGACGATTGAGGATCGAGGATTGAGGATTGAGGATTGAGGATGGAGGATTGAAGATTGAGTATTGAGGATTGAAGATTGAGGATTGAGGATTGAGGGTTGAGTGTCGAGGTTTGAGCATTGAATCCTGAGAATTCAGGATACTCTATTGAGTATTGAGAATTGAGGATTGATGGTTGAGTATTGAGGATTGTGGATTGGGGATTGAGGATTGAGTATTGAGGATTGAGGATTCAGGATTCAAGATTGAATATTGATGATTGAAGATTGAGGATCGAGGATTGAGGGTTGTGGATTAAGGACGAGGACTGAGGGTTGAGTATTGATGTTAGAGGTCTGAGGATTGAGGATAGAGGATTGAGAATTGAGGATTGAGGATTGAGGATTGAAGATTGAGGATTGGGTGTTGAGGATTGATGAATGAGGATTGAGGATTGAGGATTGAGGATTGACGATTGAAGATTGAGTATTGAGGATTGAAGATTGAGGATTGAGGATAGAGGATTGAGGATTGAGGATTGAAGATTGATTATTCAGGATTGAAGATTGAGGATTGAGGATTGAGGATTGAGGATTGAGGATTGAGGATTGAAGATTGAGTATTGAGTATTGAAGATTGAGGATTGAGGATTGAGTGATGAGAAATGATGTTTGTGAATAGAGATTTGAAGATTGCAGATAGAGTATTGGGTATTGAAGGCTGTGAATTGATGATATTCTACTGAGGATTGAGGATTGACATCTGATTGCTGAAGTCTGAAGTCTGAAGATTGAGGATTCAGGATTGAGGATTCAGGATTGAGGTTTGAGGACTGAGGATTGAGGATTGAGGATTGAGGCTTGAGGATTGAGAATTGAGCGTTGAAGATTGAGGATTGAGTATTGAGGATGAGGGCTGAGGGTTGAGGATTGAGGTTTGAGAATTGAGGATTGAGGATTGAGGATTGAAGGTTGTGGATTGTGTATTGAGGATTGAACATTGAGGATTGAGGGTTGAGGATTGAGGATTGAAGATTGAGGATTGGGTGTTGAGGATTGAGGAATGAGGATTGAGGATTGAGGATTGAGGATTGAGGATTGAAGATTGAGTATTGAGGATTGAAGATTGAGGATCGAGTCCTGAGGATTGAGGATTGAGGATTGAAGATTGAGGATTGGGTGTTGAGGATTGAAGAATGAGGATTGAGGATTGAGGATTGAGGATTGAGGATTGAGCATTGAGGATTGAGGATTGAAGAATGAGTATTGAGGATTCAGGATTGTGGTTTGATGACTGAGGATTGAGGATTGAGGATTGAGGCACGAGGATTGAGGATTGAGGACTGAAGATTGAGGATTTAGGATTGAAGATTGAGGGTTGAGGATTGAGGATGAGGGCTGAGGGTTGAGGATTGAGGTTTGAGGTCTGAGGACTGAGGATTGGGGATTGAGAATTGAGGATTGAGGGTTGAAGATTGAAGATTGAGGATTGGGTATTGAGGATTGAAGAATGAGGATTGAGGAATGAGGATTGAAGATTGAGTATTGAGGATTGAAGATTGAGGATCGAGTCCTGAGGATTGAGGATTGAGGATTGAAGATTGAGGATTGGGTGTTGAGGATTGAAGAATGAGGATTGAGGGTTGTGGATTGAGGACGAGGACTGAGCGTTGAGTATTGATGTTTGAGGTCGGAGGATTGAGGATAGAGGATTGAGAATTGAGGATTGAGGATTGAGGATTGAAGATTGAGGATTGGGTGTTGAGGATTGATGAATGAGGATTGAGGATTGAGGATTGAGGATTGACGATTGAAGATTGAGTACTGAGGATTGAAGATTGAGGATTGAGGTCTGAGGATTGAGGATTGAGGATTGAAGATTGAGGATTGGGTGTTGAGGATTGAAGAATGAGGATTGAGGGTTGAGGATTGAAGATTGAGGATTGAAGATTGAGGATTGGGTATTGAGGATTGAAGAATGAGGATTGAGGATTGAGGATTGAGGATTGAGGATTGCAGATTGAGTATTGAGGATTGAAGATTGAGGGTTGAGCATTATGGATTGAGGATTGAGCATTGAGGATAGAGGATTGAGGATTGAGGATTGAAGATTGATTATTGAGGATTGAAGATTGAGGATTGAGGATTGAGGATTGAGGATTGAGGACTGAGGATTGAAGATTGAGTATTGAGTATTGAAGATTGAGGATTGAGGTTTGAGTATTGAGGATTGAGGATTGAAAATTGAGGATTGGGGACTGAGTGTTGAGGGTTGAGTGATTAGAATTGATGTTTGTGAATAGATATTTGAAGATTGCAGATTGAGTATTGGGTATTGAAGACTGTGAATTGATGATATTCTATTGAGGTTTGAGGATTGACATCTGATTGTTGAAGTCTGAAGCCTGAAGAGTGAGAATTCAGGATTGAGGATTCAGGATTGAGGCTTCAGGACTGAGGATTGAGGATTGAGGATTGAGGCTTGAGGATTGAGGGTTGAGGGTTGAAGATTGAGGATTGGTTATTGAGGATGAGGGCTGAGGGTTGAGGATTGAGGTTTGAGAATTGAGGATTGAGGATTGAGGATTGAAGATTGAGGATTGGGTGCTGAACGTTGAGGGTTGAGTGATGAGAATTTATGTTTGTGGATAGAAATTTGAAGATTGCAGATTGAGTATTGAGTATTGAAAACTGTGAATTGATGATATTCTATTGAGGATTGAGGATTGACATCTGATTGTTCAGGTCTGAGGTCTGAAGATTAAGGATTCAGGATTGAGTATTCAGGACTGTGGTTTGATGACTGAGGATTGAGGATTGAGGATTGAGGCATGAGGATTGAGGATTGAGGATTGAAGATTGAGGATTTAGGATTGAAGATTGAGGATTGAGGATTGAGGATGAGGGCTGAGGGTTGAGGATTGAGGTTTGAGGTCTGAGGACTGAGGATTGAGGATTGAGAATTGAGGATTGAGGGTTGAAGATTGAAGATTGAGGATTGGGTATTGAGGATTGAGGAATGAAGATTGAGGAATGAGGATTGAGGATTGAGTATTGAAGATTGAGTATTGATGATTGAAGCCTGACGATTGAGGATCGAGGATTGAGGATTGAGGATTGAGGATGGAGGATTGAAGATTGAGTATTGAGGATTGAAGATAGAGGATTGAGGATTGAGGGTTGAGTGTCGAGGTTTGAGCATTGAATCCTGAGAATTCAGGATACTCTATTGAGTATTGAGAATTGAGGATTGATGGTTGAGTATTGAGGATTGTGGATTGGGGATTGAGGATTGAGTATTGAGGATTGAGGATTCAGGATTCAAGATTGAATATTGATGATTGAAGATTGAGGATCGAGGATTGAGGGTTGTGGATTAAGGACGAGGACTGAGGGTTGAGTATTGATGTTTGAGGTCTGAGGATTGAGGATAGAGGATTGAGAATTGAGGATTGAGGATTGAGGATTGAAGATTGAGGATTGGGTGTTGAGGATTGATGAATGAGGATTGAGGATTGAGGATTGAGGATTGACGATTGAAGATTGAGTATTGAGGATTGAAGATTGAGGATTGAGGATAGAGGATTGAGGATTGAGGATTGAAGATTGATTATTCAGGATTGAAGATTGAGGATTGAGGATTGAGGATTGAGGATTGAGGATTGAGGATTGAAGATTGAGTATTGAGTATTGAAGATTGAGGATTGAGGATTGAGTGATGAGAAATGATGTTTGTGAATAGAGATTTGAAGATTGCAGATAGAGTATTGGGTATTGAAGGCTGTGAATTGATGATATTCTACTGAGGATTGAGGATTGACATCTGATTGCTGAAGTCTGAAGTCTGAAGATTGAGGATTCAGGATTGAGGATTCAGGATTGAGGTTTGAGGACTGAGGATTGAGGATTGAGGATTGAGGCTTGAGGATTGAGAATTGAGCGTTGAAGATTGAGGATTGAGTATTGAGGATGAGGGCTGAGGGTTGAGGATTGAGGTTTGAGAATTGAGGATTGAGGATTGAGGATTGAAGGTTGTGGATTGTGTATTGAGGATTGAACATTGAGGATTGAGGGTTGAGGATTGAGGATTGAAGATTGAGGATTGGGTGTTGAGGGTTGAGGAATGAGGATTGAGGATTGAGGATTGAGGATTGAGGATTGAAGATTGAGTATTGAGGATTGAAGATTGAGGATCGAGTCCTGAGGATTGAGGATTGAGGATTGAAGATTGAGGATTGGGTGTTGAGGATTGAAGAATGAGGATTGAGGATTGAGGATTGAGGATTGAGGATTGAGCATTGAGGATTGAGGATTGAAGAATGAGTATTGAGGATTCAGGATTGTGGTTTGATGACTGAGGATTGAGGATTGAGGATTGAGGCACGAGGATTGAGGATTGAGGACTGAAGATTGAGGATTTAGGATTGAAGATTGAGGGTTGAGGATTGAGGATGAGGGCTGAGGGTTGAGGATTGAGGTTTGAGGTCTGAGGACTGAGGATTGAGGATTGAGAATTGAGGATTGAGGGTTGAAGATTGAAGATTGAGGATTGGGTATTGAGGATTGAAGAATGAGGATTGAGGAATGAGGATTGAAGATTGAGTATTGAGGATTGAAGATTGAGGATCGAGTCCTGAGGATTGAGGATTGAGGATTGAAGATTGAGGATTGGGTGTTGAGGATTGAAGAATGAGGATTGAGGGTTGTGGATTGAGGACGAGGACTGAGCGTTGAGTATTGATGTTTGAGGTCGGAGGATTGAGGATAGAGGATTGAGAATTGAGGATTGAGGATTGAGGATTGAAGATTGAGGATTGGGTGTTGAGGATTGATGAATGAGGATTGAGGATTGAGGATTGAGGATTGACGATTGAGGATTGAGTACTGAGGATTGAAGATTGAGGATTGAGGTCTGAGGATTGAGGATTGAGGATTGAAGATTGAGGATTGGGTGTTGAGGATTGAAGAATGAGGATTGAGGGTTGAGGATTGAAGATTGAGGATTGAAGATTGAGGATTGGGTATTGAGGATTGAAGAATGAGGATTGAGGATTGAGGATTGAGGATTGAGGATTGCAGATTGAGTATTGAGGATTGAAGATTGAGGGTTGAGCATTATGGATTGAGGATTGAGCATTGAGGATAGAGGATTGAGGATTGAGGATTGAAGATTGATTATTGAGGATTGAAGATTGAGGATTGAGGATTGAGGATTGAGGATTGAGGACTGAGGATTGAAGATTGAGTATTGAGTATTGAAGATTGAGGATTGAGGTTTGAGTATTGAGGATTGAGGATTGAAAATTGAGGATTGGGGACTGAGTGTTGAGGGTTGAGTGATTAGAATTGATGTTTGTGAATAGATATTTGAAGATTGCAGATTGAGTATTGGGTATTGAAGACTGTGAATTGATGATATTCTATTGAGGTTTGAGGATTGACATCTGATTGTTGAAGTCTGAAGCCTGAAGAGTGAGAATTCAGGATTGAGGATTCAGGATTGAGGCTTCAGGACTGAGGATTGAGGATTGAGGATTGAGGCTTGAGGATTGAGGGTTGAGGGTTGAAGATTGAGGATTGGTTATTGAGGATGAGGGCTGAGGGTTGAGGATTGAGGTTTGAGAATTGAGGATTGAGGATTGAGGATTGAAGATTGAGGATTGGGTGCTGAACGTTGAGGGTTGAGTGATGAGAATTTATGTTTGTGGATAGAAATTTGAAGATTGCAGATTGAGTATTGAGTATTGAAAACTGTGAATTGATGATATTCTATTGAGGATTGAGGATTGACATCTGATTGTTCAGGTCTGAGGTCTGAAGATTAAGGATTCAGGATTGAGTATTCAGGACTGTGGTTTGATGACTGAGGATTGAGGATTGAGGATTGAGGCATGAGGATTGAGGATTGAGGATTGAAGATTGAGGATTTAGGATTGAAGATTGAGGATTGAGGATTGAGGATGAGGGCTGAGGGTTGAGGATTGAGGTTTGAGGTCTGAGGACTGAGGATTGAGGATTGAGAATTGAGGATTGAGGGTTGAAGATTGAAGATTGAGGATTGGGTATTGAGGATTGAGGAATGAAGATTGAGGAATGAGGATTGAGGATTGAGTATTGAAGATTGAGTATTGAGGATTGAAGCATGACGATTGAGGATCGAGGATTGAGGATTGAGGATTGAGGATGGAGGATTGAAGATTGAGTATTGAGGATTGAAGATTGAGGATTGAGGATTGAGGGTTGAGTGTCGAGGTTTGAGCATTGAATCCTGAGAATTCAGGATACTCTATTGAGTATTGAGAATTGAGGATTGATGGTTGAGTATTGAGGATTGTGGATTGGGGATTGAGGATTGAGTATTGAGGATTGAGGATTCAGGATTCAAGATTGAATATTGATGATTGAAGATTGAGGATCGAGGATTGAGGGTTGTGGATTAAGGACGAGGACTGAGGGTTGAGTATTGATGTTTGAGGTCTGAGGATTGAGGATAGAGGATTGAGAATTGAGGATTGAGGATTGAGGATTGAAGATTGAGGATTGGGTGTTGAGGATTGATGAATGAGGATTGAGGATTGAGGATTGAGGATTGACGATTGAAGATTGAGTATTGAGGATTGAAGATTGAGGATTGAGGTCTCAGGATTGAGGATTGAGGATTGAACATTGAGGATTGGGTGTTGAGGATTGAAGAATGAGGATTGAGGGTTGAGGATTGAGGATTGAGGATTGAAGATTGAGGATTGGGTATTCAGGATTGAAGAATGAGGATTGAGGAATGAGGATTGAGTATTGCAGATTGAGTATTGAGGATTGAAGATTGAGGGTTGAGCGTTATGGATAGAGGATTGAGCATTGAGGATAGAGGATTGAGGATTGAGGATTGAAGATTGATTATTCAGGATTGAAGATTGAGGATTGAGGATTGAGGATTGAGGATTGAGGATTGAGGATTGAAGATTGAGTATTGAGTATTGAAGATTGAGGATTGAGGATTGAGTATTGAGGATTGAGGATTGAAGATTGAGGATTGGGGACTGAGTGTTGAGTGTTGAGTGATGAGAATTGATGTTTGTGAATAGATATTTGAAGATTGCGGATTGAGTATTGGGTATTGAAGACTGTGAATTGATGATATTCTATTAAGGTCTCAGTATTGACATCTGATTTTTGAGGTCTGAGGTCTGAAGATTGAGGGTTCAGAATTGAGGTTTGAGGACTGAGGATTGAGGATTGAAGATTGAGTATTGAGGATTGAAGGTTGAGGATTGAGGATTGAGGATTGAGGATGTGGGATAAGGTTTGAGGATTGAGGTATGAGGACTGAGGACTGGGGATTGAGGATTGAGGATTGAGTATTGAGGATTGAGGATTGAAGATTGAGGATTGGGGACTGAGTGTTGAGTGTTGAGTGATGAGAATTGATGTTTGTGAATAGATATTTGAAGATTGCGGATTGAGTATTGGGTATTGAAGACTGTGAATTGATGATATTCTATTAAGGTCTCAGTATTGACATCTGATTTTTGAGGTCTGAGGTCTGAAGATTGAGGGTTCAGAATTGAGGTTTGAGGATTGAGGATTGAGTATTGAAGATTGAGTATTGAGGATTGAAGCCTGACGATTGAGGATCGAGGATTGAGGATTGAGGATTGAGGATGGAGGATTGAAGATTGAGTATTGAGGATTGAAGATTGAGGATTGAGGATTGAGGGTTGAGTGTCGAGGTTTGAGCATTGAATCCTGAGAATTCAGGATACTCTATTGAGTATTGAGAATTGAGGATTGATGGTTGAGTATTGAGGATTGTGGATTGGGGATTGAGGATTGAGTATTGAGGATTGAGGATTCAGGATTCAAGATTGAATATTGATGATTGAAGATTGAGGATCGAGGATTGAGGGTTGTGGATTAAGGACGAGGACTGAGGGTTGAGTATTGATGTTTGAGGTCTGAGGATTGAGGATAGAGGATTGAGAATTGAGGATTGAGGATTGAGGATTGAAGATTGAGGATTGGGTGTTGAGGATTGATGAATGAGGATTGAGGATTGAGGATTGAGGATTGACGATTGAAGATTGAGTATTGAGGATTGAAGATTGAGGATTGAGGTCTCAGGATTGAGGATTGAGGATTGAACATTGAGGATTGGGTGTTGAGGATTGAAGAATGAGGATTGAGGGTTGAGGATTGAGGATTGAGGATTGAAGATTGAGGATTGGGTATTCAGGATTGAAGAATGAGGATTGAGGAATGATGATTGAGTATTGCAGATTGAGTATTGAGGATTGAAGATTGAGGGTTGAGCGTTATGGATTGAGGATTGAGCATTGAGGATAGAGGATTGAGGATTGAGGATTGAAGATTGATTATTCAGGATTGAAGATTGAGGATTGAGGATTGAGGATTGAGGATTGAGGATTGAGGATTGAAGATTGAGTATTGAGTATTGAAGATTGAGGATTGAGGATTGAGTATTGAGGATTGAGGATTGAAGATTGAGGATTGGGGACTGAGTGTTGAGTGTTGAGTGATGAGAATTGATGTTTGTGAATAGATATTTGAAGATTGCGGATTGAGTATTGGGTATTGAAGACTGTGAATTGATGATATTCTATTAAGTTCTCAGTATTGACATCTGATTTTTGAGGTCTGAGGTCTGAAGATTGAG
Source organism: Calliopsis andreniformis (assembly GCF_051401765.1). Lineage (NCBI taxonomy): Eukaryota > Metazoa > Arthropoda > Insecta > Hymenoptera > Andrenidae > Calliopsis > Calliopsis andreniformis. The sequence continues at coordinate 301,749 of NW_027480635.1, read as the reverse complement.
GGTTCAGAATTGAGGTTTGAGGACTGAGGATTGAGGATTGAAGATTGAGTATTGAGGATTGAAGGTTGAGGATTGAAGATTGAGGATTGAGGATGTGGGATAAGGTTTGAGGATTGAGGTATGAGGACTGAGAACTGGGGATTGAGGATTAAGAATTGAGGATTGAGGATTGAGGATTGAAGATTGAGGGTTGGATATTGAGGATTGAAGACTGCCGATTGAGGATTAAGGATTGAGGTTTGAGGATTGAGGATTGAAGATTGAGTATTGAGGATTGAAAATTGAGGATTGAGGATTGAGGATTGAGGATTGAGTGATGAGAGTTGATGTTTGTGAATAGAGATTTGAAGATTGCAGATTGAGTATTGGGTATTGAAAACTGTGAATTGATGATATTCTACTGAGGATTGAGGATTGACATCTGATTGCTGAAGTCTGAAGTCTGAAGATTGAGGATTCAGGATTGAGGATTCAGGATTGAGGTTTGAGGACTGAGGATTGAGGATTGAGTATTGAGGCTTGAGGATTGAGAATTGAGCGTTGAAGATTGAGGATTGAGTATTGAGGATGAGGGCTGAGAGTTGAGGATTGAGGTTTGAGAATTGAGGATTGAGGATTGAGGATTGAAGGTTGTGGATTGTGTATTGAGGATTGAACATTGAGGATTGAGGGTTGAGGATTGAGGATTGAGGATTGGAGGTTGAGGATTGGGTGTTGAGGATTGAGGAATGAGGATTGAGGATTGAGGATTGAGGATTGAGGATTGAAGATTGAGTATTGAGGATTGAAGATTGAGGATCGAGTCCAGAGGATTGAGGATTGAGGATTGAAGATTGAGGATTGGGTGTTGGGGATTGAAGAATGAGGATTGAGGATTGAGGATTGAGGATTGAGGATTGAGCCTTGAGGGTTGAGGATTGAAGAATGAGTATTGAGGATAGAGGATTGAGGATTGAGGATTGAGGATTGAGGATTGAGGATTGAGGATTGAAGTTTGATTATTGAGGATTGAAGATTGATTACTAAGGATTGAGGATTGAGGGTTGAGGATTGAAGATTGAGGGTTTGGGATTGAGGATTGACGATTGAAGATTGAGGATTGGGTATTGAGGACTGTAGAATGAGGCTTGAGGATTGACGATTGAGGATTGAGGATTGAAGATTGAGTATTGAGGATTGAAGACTGACGATTGAGGATTGAGGATTGAGGACTGAGGATTGAGGATTGAGGATTGAAGATTGAGTATTGAGGATTGAGGATTGAGGATTGAATATTGAGTATTGAGGATTGAATATTGAGGATTGAGGATTGAGGGTTGAGGATTGAGGACGTGGACTGACGGTTGAGGATTGAGGTTTGAGGTTTGAGAATTGAGAATTTAGGATTGAGGCCTGAGGATGAGGGCTGGGGGTTCAGGATTGAGGTTTGAGGACTGAGGTCTGAGGATTGAGGATTGAGTATTGAGGATCGAGGATTGAGGTTTGAAAATTGAGGATTGGGTATTGAGTATTGTAGAATGTGGTTAGAGGATTGAGGATTGAGGATTGAGGATTGAAGATTGAGTATTGGGGATTGAAGACTGACGATTGAGGATTGAGGGTTGAGGATTGAGGATTGAGGATTGAAGGCTGAGTATTGAGGATTGAAAATTGAGGATTGAGGATTGACGATTCAGAATTGAGGATTGAGTATTGAGGATTGAGTATTGAGGATTGAATGTTGAGGATTGGGGACTGAACGTTGAGGGTTGAGTGATGAGAATTTATGTTTGTGGATAAAAATTTGAAGATTGCAGATTGAGTATTGAGTATTGAAAACTGTGAATTGATGATATTCTATTAAGGATTCAGGATTGACATCTGATTGTAGAGGTCTGAGGACTGAAGATTGAGGGTTCAGAATTGAGATTTGAGAACTGAGGATTGAGGATTGAAGATTGAGTATTGAGGATTGAAGGTTGAGGATTGAGGATTGAGGATTGAGGATGTGGGCTAAGGTTTGAGGATTGAGGTTTGAGGACTGAGGACTGGGGATTGAGGATTGAGAATTGAGGATTGAGGATTGAGGATTGAAGATTGAGGGTTGGATATTGAGGATTGAAGAATGAGGATTGAGGATTGAGGATTGGGGATTGAGGATTGAAGAATGAGGATTGAGGGTTGAGGATTGAGGATTGAGGATTGAAGATTGAGGATTGGGTATTGAGGATTGAAGAATGAGGATTGAGGATAGAGGATTGAGGATTGAGGATTGCAGATTGAGTATTGAGGATTGAAGATTGAGGGTTGAGGATTATGGATTGAGGATTGAGCATTGAGGGTAGAGGATTGAGGGTTCAGAATTGAGGATTGAGGATTGAGGATTGAAGATTGAGGATTGGGTATTGAGGATTGTAGAATGAGGATTGAGGATTGAGGATTGAGGATTGAGGATTGAGGATTGAGGATTGAGGATTGAAGAATGAGTATTGAGAATTGAGGATTGAGGATTGAGGATTGAAGATTGAGGATTGGGTATTGATGATTGAAGACTGACGATTGAGGATTGAGGATTGACGATTGAGGATTGAGGGTTGAGGATTGAAGATTGAGTATTGAGGATTGAAGATTGAGGAATGAGGATTGAGGATTGAGGAATGTGGATTGAAGATTGAGGATTGGGGACAGAGTGTTGAGGTTTGAGTGATGAGAATTGATGTTTGTGGATAGAGATTTGAAGATTGCAGATTGAGTATTGAGTTATGAAAGCTGTGAATTGATCATATTCTATTGAGGATTGAGTATTGACAACTGATTGTTGAGGACTGAGGGCTGAAGATTGAGGATTCAGGGTTGAGGATTCGGGATTGAGGTTGGAGGACAGAGGATTGAGGGCTGAGGATTGAGGATTGAGGATTGACGCTTGAGGATTGAGGGTTGAGGATGGAGGATTGAAGAGGGAGGACTGAGTATTGAGGATTGAGTGTTGAGAATTTATGTTTGAGGATTGAGATTTGATTATTGAATATTGTGGATTGAGTATTGAAACAAGAGGATTCAGGATATTCTATTGAGCATTGAGAATTGAGGATCGATGGTTGAGTATTGAGGATTGAGTATTGGTAATTGAGGATTGATGCTTGACTATTGAGGATTGAGGATTGAGGATATAGGATTGAGTATTGCAGATTGAGGATTGATGATTGAGGTTTGAGGTCTGAGGATTGAGGATTGAGGATTGAGGATTGAAGATACAGTATTGAGCATCGAAGATTGAGAATTGAGGATTGAGGATTGAACATTGGGGTCTGAGTTATGAGGGTTGAGTGATGAGAATTGATGCTTGTGGATAGAGGTCCGAAGATTGCAGATTGAGTATTGAGTATTGAAAACTGTGAATTGATGATATTCTATTGAGGTTTGAGGATTGACATCTGATTGTTGAGGACTGAGTGCTGAAGATTTAGGATTCAGGATTGAGGATTCAGAATAGAGGTTTGAGGACTGAGGATTGAGGACTGAAGATTGAGTATTAAGGATTGAAGATTGAAGATTGAGGATTGATGATTGAGGATTGAGTATGAGGGCTGAGGGCTGAGGATTGAGGTTTGAGGACTAAGGACTGAGGATTGAGGATTGAGAATTGAGGATTGAGCATTGAGGATTGAAGATTGAGGATTGGGTATTGAGGATTGAAGAATGAGGATTGAGGATTGAGGATTGGGGATTGAGGATTGAAGAATGAGGATCGAGGGTTGAGGATTGAGGATTGAGGATTGAAGATTGACGATTGGGTATTGTGGATTGAAGAATGAGGATTGAGGATAGAAGATTGAGGATTGAGGATTGCAGATTCAGTATTGAGGATTGAAGATTGGGGGTTGAGGATTATGGATTGAGTATTGAGCATTGAGGATAGAGGATAGAGGATTGAGGATTGAAGATTGAAGATTGATTATTGAGGATTGAAGATTGAGGATTGAGGATTGAGGTTTGAGGATTGAGGATTGAGGATTGAAGATTGAGTATTGAGTATTGAAGGTTGAGGATTGAGGATTGAGTATTGAGGATTGAGGATTGAAGATTGAGGGTTGGATATTGAGGATTGAAGACTGACGATTGAGGATTAAGGATTGAGGTTTCAGGATTGAGGATTGAAGATTGAGTATTGAGGATTGAAAATTGAGGATTGAGGATTGAGGATTGAGGATTGAGTGATGAGAATAGATGTTTCTGAATAGAGATTTGAAGATTGCAGATTGAGTATTTGGTATTGAAAACTGTGAATTGATGATATTCTATTGAGGTTTGAGGATTGACGTCTGATTGTTGAAGTCTGAAATCTGAAGATTGAGGATTCAGGATTGAGGATTCAGGATTGAGGCTTGAGGACTGAGCATTGAGGAATGAGGATTGAGGCTTGAGGATTGAGGATTGAGGGTTGAAGATTGTGGATTGAGTATTGAGGATGAGGGCTGAGGGTTGAGGATTGAGGTTTGAGAATTGAGGATTGAGGATTGAGGATTGAAGGTTGAGGATTGTGTATTGAGGATTGAACATTGAGGATTGAGGATTGAGGATTGAGGATTGAGGATGTGGGCTAAGGTTTGAGGATTGAGGTTTGAGGACTGAACACTGGGGATTGGGGACTGAGCGTTGAGGGTTGAGTGATGAGAATTTATGTTTGTGGATAGAAATTTGAAGATTGCAGATTGAGTATTGGGTATTGAAAACTGTGAATTGATGATATTCTATTGAGGATTGAGGATTGACATCTGATTGTTCAGGTCTGAGGTCTGAAGATTGAGGATTCAGGATTGAGGATTCAGGATTGTGGTTTGATGACTGAGGATTGAGGATTGAGGTTTGAGGCATGAGGATTGAGGATTGAGGATTGAAGATTGAGGATTTAGGATTGAAGATTGAGGATTGAGGATTGAGGATAAGGGCTGAGGGTTGAGGATTGAGGTTTGAGGTCTGAGGACTGAGGATTGAGGATTGAGAATTGAGGATTGAGGGTTGAAGATTGAAGATTGAGGATTGGGTATTGAGGATTGAAGAATGAGGATTGAGGAATGAGGATTGACGATTGAGTATTGAGGATTGAGTATTGAGGATTGAAGCCTGACGATTGAGGATTGAGGATTGAGGATTGAGGATTGAGGATGGAGGATTGAAGATTGAGTATTGAGAATTGAAGATTGAGGATTGAGGATTGAGGATTGAGGATTGAGGGTTGAGTGTCGAGGTTTGGGTATTGAATCCTGAGAATTCAGGATGTTCTATTGAGTATTGAGAATTGAGGATTGATGGCTGAGTATTGAGGATTGAGGATTGGGGATTGAGGATTGAGTATTGAGGATTGAGGATTCAGGATTCAAGATTGCATATTGATGATTGAAGATTGAGGATCGAGGATTGAGGGTTGTGGATTAAGGACGAGGACTGAGGGTTGAGTATTGATGTTTGAGGTCTGAGGATTGAGGATAGAGTATTGAGAATTGAGGATTGAGGATTGAGGATTGAAGATTGAGGATTGGGTGTTGAGGATTGATGAATGAGGATTGAGGATTGAGGATTGAGGATTGACGATTGAAGATTGAGTATTGAGGATTGAAGATTGAGGATTGAGGTCTCATGATTGAGGATTGAGGATTGAAGATTGAGGATTGGGTGTTGAGGATTGAAGATTGAGGATTGAGGGTTGAGGATTGAGGATTGAGGATTGAAGATTGAGGATTGGGTATTCAGGATTGAAGAATGAGGATTGAGGAATGAGGATTGAGTATTGCAGATTGAGTATTGACGCTTGAGGATTGAGGGTCGAGGATGGAGGATTGAAGAGGGAGGACTGAGTATTGAGGAGTGAGTGTTGAGAATTCATGTTTGAGGATTGAGATTTGATTATTGAATATTGTGGATTGAGTATTGAAACATGAGGATTCAGGATATTCTATTGAGCATTGAGAATTGAGGATTGATGGTTGAGTATTGAGGATTGAGTATTGAGAATTGAGGATTGATGCTTGACTATTGAGGATTGAGGATTGAGGATATAGGATTGAGTATTGGAGATTCAGGATTGATGATTGAGGTTTGAGGACTAAGGACTGAGGATTGAGGATTGAGAATTGAGGATTGAGGATTGAGGATTGAAGATTGAGGATTGGGTATTGAGGATTGAAGAATGAGGATTGAGGATTGAGGATTGAAGAATGAGGATTGAAGAATGAGGATCGAGGGTTGAGGATTGAGGATTGAGGATTGAAGAATGAGGATCGAGGGTTGAGGATTGAGGATTGAGGATTGAAGATTGAGGATTGGGTATTGAGGATTGAAGAATGAGGATTGAGGATAGAGGATTGAGGATTGAGGATTGCAGATTGAGTATTGAGGATTGAAGATTGAGGGTTGAGGATTATGCATTGGGTATTGAGCATTGAGGATAGAGGATTGAGGATTGAGGATTGAAGATTGATTATTGAGGATTGAAGATTGAGGATTGAGGATTGAGGTTTGAGGATTGAGGATTGAGGATTGAAGATTGAGTATTGAAGATTGAGGATTGAGGATTGAGTATTGAGGATTGAGGATTGAAGATTGAGGAATTGGGACTGAGTGTTGAGGGTTGAGTGATGAGAATTGATGTTTGTGTATAGATATTTGAAGATTGCAGATTGAGTATTGGGTATTGAAGACTGTGAATTGATGATATTCTATTAACGATTCAGGATTGGCATCTGATTGTTGATGTCTGAGGTCTGAATGTTGAGGGTTCAGAGTTGAGGTTTGAGGACTGAGGATTGAGGATTGTAGATTGAGTATTGTGGATTGAAGGTTGAGGATTGAGGATTGAGGATTGGGGATGTGGGCTAAGGTTTGAGGATTGAGGTTTGAGGACTGAGGACTGGGGATTGAGGATTGAGAATTGAGGATTGAGGATTGAGGATTGAAGATTGAGGGTTGGATATTGAGGACTGAAAACTGACGATTGAGGATTAAGGATTGAGGTTTGAGGATTGAGGATTGAAGATTGAGTATTGAGGATTGAAAATTGAGGATTGAGGATTGAGGATTGAGGATTGAGTGATGAGAATTAATGTTTGTGAATAGAGATTTGAAGATTGCAGATTGAGTATTGGGTAAGCTGTGAATTGATGATATTCTATTGAGGATTGAGGATTGACATCTGTTTGCTGAAGTCTGAAGTCTGAAGAATGAGGATTCAGGATTGAGGATTCAGGATTGAGGTTTGAGGACTGAGGATTGAGGATTGAGGATTGAGGCTTGAGGATTGAGGGTTGAGGATTGAAGATTGAGTATTGAGGATTGAAGATTGAGGAATGAGGATTGAGGATTGAGGAATGTGGATTGAAGATTGAGGATTGGGGACAGAGTGTTGAGGTTTGAGTGATGAGAATTGATGTTTGTGGATAGAGATTTGAAGATTGCAGATTGAGTATTGGGTATTGAAAGCTGAGAATTGATCATATTCTATTGAGGATTGAGTATTGACAACTGATTGTTGAGGACTGAGGGCTGAAGATTGAGGATTCAGGGTTGGGGATTCGGGATTGAGGTTGGAGGACAGAGGATTGAGTGCTGAGGATTGAGGATTGAGGATTGACGCTTGAGGATTGAGGATTGAGGATGGAGGATTGAAGAGAGAGGACTGAGTGTTGAGGATTTAGTGTTGAGGATTGATGTTTGAGGATTGAGATTTGATTATTGAATATTGTGGATTGAGTATTGAACCATGAGAATTCAGGATATTCTATTGAGTATTGAGAATTGAGGATTGATGGTTGAGTATTGAGGATTGATGGTTGAGGGTTGTGCGTTGATTATTGAGGAATAAAGATTGAGTATTGAGGATTGAAGACTGACGATTGAGGATTGAGGATTGAGGATTGAGTATTGAGGACTGAGGATTGAAGATTGAGTGTTGAGGATTGAAGATTGAGGATTGAGGATTGAGGATTGAGGATTGAGGATTGAAGATTGAGTATTGTGGATTGAAGATTGAGGATCGAGTCCTGAGGATTGAGGATTGAGGATTGAAGACTGAGGATTGGGTATTGAGGATTGAAGCCTGAGGATTGAGGATAGAGGATTGAGGATTGACGATTGAAGATTGAGTATTGAGGATTGAAGATTGAGGATTGAGGATTGAGGATTGAGGCTTGAGGATTGAGGATTGAAGATTGAATATTGAGTATCGAGGATTGAAGATTGAGGATTGAGAATTGAGGATAGAGGATTGAGGATTGAAGATTGAGGATTGGGGACTGAGCGTTGAGGGTTGAGTGATGAGAATTTATGTTTGTGGATAGAAATTTGAAGATTGCAGATTGAGTATTGAGTATTGAAGACTGTGAATTGACGATATTCTATTGAGGATTGAGGATTGACATCTGATTGTTCCGGTCTGAGGTCTGAAGATTGGGGATTCAGGATTGAGGATTCAGGATTGTGGTTTGATGACTGAGGATTGAGGATTGAGGATTGGGGCATGAGGATTGAGGATTGAGGATTGAAGATTGAGGATTTAGGATTGAAGATTGAGGGTTGAGGATTGAGGATGAGGGCTGAGGTTTGAGGATTGAGGTTTGAGGTCTGAGGACTGAGGATTGAGGATTGAGAATTGAGGATTGAGGGTTGAAGATTGAAGATTGAGGACTGGGTATTGAGGATTGAAGAATGAGGATTGAGGATTGAAGATTGAGGATTGGGTGTTGAGGATTGAAGAATGAGGATTGATGGTTGAGGATTGAGGATTGAGGATTGAAGATTGAGGATTGGGTGTTGAGGATTGAAGAATGAGGATTGATGGTTGAGGATTGAGGATTGAGGATTGAAGATTGAGGATTGGGTATTCAGGATTGAAGAATGAGGATTGAGGAATGAGGATTGAGTATTGCAGATTGAGTATTGAGGATTGAAGATTGAGGGTTGAGCATTATGGATTGAGGATTGAGCATTGAGGATAGAGGATTGTGGATTGAGGATTGAAGATTGATTATTCAGGATTGAAGATTGAGGATTGAGGATTGAGGATTGAGGATTGAGGATTGAGGATTGAAGATTGAGTATTGAGGATTGAAGATTGAGGATTGAGGTCTCAGGATTGAGGATTGAGGATTGAAGGTTGTGGATTGTGTATTGAGGATTGAACATTGAGGATTGAGGGTTGAGGATTGAGGATTGAGGATTGAAGATTGAGGATTGGGTGTTGAGGATTGAGGAATGAAGATTGAGGATTGAGGATTGAGGATTGAGGATTGAAGATTGAGTATTGAGGATTGAAGATTGAGGATCGAGTCCTGAGGATTGAGGATTGAGGATTGAAGATTGAGGATTGGGTGTTGAGGATTGAAGAATGAGGATTGAGGATTGAGGATTGAGGATTGAGGATTGAGCATTGAGGATTGAGGATTGAAGAATGAGTATTGAGGATTCAGGATTGTGGTTTGATGACTGAGGATTGAGGATTGAGGATTGAGGCACGAGGATTGAGGATTGAGGATTGAAGATTGAGGATTTAGGATTGAAGATTGAGGGTTGAGGATTGAGGATGAGGGCTGAGGGTTGAGGATTGAGGTTTGAGGTCTGAGGACTGAGAATTGAGGATTGAGAATTGAGGATTGAGGGTTGAAGATTGAAGATTGAGGATTGGGTATTGAGGATTGAAGAATGAGGATTGAGGAATGAGGATTGAGGATTGAGTATTGAAGATTGAGTATTGAGGATTGAAGCCTGACGATTGAGGATTGAGGATTGAGAATTGAGGATTGAGGATGGAGGATTGAAGATTGAGTATTGAGGATTGAAGGTTGAGGATTGAGGATTGAGGATTGAGGATTGAGGGTTGAGTGTCGAGGTTTGAGTATTGAATCCTGAGAATTCAGGATACTCTATTGAGTATTGAGAATTGAGGATTGATGGTTGAGTATTGAGGATTGAGGATTGGGGATTGATGATTGAGTATTGAGGATTGAGTATTCAGGATTCAAGATTGAATATTGATGATCGAAGGTTGAGGATCGAGGACTGAGGGTTGTGGATTGAGGACGAGGACTGAGGGTTGAGTATTGATGTTTGAGGTCTGAGGATTGAGGATAGAGGATTGAGAATTGAGGATTGAGGATTGAGGATTCAAGATTGAGGATTGGGTGTTGAGGATTGATGAATGGGGATTGAGGATTGAGGATTCAGGATTGACGATTGAAGATTGAGTATTGAGGATTGAAGATTGAGGATTGAGGTCTAAGGATTGAGGATTGAGGATTGAAGATTGAGGATTGGGTGTTGAGGATTGAAGAATGAGGATTGAGGGTTGAGGATTGAAGATTGAGGATTGAAGATTGAGGATTGGGTATTGAGGATTGAAGAATGAGGATTGAGGATTGAGGATTGAGGATTGAGGATTGCAGATTGAGTATTGAGGATTGAAGATTGAGGGTTGAGCATTATGGATTGAGGATTGAGCATTGAGGATAGAGGATTGAGGATTGAGGATTGAAGATTGATTATTGAGGATTGAAGATTGAGGATTGAGGATTGAGGATTGAGGATTGAGGACTGAGGATTGAAGATTGGGTATTGAGTATTGAAGATTGAGGATTGAGGTTTGAGTATTGAGGATTGAGGATTGAAGATTGAGGATTGGGGACTGAGTGTTGAGGGTTGAGTGATTAGAATTGATGTTTGTGAGTAGATATTTGAAGATTGCAGATTGAGTATTGGGTATTGAAGACTGTGAATTGATGATATTCTATTGAGGTTTGAGGATTGACATCTGATTGTTGAAGTCTGAAGCCTGAAGATTGAGAATTCAGGATTGAGGATTCAGGATTGAGGTTTCAGGACTGAGGATTGAGGATTGAGGATTGAGGCTTGAGGATTGAGGATTGAGGGTTGAAGATTGAGGATTGGTTATTGAGGATGAGGGCTGAGGGTTGAGGATTGAGGTTTGAGAATTGAGGATTGAGGATTGAGGATTGAAGATTGAGGATTGGGTGCTGAACGTTGAGGGTTGAGTGATGAGAATTTATGTTTGTGGATAGAAATTTGAAGATTGCAGATTGAGTATTGAGTATTGAAAACTGTGAATTGATGATATTCTATTGAGGATTGAGGATTGACATCTGATTGTTCAGGTCTGAGGTCTGAAGATTAAGGATTCAGGATTGAGTATTCAGGACTGTGGTTTGATGACTGAGGATTTAGGATTGAGGATTGAGGCATGAGGATTGAGGATTGAGGATTGAAGATTGAGGATTTAGGATTGAAGATTGAGGATTGAGGATTGAGGATGAGGGCTGAGGGTTGAGGATTGAGGTTTGAGGTCTGAGGACTGAGGATTGAGGATTGAGAATTGAGGATTGAGGGTTGAAGGTTGAAGATTGAGGATTGGGTATTGAGGATTGAGGAATGAGGATTGAGGAATGAGGATTGAGGATTGAGTATTGAAGATTGAGTATTGAGGATTGAAGCCTGACGATTGAGGATCGAGGATTGAGGATTGAGGATTGAGGATGGAGGATTGAAGATTGAGTATTGAGGATTGAAGATTGAGGATTGAGGATTGAGGGTTGAGTGTCGAGGTTTGAGCATTGAATCCTGAGAATTCAGGATACTCTATTGAGTATTGAGAATTGAGGATTGATGGTTGAGTATTGAGGATTGTGGATTGGGGATTGAGGATTGAGTATTGAGGATTGAAGATTCAGGATTCAAGATTGAATATTGATGATTGAAGATTGAGGATCGAGGATTGAGGGTTGTGGATTAAGGACGAGGACTGAGGGCTGAGTATTGATGTTTGAGGTCTGAGGATTGAGGATAGAGGATTGAGAATTGAGGATTGAGGATTGAGGATTGAAGATTGAGGATTGGGTGTTGAGGATTGATGAATGAGGATTGAGGATCGAGGATTGAGGATTGACGATTGAAGATTGAGTATTGAGGATTGAAGACTGACGATTGAGGATTGAGGGTTGAGGATTGAGGATTGAGGATTGAAGGCTGAGTATTGAGGATTGAAAATTGAGGATTGAGGATTGACGATTCAGAATTGAGGATTGAGTATTGAGGATTGAGTATTGAGGATTGAATGTTGAGGATTGGGGACTGAACGTTGAGGGTTGAGTGATGAGAATTTATGTTTGTGGATAAAAATTTGAAGATTGCAGATTGAGTATTGAGTATTGAAAACTGTGAATTGATGATATTCTATTAAGGATTCAGGATTGACATCTGATTGTAGAGGTCTGAGGACTGAAGATTGAGGGTTCAGAATTGAGATTTGAGAACTGAGGATTGAGGATTGAAGATTGAGTATTGAGGATTGAAGGTTGAGGATTGAGGATTGAGGATTGAGGATGTGGGCTAAGGTTTGAGGATTGAGGTTTGAGGACTGAGGACTGGGGATTGAGGATTGAGAATTGAGGATTGAGGATTGAGGATTGAAGATTGAGGGTTGGATATTGAGGATTGAAGAATGAGGATTGAGGATTGAGGATTGGGGATTGAGGATTGAAGAATGAGGATTGAGGGTTGAGGATTGAGGATTGAGGATTGAAGATTGAGGATTGGGTATTGAGGATTGAAGAATGAGGATTGAGGATAGAGGATTGAGGATTGAGGATTGCAGATTGAGTATTGAGGATTGAAGATTGAGGGTTGAGGATTATGGATTGAGGATTGAGCATTGAGGGTAGAGGATTGAGGGTTCAGAATTGAGGATTGAGGATTGAGGATTGAAGATTGAGGATTGGGTATTGAGGATTGTAGAATGAGGATTGAGGATTGAGGATTGAGGATTGAGGATTGAGGATTGAGGATTGAGGATTGAAGAATGAGTATTGAGAATTGAGGATTGAGGATTGAGGATTGAAGATTGAGGATTGGGTATTGATGATTGAAGACTGACGATTGAGGATTGAGGATTGACGATTGAGGATTGAGGGTTGAGGATTGAAGATTGAGTATTGAGGATTGAAGATTGAGGAATGAGGATTGAGGATTGAGGAATGTGGATTGAAGATTGAGGATTGGGGACAGAGTGTTGAGGTTTGAGTGATGAGAATTGATGTTTGTGGATAGAGATTTGAAGATTGCAGATTGAGTATTGAGTTTTGAAAGCTGTGAATTGATCATATTCTATTGAGGATTGAGTATTGACAACTGATTGTTGAGGACTGAGGGCTGAAGATTGAGGATTCAGGGTTGAGGATTCGGGATTGAGGTTGGAGGACAGAGGATTGAGGGCTGAGGATTGAGGATTGAGGATTGACGCTTGAGGATTGAGGGTTGAGGATGGAGGATTGAAGAGGGAGGACTGAGTATTGAGGATTGAGTGTTGAGAATTTATGTTTGAGGATTGAGATTTGATTATTGAATATTGTGGATTGAGTATTGAAACATGAGGATTCAGGATATTCTATTGAGCATTGAGAATTGAGGATCGATGGTTGAGTATTGAGGATTGAGTATTGGTAATTGAGGATTGATGCTTGACTATTGAGGATTGAGGATTGAGGATATAGGATTGAGTATTGCAGATTGAGGATTGATGATTGAGGTTTGAGGTCTGAGGATTGAGGATTGAGGATTGAGGATTGAAGATACAGTATTGAGCATCGAAGATTGAGAATTGAGGATTGAGGATTGAACATTGGGGTCTGAGTTATGAGGGTTGAGTGATGAGAATTGATGCTTGTGGATAGAGGTCCGAAGATTGCAGATTGAGTATTGAGTATTGAAAACTGTGAATTGAGGATATTCTATTGAGGATTGAGGATTGACAACTGATTGTTGAGGACTGAGTGCTGAAGATTTAGGATTCAGGATTGAGGATTCAGAATAGAGGTTTGAGGACTGAGGATTGAGGACTGAAGATTGAGTATTAAGGATTGAAGATTGAAGATTGAGGATTGATGATTGAGGATTGAGTATGAGGGCTGAGGGCTGAGGATTGAGGTTTGAGGACTAAGGACTGAGGATTGAGGATTGAGAATTGAGGATTGAGCATTGAGGATTGAAGATTGAGGATTGGGTATTGAGGATTGAAGAATGAGGATTGAGGATTGAGGATTGGGGATTGAGGATTGAAGAATGAGGATCGAGGGTTGAGGATTGAGGATTGAGGATTGAAGATTGACGATTGGGTATTGAGGATTGAAGAATGAGGATTGAGGATAGAAGATTGAGGATTGAGGATTGCAGATTCAGTATTGAGGATTGAAGATTGGGGGTTGAGGATTATGGATTGAGTATTGAGCATTGAGGATAGAGGATAGAGGATTGAGGATTGAAGATTGATTATTGAGGATTGAAGATTGAGGATTGAGGATTGAGGTTTGAGGATTGAGGATTGAGGATTGAAGATTGAGTATTGAGTATTGAAGGTTGAGGATTGAGGATTGAGTATTGAGGATTGAGGATTGAAGATTGAGGGTTGGATATTGAGGATTGAAGACTGACGATTGAGGATTAAGGATTGAGGTTTGAGGATTGAGGATTGAAGATTGAGTATTGAGGATTGAAAATTGAGGATTGAGGATTGAGGATTGAGGATTGAGTGATGAGAATAGATGTTTCTGAATAGAGATTTGAAGATTGCAGATTGAGTATTTGGTATTGAAAACTGTGAATTGATGATATTCTATTGAGGTTTGAGGATTGACATCTGATTGTTGAAGTCTGAAATCTGAAGATTGAGGATTCAGGATTGAGGATTCAGGATTGAGGCTTGAGGACTGAGCATTGAGGAATGAGGATTGAGGCTTGAGGATTGAGGATTGAGGGTTGAAGATTGTGGATTGAGTATTGAGGATGAGGGCTGAGGGTTGAGGATTGAGGTTTGAGAATTGAGGATTGAGGATTGAGGATTGAAGGTTGAGGATTGTGTATTGAGGATTGAACATTGAGGATTGAGGATTGAGGATTGAGGATTGAGGATGTGGGCTAAGGTTTGAGGATTGAGGTTTGAGGACTGAACACTGGGGATTGGGGACTGAGCGTTGAGGGTTGAGTGATGAGAATTTATGTTTGTGGATAGAAATTTGAAGATTGCAGATTGAGTATTGGGTATTGAAAACTGTGAATTGATGATATTCTATTGAGGATTGAGGATTGACATCTGATTGTTCAGGTCTGAGGTCTGAAGATTGAGGATTCAGGATTGAGGATTCAGGATTGTGGTTTGATGACTGAGGATTGAGGATTGAGGTTTGAGGCATGAGGATTGAGGATTGAGGATTGAAGATTGAGGATTTAGGATTGAAGATTGAGGATTGAGGATTGAGGATAAGGGCTGAGGGTTGAGGATTGAGGTTTGAGGTCTGAGGACTGAGGATTGAGGATTGAGAATTGAGGATTGAGGGTTGAAGATTGAAGATTGAGGATTGGGTATTGAGGATTGAGGAATGAGGATTGACGATTGAGTATTGAGGATTGAGTATTGAGGATTGAAGCCTGACGATTGAGGATTGAGGATTGAGGATTGAGGATTGAGGATGGAGGATTGAAGATTGAGTATTGAGAATTGAAGATTGAGGATTGAGGATTGAGGATTGAGGATTGAGGATTGAGGATTGAGGATTGAGGATGGAGGATTGAAGATTGAGTATTGAGAATTGAAGATTGAGGATTGAGGATTGAGGATTGAGGATTGAGGGTTGAGTGTCGAGGTTTGGGTATTGAATCCTGAGAATTCAGGATGTTCTATTGAGTATTGAGAATTGAGGATTGATGGCTGAGTATTGAGGATTGAGGATTGGGGATTGAGGATTGAGTATTGAGGATTGAGGATTCAGGATTCAAGATTGCATATTGATGATTGAAGATTGAGGATCGAGGATTGAGGGTTGTGGATTAAGGACGAGGACTGAGGGTTGAGTATTGATGTTTGAGGTCTGAGGATTGAGGATAGAGTATTGAGAATTGAGGATTGAGGATTGAGGATTGAAGATTGAGGATTGGGTGTTGAGGATTGATGAATGAGGATTGAGGATTGAGGATTGAGGATTGACGATTGAAGATTGAGTATTGAGGATTGAAGATTGAGGATTGAGGTCTCATGATTGAGGATTGAGGATTGAAGATTGAGGATTGGGTGTTGAGGATTGAAGATTGAGGATTGAGGGTTGAGGATTGAGGATTGAGGATTGAAGATTGAGGATTGGGTATTCAGGATTGAAGAATGAGGATTGAGGAATGAGGATTGAGTATTGCAGATTGAGTATTGACGCTTGAGGATTGAGGGTCGAGGATGGAGGATTGAAGAGGGAGGACTGAGTATTGAGGAGTGAGTGTTGAGAATTCATGTTTAAGGATTGAGATTTGATTATTGAATATTGTGGATTGAGTATTGAAACATGAGGATTCAGGATATTCTATTGAGCATTGAGAATTGAGGATTGATGGTTGAGTATTGAGGATTGAGTATTGAGAATTGAGGATTGATGCTTGACTATTGAGGATTGAGGATTGAGGATATAGGATTGAGTATTGGAGATTGAGGATTGATGATTGAGGTTTGAGGACTAAGGACTGAGGATTGAGGATTGAGAATTGAGGATTGAGGATTGAGGATTGAAGATTGATGATTGGGTATTGAGGATTGAAGAATGAGGATTGAGGATTGAGGATTGAAGAATGAGGATTGAAGAATGAGGATCGAGGGTTGAGGATTGAGGATTGAGGATTGAAGAATGAGGATCGAGGGTTGAGGATTGAGGATTGAGGATTGAAGATTGAGGATTGGGTATTGAGGATTGAAGAATGAGGATTGAGGATAGAGGATTGAGGATTGAGGATTGCAGATTGAGTATTGAGGATTGAAGATTGAGGGTTGAGGATTATGCATTGGGTATTGAGCATTGAGGATAGAGGATTGAGGATTGAGGATTGAAGATTGATTATTGAGGATTGAAGATTGAGGATTGAGGATTGAGGTTTGAGGATTGAGGATTGAGGATTGAAGATTGAGTATTGAATATTGAGGATTGAGGATTGAGTATTGAGAATTGAGGATTGAAGATTGAGGAATTGGGACTGAGTGTTGAGGGTTGAGTGATGAGAATTGATGTTTGTGTATAGATATTTGAAGATTGCAGATTGAGTATTGGGTATTGAAGACTGTGAATTGATGATATTCTATTAACGATTCAGGATTGGCATCTGATTGTTGATGTCTGAGGTCTGAATGTTGAGGGTTCAGAGTTGAGGTTTGAGGACTGAGGATTGAGGATTGTAGATTGAGTATTGTGGATTGAAGGTTGAGGATTGAGGATTGAGGATTGGGGATGTGGGCTAAGGTTTGAGGATTGAGGTTTGAGGACTGAGGACTGGGGATTGAGGATTGAGAATTGAGGATTGAGGATTGAGGATTGAAGATTGAGGGTTGGATATTGAGGACTGAAAACTGACGATTGAGGATTAAGGATTGAGGTTTGAGGATTGAGGATTGAAGATTGAGTATTGAGGATTGAAAATTGAGGATTGAGGATTGAGGATTGAGGATTGAGTGATGAGAATTAATGTTTGTGAATAGAGATTTGAAGATTGCAGATTGAGTATTGGGTAAGCTGTGAATTGATGATATTCTATTGAGGATTGAGGATTGACATCTGTTTGCTGAAGTCTGAAGTCTGAAGAATGAGGATTCAGGATTGAGGATTCAGGATTGAGGTTTGAGGACTGAGGATTGAGGATTGAGGATTGAGGCTTGAGGATTGAGGGTTGAGGATTGAAGATTGAGTATTGAGGATTGAAGATTGAGGAATGAGGATTGAGGATTGAGGAATGTGGATTGAAGATTGAGGATTGGGGACAGAGTGTTGAGGTTTGAGTGATGAGAATTGATGTTTGTGGATAGAAATTTGAAGATTGCAGATTGAGTATTGGGTATTGAAAGCTGAGAATTGATCATATTCTATTGAGGATTGAGTATTGACAACTGATTGTTGAGGACTGAGGGCTGAAGATTGAGGATTCAGGGTTGGGGATTCGGGATTGAGGTTGGAGGACAGAGGATTGAGTGCTGAGGATTGAGGATTGAGGATTGACGCTTGAGGATTGAGGATTGAGGATGGAGGATTGAAGAGAGAGGACTGAGTGTTGAGGATTTAGTGTTGAGGATTGATGTTTGAGGATTGAGATTTGATTATTGAATATTGTGGATTGAGTATTGAACCATGAGAATTCAGGATATTCTATTGAGTATTGAGAATTGAGGATTGATGGTTGAGTATTGAGGATTGATGGTTGAGGGTTGTGCGTTGATTATTGAGGAATAAAGATTGAGTATTGAGGATTGAAGACTGACGATTGAGGATTGAGGATTGAGGACTGAGTATTGAGGACTGAGGATTGAAGATTGAGTGTTGAGGATTGAAGATTGAGGATTGAGGATTGAGGATTGAGGATTGAGGATTGAAGATTGAGTATTGTGGATTGAAGATTGAGGATCGAGTCCTGAGGATTGAGGATTGAGGATTGAAGACTGAGGATTGGGTATTGAGGATTGAAGCCTGACGATTGAGGATAGAGGATTGAGGATTGACGATTGAAGATTGAGTATTGAGGATTGAAGATTGAGGATTGAGGATTGAGGATTGAGGCTTGAGGATTGAGGATTGAAGATTGAATATTGAGTATCGAGGATTGAAGATTGAGGATTGAGAATTGAGGATAGAGGATTGAGGATTGAAGATTGAGGATTGGGGACTGAGCGTTGAGGGTTGAGTGATGAGAATTTATGTTTGTGGATAGAAATTTGAAGATTGCAGATTGAGTATTGAGTATTGAAGACTGTGAATTGACGATATTCTATTGAGGATTGAGGATTGACATCTGATTGTTCCGGTCTGAGGTCTGAAGATTGGGGATTCAGGATTGAGGATTCAGGATTGTGGTTTGATGACTGAGGATTGAGGATTGAGGATTGGGGCATGAGGATTGAGGATTGAGGATTGAAGATTGAGGATTTAGGATTGAAGATTGAGGGTTGAGGATTGAGGATGAGGGCTGAGGTTTGAGGATTGAGGTTTGAGGTCTGAGGACTGAGGATTGAGGATTGAGAATTGAGGATTGAGGGTTGAAGATTGAAGATTGAGGACTGGGTATTGAGGATTGAAGAATGAGGATTGAGGATTGAAGATTGAGGATTGGGTGTTGAGGATTGAAGAATGAGGATTGATGGTTGAGGATTGAGGATTGAGGATTGAAGATTGAGGATTGGGTGTTGAGGATTGAAGAATGAGGATTGATGGTTGAGGATTGAGGATTGAGGATTGAAGATTGAGGATTGGGTATTCAGGATTGAAGAATGAGGATTGAGGAATGAGGATTGAGTATTGCAGATTGAGTATTGAGGATTGAAGATTGAGGGTTGAGGTCTCAGGATTGAGGATTGAGGATTGAAGGTTGTGGATTGTGTATTGAGGATTGAGCATTGAGGATTGAGGGTTGAGGATTGAGGATTGAGGATTGAAGATTGAGGATTGGGTGTTGAGGATTGAGGAATGAAGATTGAGGATTGAGGATTGAGGATTGAGGATTGAAGATTGAGTATTGAGGATTGAAGATTGAGGATCGAGTCCTGAGGATTGAGGATTGAGGATTGAAGATTGAGGATTGGGTGTTGAGGATTGAAGAATGAGGATTGAGGATTGAGGATTGAGGATTGAGGATTGAGCATTGAGGATTGAGGATTGAAGAATGAGTATTGAGGATTCAGGATTGTGGTTTGATGACTGAGGATTGAGGATTGAGGATTGAGGCACGAGGATTGAGGATTGAGGATTGAAGATTGAGGATTTAGGATTGAAGATTGAGGGTTGAGGATTGAGGATGAGGGCTGAGGGTTGAGAATTGAGGTTTGAGGTCTGAGGACTGAGAATTGAGGATTGAGAATTGAGGATTGAGGGTTGAAGATTGAAGATTGAGGATTGGGTATTGAGGATTGAAGAATGAGGATTGAGGAATGAGGATTGAGGATTGAGTATTGAAGATTGAGTATTGAGGATTGAAGCCTGACGATTGAGGATTGTGGATTGAGAATTGAGGATTGAGGATGGAGGATTGAAGATTGAGTATTGAGGATTGAAGGTTGAGGATTGAGGATTGAGGATTGAGGATTGAGGGTTGAGTGTCGAGGTTTGAGTATTGAATCCTGAGAATTCAGGATACTCTATTGAGTATTGAGAATTGAGGATTGATGGTTGAGTATTGAGGATTGAGGATTGGGGATTGATGATAGAGTATTGAGGATTGAGGATTCAGGATTCAAGATTGAATATTGATGATCGAAGGTTGAGGATCGAGGACTGAGGGTTGTGGATTGAGGACGAGGACTGAGGGTTGAGTATTGATGTTTGAGGTCTGAGGATTGAGGATAGAGGATTGAGAATTGAGGATTGAGGATTGAGGATTCAAGATTGAGGATTGGATGTTGAGGATTGATGAATGAGGATTGAGGATTGAGGATTCAGGATTGACGATTGAAGATTGAGTATTGAGGATTGAAGATTGAGGATTGAGGTCTAAGGATTGAGGATTGAGGATTGAAGATTGAGGATTGGGTGTTGAGGATTGAAGAATGAGGATTGAGGGTTGAGGATTGAAGATTGAGGATTGAAGATTGAGGATTGGGTATTGAGGATTGAAGAATGAGGATTGAGGATTGAGGATTGAGGATTGAGGATTGCAGATTGAGTATTGAGGATTGAAGATTGAGGGTTGAGCATTATGGATTGAGGATTGAGCATTGAGGATAGAGGATTGAGGATTGAGGATTGAAGATTGATTATTGAGGATTGAAGATTGAGGATTGAGGATTGAGGATTGAGGATTGAGGACTGAGGATTGAAGATTGGGTATTGAGTATTGAAGATTGAGGATTGAGGTTTGAGTATTGAGGATTGAGGATTGAAGATTGAGGATTGGGTACTGAGTGTTGAGGGTTGAGTGATTAGAATTGATGTTTGTGAGTAGATATTTGAAGATTGCAGATTGAGTATTGGGTATTGAAGACTGTGAATTGATGATATTCTATTGAGGTTTGAGGATTGACATCTGATTGTTGAAGTCTGAAGCCTGAAGATTGAGAATTCAGGATTGAGGATTCAGGATTGAGGTTTCAGGACTGAGGATTGAGGATTGAGGATTGAGGCTTGAGGATTGAGGATTGAGGGTTGAAGATTGAGGATTGGTTAATGAGGATGAGGGCTGAGGGTTGAGGATTGAGGTTTGAGAATTGAGGATTGAGGATTGAGGATTGAAGATTGAGGATTGGGTGCTGAACGTTGAGGGTTGAGTGATGAGAATTTATGTTTGTGGATAGAAATTTGAAGATTGCAGATTGAGTATTGAGTATTGAAAACTGTGAATTGATGATATTCTATTGAGGATTGAGGATTGACATCTGATTGTTCAGGTCTGAGGTCTGAAGATTAAGGATTCAGGATTGAGTATTCAGGACTGTGGTTTGATGACTGAGGATTTAGGATTGAGGATTGAGGCATGAGGATTGAGGATTGAGGATTGAAGATTGAGGATTTAGGATTGAAGATTGAGGATTGAGGATTGAGGATGAGGGCTGAGGGTTGAGGATTGAGGTTTGAGGTCTGAGGACTGAGGATTGAGGATTGAGAATTGAGGATTGAGGGTTGAAGGTTGAAGATTGAGGATTGGGTATTGAGGATTGAGGAATGAGGATTGAGGAATGAGGATTGAGGATTGAGTATTGAAGATTGAGTATTGAGGATTGAAGCCTGACGATTGAGGATCGAGGATTGAGGATTGAGGATTGAGGATTGAGGATGGAGGATTGAAGATTGAGTATTGAGGATTGAAGATTGAGGATTGAGGATTGAGGGTTGAGTGTCGAGGTTTGAGCATTGAATCCTGAGAATTCAGGATACTCTATTGAGTATTGAGAATTGAGGATTGATGGTTGAGTATTGAGGATTGTGGATTGGGGATTGAGGATTGAGTATTGAGGATTGAGGATTCAGGATTCAAGATTGAATATTGATGATTGAAGATTGAGGATCGAGGATTGAGGGTTGTGGATTAAGGACGAGGACTGAGGGCTGAGTATTGATGTTTGAGGTCTGAGGATTGAGGATAGAGGATTGAGAATTGAGGATTGAGGATTGAGGATTGAAGATTGAGGATTGGGTGTTGAGGATTGATGAATGAGGATTGAGGATCGAGGATTGAGGATTGACGATTGAAGATTGAGTATTGAGGATTGAAGATTGAGGATTGAGGTCTCAGGATTGAGGATTGAGGATTGAAGATTGAGGATTGGGTGTTGAGGATTGAAGAATGAGGATTGATGGTTGAGGATTGAGGATTGAGGATTGAAGATTGAGGATTGGGTATTCAGGATTGAAGAATGAGGATTGAGGAATGAGGATTGAGTATTGCAGATTGAGTATTGAGGATTGAAGATTGAGGGTTGAGCATTATGGATTGAGGATTGAGCATTGAGGATAGAGGATTGAGGATTGAGGATTGAAGATTGATTATTCAGGATTGAAGATTGAGGATTGAGGATTGAGGATTGAGGATTGAGGATTGAGGATTGAAGATTGAGTATTGAGTATTGAAGATTGAGGATTGAGGATTGAGTATTGAGGATTGAGGATTGAAGATTGAGTATTGGGGACTGAGTGTTGAGTGTTGAGTGATGAGAATTGATGTTTGTGAATAGATATTTGAAGATTGCGGATTGAGTATTGGGTATTGAAGACTCTGAATTGATGATATTCTATTAAGGTCTCAGGATTGACATCTGATTTTTGAGGTCTGAGGTCTGAAGATTGAGGGTTCAGAATTGAGGTTTGAGGACTGAGGATTGAGGATTGGAGATTGAGTATTGAGGATTGAAGGTTGAGGATTGAGGATTGAGGATTGAGGATGTGGGATAAGGTTTGAGGATTGAGGTATGAGGACTGAGGACTGGGGATTGAGGATTGAGAATTGAGGATTGAGGATTGAGGATTGAAGATTGAGGGTTGGATATTGAGGATTGAAGACTGCCGATTGAGGATTAAGGATTGAGGTTTGAGGATTGAGGATTGAAGATTGAGTATTGAGGATTGAAAATTGAGGATTGAGGATTGAGGATTGAGGATTGAGTGATGAGAATTGATGTTTGTGAATAGAGATTTGAAGATTGCAGATTGAGTATTGGGTATTGAAAACTGTGAATTGATGATATTCTACTGAGGATTGAGGATTGACATCTGATTGCTGAAGTCTGAAGTCTGAAGATTGAGGATTCAGGATTGAGGATTCAGGATTGAGGTTTGAGGACTGAGGATTGAGGATTGAGGATTGAGGCTTGAGGATTGAGAATTGAGCGTTGAAGATTGAGGATTGAGTATTGAGGATGAGGGCTGAGGGTTGAGGATTGAGGTTTGAGAATTGAGGATTGAGGATTGAGGATTGAAGGTTGTGGATTGTGTATTGAGGATTGAACATTGAGGATTGAGGGTTGAGGATTGAGGATTGAGGATTGGAGGTTGAGGATTGGGTGTTGAGGATTGAGGAATGAGGATTGAGGATTGAGGATTGAGGATTGAGGATTGAGGATTGAAGATTGAGTATTGAGGATTGAAGATTGAGGATCGAGTCCTGAGGATTGAGGATTGAGGATTGAAGATTGAGGATTGGGTGTTGAGGATTGAAGAATGAGGATTGAGGATTGAGGATTGAGGATTGAGGATTGAGCATTGAGGATTGAGGATTGAAGAATGAGTATTGAGGATTCAGGATTGTGGTTTGATGACTGAGGATTGAGGATTGAGGATTGAGGCACGAGGATTGAGGATTGAGGATTGAAGATTGAGGATTTAGGATTGAAGATTGAGGGTTGAGGATTGAGGATGAGGGCTGAGGGTTGAGGATTGAGGTTTGAGGTCTGAGGACTGAGGATTGAGGATTGAGAATTGAGGATTGAGGGTTGAAGATTGAAGATTGAGGATTGGGTATTGAGGATTGAAGAATGAGGATTGAGGAATGAGGATTGAGGATTGAGTATTGAAGATTGAGTATTGAGGATTGAAGCCTGACGATTGAGGATTGAGGATTGAGGATTGAGGATTGAGGATGGAGGATTGAAGATTGAGTATTGAGGATTGAAGATTGAGGATTGAGGATTGAGGATTGAGGATTGAGGGTTGAGTGTCGAGGTTTGAATATTGAATCCTGAGAATTCAGGATACTCTATTGAGTATTGAGAATTGAGGATTGATGGTTGAGTATTGAGGATTGAGGATTGGGGATTGATGATTGAGTATTGAGGATTGAGGATTCAGGATTCAAGATTGAATATTGATGATTGAAGGTTGAGGATCGAGGATTGAGGGTTGTGGATTGAGGACGAG
The DNA here is from genome assembly GCF_051401765.1 of Calliopsis andreniformis. Classification (NCBI taxonomy): domain Eukaryota; kingdom Metazoa; phylum Arthropoda; class Insecta; order Hymenoptera; family Andrenidae; genus Calliopsis; species Calliopsis andreniformis. Next base: position 277,363 of record NW_027480635.1, on the reverse strand, counting down.
GACTGAGGGTTGAGTATTGATGTTTGAGGTCTGAGGATTGAGGATAGAGGATTGAGAATTGAGGATTGAGGATTGAGGATTCAAGATTGAGGATTGGGTGTTGAGGATTGATGAATGAGGATTGAGGATTGAGGATTGAGGATTGAAGGTTGAGGATTGTGTATTGAGGATTGAACATAGAGGATTGAGGGTTGAGGATTGAGGATTGAGGATTGAAGATTGAGGATTGGGTGTTGAGGATTGAGGAATGAGGATTGAGGATTGAGGATTGAGGATTGAGGATTGAGGATTGAGGATTGAAGATTGAGTATTGAGTATTGAAGATTGAGGATTGAGGTTTGAGTATTGAGGATTGAGGATTGAAGATTGAGGATTGGGGACTGAGTGTTGAGGGTTGAGTGATTAGAATTGATGTTTGTGAATAGATATTTGAAGATTGCAGATTGAGTATTGGGTATTGAAGACTGTGAATTGATGATATTCTATTGAGGTTTGAGGATTGACATCTGATTGTTGAAGTCTGAAGTCTGAAGATTGAGGATTCAGGATTGAGGATTCAGGATTGAGGTTTGAGGACTGAGGATTGAGGATTGAGGATTGAGGCTTGAGGATTGAGGATTGAGGGTTGAAGATTGAGGATTGAGTATTGGGGATGAGGGCTGAGGGTTGAGGATTGAGGTTTGAGAATTGAGGATTGAGGATTGAGGATTGAAGGTTGAGGATTGTGTATTGAGGATTGAACACTGAGGATTGAGGGTTGAGGATTGAGGATTGAGGATTGAAGATTGAGGATTGGGTGTTGAGGATTGAGGAATGAGGATTGAGGATTGAGGATTGAGGATTGAGGATTGAAGATTGAGTATTGTGGATTGAAGATTGAGGATCGAGTCCTGAGGATTGAGGATTGAGGATTGAAGATTGAGGATTGGGTGTTGAGGATTGAAGAATGAGGATTGAGGATTGAGGATTGAGGATTGAGGATTGAGCATTGAGGATTGGGTATTGAGGATTGAAGAATGAGGATTGAGGATTGAGGATTGAGGATTGAGGATTGCAGATTGAGTATTGAGAATTGAGGACTGATAGTTGAGTATTGAGGACTAATTATTGTGAATAGAAGATTGAGTATTGAGGATTCAGAATTGAGGTTTGAAGACTGAGGATTGAGGATTGAAGATTGAGTATTGAGGATTGAAAATTGAGGATTGAGGATTGAGGATTCAGGATTGAGGATTGAGGATTGAGGATTGAGGATTGAGTATTGAGGATTGAAGATTGAGGATTGAGAATTGAGAATTGAGAATTGAGGATTGAGAATTGAGGGTTGAGTGTTGAGGTTTGAGTATTGAATCCTGAGAATTCAGGATATTCTATTGAGTATTGAGAATTGAGGATTGATGGTTGTGTATTGAGGATTGAAGATTGAGGATTGAAGGTTGAGGATTGTGTATTGAGGATTGAACATTGAGGATTGATGGTTGAGGATTGAGGATCGAGGATTGAAGATTGAAGACTGAGGATTGGGTATTGAGGATTGAAGCCTGACGATTGAGCATAGAGGATTGAGGATTGACGACTGAAGATTGAGTATTGAGGATTGAAGATTGAGGATTGAGGATTGAGGATTGAGGATTGAGGATTGAGGATTGATGATTGAGGATTGAGGATTGAATATTGAGTATTGAGGATTGAATATTGAGGATTGAGGATTGAGGGTTGAGGATTGAGGACGTGGACTAACAGTTGAGGATTGAGGTTTGAGGTTTGAGAATTGAGAATTTAGGGTTGAGGCCTGAGGATGAGGGCTCAGGGTTGAGGATTGAGGTTTGAGGACTGAGGTCTGAGGATTGAGGATTGAAGATACAGTATTGAGCATCGAAGATTGAGAATTGAGGATTGAGGATTGAACATTGGGGACTGAGTTATGAGGGTTGAGTGATGAGAATTGATGCTTGTGAATAGAGATTTGAAAATTGCAGATTGAGTATTGGGTATTGAAAACTGTGAATTGATGATATTCTATTGAGGTTTGAGGATTGTCATCTGATTGTTGAAGTCTGAAGTCTGAAGATTGAGGATTCAGGATTGAGGACTCAGGATTGAGGTTTGAGGTCTGAGGATTGAGGATTGAGGATTGAGGCTTGAGGATTGAGGATTGAGGGTTGAAGATTGAGGATTGAGTATTGAGGATGAGGGCTGAGGGTTGAGGATTGAGGTTTGAGAATTAAGGATTGAGGATTGAGGATTGAAGGTTGAGGATTGTGTATCGAGGATTGAACATTGAGGATTGAGGGTTGAGGATTGAGGATTGAGGATTGAAGATTGAAGACTGAGGATTGGGTATTGAGGATTGAAGCCTGACGATTGAGGATTGAGGTTTGAGGATTGAGGATTGAGGATGGAGGATTGAGGATTGAGTATTGAGGATTGAAGATTGAGGATGGACGATTGAGGATTCAGGATTGAGGGTTGAGAATTGAGAATTTAGGATTGAGGCCTGAGGATGAGGGCTGAGGGTTGAGGATTGAGGTTTCAGGACTGAGGTGTGAGGATTGAGGATTGAGTATTGACTATAGAGGTTTGAGGTTTGAAAATTGAGGATTGGGTATTGAGTATTGTAGAATGTGGTTTGAGGATTGAGGATTGAGGATTGAGGATTCAAGATTGAGTATTGAGGATTGAAGACTGACGATTGAGGATTGAGGATTGAGGATTCAGGATTGAGGATTGAAGATTGAGCTTTGAGGATTGAAAATTGAGGATTGAGGATTGACGATTCAGGATTGAGGATTGAGTATTGAGGATTGAGTATTGAGGATTGAAGATTGAGGATTGAGAATTGAGGATTGAGGATTGAGGATTGAGGATTGAGGATTGGGGACTGAACGTTGAGGGTTGAGTGATGAGAATTTATGTTTTTGGATAGAAATTTGAAGATTGCAGATTGAGTATTGAGTATTGAAAACTGTGAATTGATGATATTCTATTGAGAATTGAGGATTGACATCTGATTGTTCAGGTCTGAGGTCTGAAGATTGAGGATTCAGGATTGAGGATTCAGGATTGTGGTTTGATGACTGAGGATTGAGGATTGAGGATTGAGGCATGAGGGTTGAGGATTGAGGATTGAAGATTGAGGATTTAGGATTGAAGATTGAGGATTGAGGATTGAGGATGAGGGCTGAGGGTTGAGGATTGAGGTTTGAGAATTAAGGATTGAGGATTGAGGATTGAAGGTTGAGGATTTTGTATTGAGGATTGAACATTGAGGATTGAGGGTTGAGGATTGAGGATTGAGGATTGAAGATTGAGGATTGGGTGTTGAGGATTGAGGAATGAGGATTGAGGATTGAGGATTGAGGATTGAGGATTGAAGATTGAGTATTGAGGATTGAAGATTGAGGATCGAGTCCTGAGGATTGAGGATTGAGGATTGAAGATTGAGGATTGGGTGTTGAGGATTGAAGAATGAGGATTGAGGATTGAGGATTGAGGATTGAGGATTGAGTATTGAGGTTTGGGTATTGAGGATTGAAGAATGAGGATTGAGGATTGAGGATTGAGGATTGAGGATTGCAGATTGAGTATTGAGAATTGAGGACTGAGAGTTGAGTATTGAGGACTGAGGATTGTGGATTGAAGATTGAGTATTGAGGATTCAGAATTGAGGTTTGAGGACTGAGGATTGAGGATTGAAGATTGAGTATTGAGGATTGAAAATTGAGGATTGAGGATTGAGGATTCAGGATTGAGGATTGAGGATTGAGGATTGAGGATTGAGTATTGAGGATTGAAGATTGAGGATTGAGAATTGAGAATTGAGAATTGAGGATTGAGAATTGAGGGTTGATTGTTGAGGTTTGAGTATTGAATCCTGACAATTCAGGATATTCTATTGAGTATTGAGAATTGAGGATTGATGGTTGTGTATTGAGGATTGAAGATTGAGGATTGAAGGTTGAGGATTGTGTATTGAGGATTGAACATTGAGGATTGAGGGTTGAGGATTGAGGATCGAGGATTGAGTATTGATGTTTGAGGTCTGAGGATTGAGGATAGAGGATTGAGAATTGAGGATTGAGGATTGAGGATTCAAGATTGAGGATTGGGTGTTGAGGATTGATGAATGAGGATTGAGGATTGAGGATTGAGGATTGAAGGTTGAGGATTGTGTATTGAGGATTGAACATTGAGGATTGAGGGTTGAGGATTGAGGATTGAGGATTGAAGATTGAGGATGGGGTGTTGAGGATTGAGGAATGAGGATTGAGGATTGAGGATTGAGGATTGAGGATTGAGGATTGAGGATTGAAGATTGAGTATTGAGTATTGAAGATTGAGGATTGAGGTTTGAGTATTGAGGATTGAGCATTGAAGATTGAGGATTGGGGACTGAGTGTTGAGGGTTGAGTGATTAGAATTGATGTTTGTGAATAGATATTTGAAGATTGCAGATTGAGTATTGGGTATTGAAGACTGTGAATTGATGATATTCTATTGAGGTTTGAGGATTGACATCTGATTGTTGAAGTCTGAAGTCTGAAGATTGAGGATTCAGGATTGAGGATTCAGGATTGAGGTTTGAGGACTGAGGATTGAGGATTGAGGATTGAGGCTTGAGGATTGAGGATTGAGGGTTGAAGATTGAGGATTGAGTATTGGGGATGAGGGCTGAGGGTTGAGGATTGAGGTTTGAGAATTGAGGATTGAGGATTGAGGATTGAAGGTTGAGGATTGTGTATTGAGGATTGAACACTGAGGATTGAGGGTTGAGGATTGAGGATTGAGGATTGAAGATTGAGGATTGGGTGTTGAGGATTGAGGAATGAGGATTGAGGATTGAGGATTGAGGATTGAGGATTGAAGATTGAATATTGTGGATTGAAGATTGAGGATCGAGTCCTGAGGATTGAGGATTGAGGATTGAAGATTGAGGATTGGGTGTTGAGGATTGAAGAATGAGGATTGAGGATTGAGGATTGAGGATTGAGGATTGAGCATTGAGGATTGGGTATTGAGGATTGAAGAATGAGGATTGAGGATTGAGGATTGAGGATTGAGGATTGCAGATTGAGTATTGAGAATTGAGGACTGATAGTTGAGTATTGAGGACTAAGGATTGTGGATTGAAGATTGAGTATTGAGCATTCAGAATTGAGGTTTGAAGACTGAGGATTGAGGATTGAAGATTGAGTATTGAGGATTGAAAATTGAGGATTGAGGATTGAGGATTCAGGATTGAGGATTGAGGATTGAGGATTGAGGATTGAGTATTGAGGATTGAAGATTGAGGATTGAGAATTGAGAATTGAGAATTGAGAATTGAGGATTGAGAATTGAGGGTTGAGTGTTGAGGTTTGAGTATTGAATCCTGAGAATTCAGGATATTCTATTGAGTATTGAGAATTGAGGATTGATGGTTGTGTATTGAGGATTGAAGATTGAGGATTGAAGGTTGAGGATTGTGTATTGAGGATTGAACATTGAGGATTGATGGTTGAGGATTGAGGATCGAGGATTGAGGATTGAGGATTGAGGATTGAGGATTGAAGATTGAGGATTGAGGATTGAATATTGAGTATTCAGGATTGAATATTGAGGATAGAGGATTGAGGGTTGAGGATTGAGGTCGTGGACTGACGGTTGAGGATTGAGGTTTCAGGTTTGAGAATTGAGAATTTAGGATTGAGGCCTGAGGATGAGGGCTGAGGGTTGAGGATTGAGGTTTGAGGACTGAGGTCTGAGGATAGAGGATTGAGTATTGAGGAACGAGAATTGAGGTTTGAAAATTGAGGATTGGGTATTGAGTATTGTAGAATGTGGTTTGAGGATTGAGGATTGTGGATTGAGGATTGAAGATTGAGTATTGAGGATTGAAGACTGACGATTGAGGATTGAGGATTGAGGATTGAGGATTGAGGATTGAAGATTGAGTATTGAGGATTGAAAATTGAGGATTGAGGTTTGAGGATTGACGATTCAGGATTGAGGATTGACGATTGAGCATTGAGGGTTGAGGATTGAAGATTGAGTATTGAGGATTGAAGATTGAGGACTGAGGATTGAGGATTGAGGAATGTGGATTGAGGATTGAGGATTGGGGACTGAGTGTTGAGGTTTGAGTGATGAGAATTGATGTTTGTGGATAGAGATTTGAAGATTGCAGATTGAGTATTGAGTATTGAAAACTGTGAATTGATCATATTCTATTGAGGATTGAGTTTTAACAACTAATTGTTGAGGACTGAGGGCTGAAGATTGAGGATTCAGGGTTGAGGATTCGGGATTGAGGTTGGAGGATTGAGGATTGAGTGCTGAGGATTGAGGATTGATGATTGACGCTTGAGGATTGAGGTTTGAGGATGGAGGATTGAAGAGAGAGGACTGAGTGTTGAGGATTTAGTGTTGAGGATTGATGTTTGAGGATTGAGATTTGATTATTGAATGTTGTGGATTGAGTATTGAACCATGAGAATTCAGAATATTCTATTGAGTATTGAGAATTGAGGATTGATGGTTGAGTATTGAGGATTGATGGTTGAGGGTTGTGCGTTGATTATTGAGGATTAAAGATTGAGTATTGAGGATTGAAGACTGACGATTGAGGATTGAGGATTGAGGATTGAGCATTGACGACTGAGGATTGAAGATTGAGTGTTGAGGATTGAAGATTGAGGACTGAGGATTGAGGATTCGGGAGTGAGGTTTGGGGACTGAGGATTGACGGTTGAGGATTGAGGATTGAGGATTGACGCTTGAGGATTGAGGGTTGAGTATGGAGGATTGAAGAGGGAGGACTGAGTGTTGAGGATTGAGTGTTGAGAATTTATGTTTGAGGATTGAGATTTGATTATTGAATATTGTGGATTGAGTATTGAAACATGAGGATTCAGGATATTCTATTGAGTATTGAGAATTGAGGATTGATGGTTGAGTATTGAGGATTGAGTATTGAGAATTGAGGATTGATGCTTGAGTATTGAGGATTGAGGATTGAGGATAGAGGATTGAGTATTGAAGATTGAGGATTGATGGTTGAGGTTTGAGGACTGAGGATTGAGGATTGAGGATTGAGGATTGAAGATACAGTATTGAGCATCGAAGATTGAGGATTGAGGATCGAGGATTGAACATTGGGGACTGAGTTATGAGGGTTGAGTGATGAGAATTGATGCTTGTGAATAGAGATTTGAAAATTGCAGATTGAGTATTGGGTATTGAAAACTGTGAATTGATGATATTCTATTGAGGTTTGAGGATTGACATCTGATTGTTGAAGTCTGAAGTCAGAAGATTGAGGATTCAGGATTGAGGACTCAGGATTGAGGTTTGAGGACTGAGGCTTGAGGATTGAGGATTGAGGCTTGAGGATTGAGGATTTAGGGTTGAAGATTGAGGATTGAGTATTGAGGATGAGGGCTGAGGGTTGAGGATTGAGGTTTGAGAATTAAGGATTGAGGATTGAGGATTGAAGGTTGAGGATTGTGTATTGAGGATTGAACATTGAGGATTGAGGGTTGAGGATTGAGGATCGAGGATTGAAGATTGAAGACTGAGGTTTGGGTATTGAGGATTGAAGCCTGACGATTGAGGATAGAGGATTGAGGATTGACGAATGAAGATTGAGTATTGAGGATTGAAGATTGAAGATTGAGGATTGAGGATTGATGATTGAGGATTGAGGATTGAAGATTGAGTATTGAGTATTGAGGATAGAAGTTTGAGGATTGAGGATTGAGGATTGAGGATTGAGGATTGAGGATTGAATATTGAGGATTGAGGATTGAGTATTGAGGATCGAGGATTGAGGTTTGAAAATTGAGGATTGGGTATTGAGTATTGTAGAATGTGGTTTGAGGATTGAGGATTGAGAATTGAGGATTGAGGATTGAGGATTGAAGGTTGAGGATTATGTATTGAGGATTGAACATTGAGGATTTTGTGTTGAGGATTGAGGATTGAGGATTGAAGATTGAAGACTGAGAATTGAGGATTGATGGTTGAGTATTGAGGATTGAGGATTGAGGATTGAAGGTTGAGGATTGTGTATTGAGGATTGAACATTGAGGATTGAGGGTTGAGGATTGAGGATCGAGGATTGAAGATTGAAGGCTGAGGATTGAGGATTGAAGATTGAGTATTGAGTATTGAAGATTGAGGATTGAGGATTGAGTATTGAGGATTGAGGATTGAAGATTGAGGATTGGGGACTGAGTGTTGAGTGTTGAGTGATGAGAATTGATGTTTGTGAATAGATATTTGAAGATTGCGGATTGAGTATTGGGTTTTGAAGACTGTGAATTGATGATATTCTATTAAGGACTCAGGATTGACATCTGATTTTTGAGGTCTGAGGTCTGAAGATTGAGGGTTCAGAATTGAGGTTTGAGGACTGAGGATTGAGGATTGAAGATTGAGTATTGAGGATTGAAGGTTGAGGATTGAGGATTGAGGATTGAGGATGTGGGATAAGGTTTGAGGATTGAGGTATGAGGACTGAGGACTGGGGATTGAGGATCGAGAATTGAGGATTGAGGATTGAGGATTGAAGATTGAGGGTTGGATATTGAGGATTGAAGACTGCCGATTGAGGATTAAGGATTGAGGTTTGAGGATTGAGGATTGAATATTGAGTATTGAGGATTGAAGATTGAGGATTGAGGATTGAGGATTGAGGATTGAGTGATGAGAATTGATGTTTGTGAATACAGATTTGAAGATTGCAGATTGAGTATTGGGTATTGAAAACTGTGAATTGATGATATTCTACTGAGGATTGAGGATTGACATCTGATTGCTGAAGTCTGAAGTCTGAAGATTGAGGATTCAGGATTGAGGATTCAGGATTGAGGTTTGAGGACTGAGGATTGAGGATTGAGGATTGAGGCTTGAGGATTGAGGATTGAGGGTTGAAGATTGAGGATTGAGTATTGAGGATGAGGGCTGAGGGTTGAGGATTGAGGTTTGAGAATTGAGGATTGAGGATTGAGGATTGAAGTTTGAGGATTGTGTATTGAGGATTGAACATTGAGGATTGAGGGTTGAGGATTGAGGATTGAGGATCGAAGATTGAGGATTGGGTGTTGAGGATTGAGGAATGAGGATTGAGGATTGAGGATTGAGGATTGAGGATTGAAGATTGAGTATTGAGTATTCAAGATTGAGGATCGAGTCCTGAGGATTGAGGATTGAGGATTGAAGATTGAGGATTGGGTGTTGGGGATTGAAGAATGAGGATTGAGGATTGAGGATTGAGGATTGAGGATTGAGCATTGAGGGTTGAGGATTGAAGAATGAGTATTGAGGATTGAGGATTGAGGATTGAGGATTGAGGATTGAGGATTGAGGATTGAGGATTGAAGTTTGATTATTGAGGATTGAAGATTGATTACTAAGGATTGAGGATTGAGGGTTGAGAATTGAAGATTGAGGGTTTGGGATTGAGGATTGACGACTGAAGATTGAGGATTGGGTATTGAGGACTGTAGAATGAGGCTTGAGGATTGACGATTGAGGATTGAGGATTGAAGATTGAGTATTGAGGATTGAAGACTGACGATTGAGGATTGAGGATTGAGGATTGAGGATTGAGGATTGAGGATTGAAGATTGAGTATTGAGGATTGAGGATTGAGGATTGAATATTGAGTATTGAGGATTGAATATTGAGGATTGAGGATTGAGGGTTGAGGATTGAGGACGTGGACTGACGGTTGAGGATTGAGGTTTGAGGTTTGAGAATTGAGAATTTAGGATTGAGGCCTGAGGATGAGGGCTGGGGGTTCAGGATTGAGGTTTGAGGACTGAGGTCTGAGGATTGAGGATTGAGTATTGAGGATCGAGGATTGAGGTTTGAAAATTGAGGATTGGGTATTGAGTATTGTAGAATGTGGGTAGAGGATTGAGGATTGAGGATTGAGGATTGAAGATTGAGTATTGGGGATTGAAGACTGACGATTGAGGATTGAGGGTTGAGGATTGAGGATTGAGGATTGAAGGCTGAGTATTGAGGATTGAAAATTGAGGATTGAGGATTGACGATTCAGAATTGAGGATTGAGTATTGAGGATTGAGTATTGAGGATTGAATGTTGAGGATTGGGGACTGAACGTTGAGGGTTGAGTGATGAGAATTTATGTTTGTGGATAAAAATTTGAAGATTGCAGATTGAGTATTGAGTATTGAAAACTGTGAATTGATGATATTCTATTAAGGATTCAGGATTGACATCTGATTGTAGAGGTCTGAGGACTGAAGATTGAGGGTTCAGAATTGAGATTTGAGGACTGAGGATTGAGGATTGAAGATTGAGTATTGAGGATTGATGGTTGAGGATTGAGGATTGAGGATTGAGGATGTGGGCTAAGGTTTGAGGATTGAGGTTTGAGGACTGTGGACTGGGGATTGAGGATTGAGAATTGAGGATTGAGGATTGAGGATTGAAGATTGAGGGTTGGATATTGAGGATTGAAGAATGAGGATTGAGGATTGAGGATTGGGGATTGAGGATTGAAGAATGAGGATTGAGGGTTGAGGATTGAGGATTGAGGATTGAAGATTGAGGATTGGGTATTGAGGATTGAAGAATGAGGATTGAGGATAGAGGATTGAGGATTGAGGATTGCAGATTGAGTATTGAGGATTGAAGATTGAGGGTTGAGGATTATGGATTGAGGATTGAGCATTGAGGATAGAGGATTGAGGGTTCAGAATTGAGGATTGAGGATTGAGGATTGAAGATTGAGGATTGGGTATTGAGGATTGTAGAATGAGGATTGAGGATTGAGGATTGAGGATTGAGGATTGAGGATTGAGGATTGAGGATTGAGGATTGAGGATTGAGGATTGAGTATTGAGGACTGAGGATTGAAGATTGAGTATTGAGGATTGAAGATTGAGGACTGAGGATTGAGGATTGAGGATTGAGGATTGAAGATTGAGGATTGGGGACAGAGTGTTGAGGTTTGAGTGATGAGAATTGATGTTTGTGGATAGAGATTTGAAGATTGCAGATTGAGTATTGAGTATTGAAAGCTGTGAATTGATCATATTCTATTGAGGATTGAGTATTGACAACTGATTGTTGAGGACTGAGGGCTGAAGATTGAGGATTCAGGGTTGAGGATTCGGGATTGAGGTTGGAGGACAGAGGATTGAGGGCTGAGGATTGAGGATTGAGGATTGACGCTTGAGGATTGAGGATTGAGGATGGAGGATTGAAGAGAGAGGACTGAGTGTTGAGGATTTAGTGTTGAGGATTGATGTTTGAGGATTGAGATTTGATTATTGAATATTGTGGATTGAGTATTGAACCATGAGAATTCAGGATATTCTATTGAGTATTGAGAATTGAGGATTGATGGTTGAGTATTGAGGATTAATGGTTGAGGGTTGTGCGTTGATTATTGAGGATTAAAGATTGAGTATTGATGATTGAAGACTGACGATTGAGGATTGAGGATTGAGGATTGAGTATTGAGGACTGAGGATTGAAGATTGAGTATTGAGGATTGAAGATTGAGGACTGAGGATTGAGGATTGAGGATTGAGGATTGAAGATTGAGGATTGGGGACTGAGTGTTGAGGTTTGAGTGATGAGAATTGATGTTTGTGGATAGAGATTTGAAGATTGCAGATCGAGTATTGAGTATTGAAAGCTGTGAATTGATGATATTCTATTGAGGATTGAGGATTGACAACTGATTGTTGAGGACTGAGGGCTGAAGGTTGAGGATTCAGGATCTAGGATTCGGAACTGAGGCTTGAGGACTGAGGATTGAGGATTGAGTATTGAGGATTGAAGATTGAGTATTGAGGATTGAAGATTGAGGATTGAGGATTGAGGATTGAAGATTGAAGATTTGGAGCTGAGGATTGCAGATTGAGGATTGAGGATTGAGAATTGAGGATTGAACATTGAGGACTGAGTGTTGAGGGTTGGGTGATGAGAATTGATGTTTGTGGATAAAGATTTGAAGATTGCAAATTGAGTATTGTGTATTGAAAACTGTGAATTGAGTATATTCTATTGAGGATTGGGGATTGACATCTGATTGTTGAGGACTGAGGGCTGAAGATTGAGGATTCAGTATTGAGGATTCAGGATTGGGGTTTGAGGACAGAGGATTGAGGATGAGGATTCAGGATTCGGGATTGTGGTTTGAGGACTGAGGATTGACGGTTGAGGATTGAGGATTGAGTATTGACGCTTGAGGATTGAGGGTTGAGGATGGAGGATTGAAGAGGGAGGACTGAGTATTGAGGATTGAGTGTTGAGAATTTATGTTTGAGGATTGAGATTTGATTATTGAATATTGTGGATTGAGTATTGAAACATGAGGATTCAGGATATTCTACTGAGCATTGAGAATTGAGGATCGATGGTTGAGTATTGAGGATTGAGTATTGGTAATTGAGGATTGATGCTTGACTATTGAGGATTGAGGATTGAGGATATAGGATTGAGTATTGCAGATTGAGGATTGATGATTGAGGTTTGAGGTCTGAGGATTGAGGATTGAGGATTGAGGATTGAAGATACAGTATTGAGCATCGAAGATTGAGAATTGAGGATTGAGGATTGAACATTGGGGTCTGAGTTATGAGGGTTGAGTGATGAGAATTGATGCTTGTGGATAGAGGTCGGAAGATTGCAGATTGAGTATTGAGTATTGAAAACTGTGAATTGAGGATATTCTATTGAGGATTGAGGATTGACAACTGATTGTTGAGGACTGAGTGCTGAAGATTTAGGATTCAGGATTGAGGATTCAGAATAGAGGTTTGAGGACTGAGGATTGAGGACTGAAGATTGAGTATTAAGGATTGAAGATTGAAGATTGAGGATTGATGATTGAGGATTGAGTATGAGGGCTGAGGGCTGAGGATTGAGGTTTGAGGACTAAGGACTGAGGATTGAGGATTGAGAATTGAGGATTGAGCATTGAGGATTGAAGATTGAGGATTGGGTATTGAGGATTGAAGAATGAGGATTGAGGATTGAGGATTGGGGATTGAGGATTGAAGAATGAGGATCGAGGGTTGAGGATTGAGGATTGAGGATTGAAGATTGACGATTGGGTATTGAGGATTGAAGAATGAGGATTGAGGATAGAAGATTGAGGATTGAGGATTGCAGATTCAGTATTGAGGATTGAAGATTGGGGGTTGAGGATTATGGATTGAGTATTGAGCATTGAGGATAGAGGATTGAGGATTGAGGATTGAAGATTGATTATTGAGGATTGAAGATTGAGGATTGAGGATTGAGGTTTGAGGATTGAGGATTGAGGATTGAAGATTGAGTATTGAGTATTGAAGGTTGAGGATTGAGGATTGAGTATTGAGGATTGAGGATTGAAGATTGAGGGTTGGATATTGAGGATTGAAGACTGACGATTGAGGATTAAGGATTGAGGTTTGAGGATTGAGGATTGAAGATTGAGTATTGAGGATTGAAAATTGAGGATTGAGGATTGAGGATTGAGGATTGAGTGATGAGAATAGATGTTTCTGAATAGAGATTTGAAGATTGCAGATTGAGTATTGGGTATTGAAAACTGTGAATTGATGATATTCTATTGAGGTTTGAGGATTGACATCTGATTGTTGAAGTCTGAAATCTGAAGATTGAGGATTCAGGATTGAGGATTCAGGATTGAGGCTTGAGGACTGAGGATTGAGGAATGATGATTGAGGCTTGAGGATTGAGGATTGAGGGTTGAAGATTGTGGATTGAGTATTGAGGATGAGGGCTGAGGGTTGAGGATTGAGGTTTGAGAATTGAGGATTGAGGATTGAGGATTGAAGGTTGAGGATTGTGTATTGAGGATTGAACATTGAGGATTGAGGATTGAGGATTGAGGATTGAGGATGTGGGCTAAGGTTTGAGGATTGAGGTTTGAGGACTGAACACTGGGGATTGGGGACTGAGCGTTGAGGGTTGAGTGATGAGAATTTATGTTTGTGGATAGAAATTTGAAGATTGCAGATTGAGTATTGGGTATTGAAAACTGTGGATTGATGATATTCTATTGAGGATTGAGGATTGACATCTGATTGTTCAGGTCTGAGGTCTGAAGATTGAGGATTCAGGATTGAGGATTCAGGATTGTGGTTTGATGACTGAGGATTGAGGATTGAGGTTTGAGGCATGAGGATTGAGGATTGAGGATTGAAGATTGAGGATTTAGGATTGAAGATTGAGGATTGAGGATTGAGGATAAGGGCTGAGGGTTGAGGATTGAGGTTTGAGGTCTGAGGACTGAGGATTGAGGATTGAGAATTGAGGATTGAGGGTTGAAGATTGAAGATTGAGGATTGGGTATTGAGGATTGAAGAATGAGGATTGAGGAATGAGGATTGACGATTGAGTATTGAAGATTGAGTATTGAGGATTGAAGCCTGACGATTGAGGATTGAGGATTGAGGATTGAGGATTGAGGATGGAGGATTGAAGATTGAGTATTGAGAATTGAAGATTGAGGATTGAGGATTGAGGATTGAGGGTTGAGTGTCGAGGTTTGGGTATTGAATCCTGAGAATTCAGGATGTTCTATTGAGTATTGAGAATTGAGGATTGATGGCTGAGTATTGAGGATTGAGGATTGGGGATTGAGGATTGAGTATTGAGGATTGAGGATTCAGGATTCAAGATTGCATATTGATGATTGAAGATTGAGGATCGAGGATTGAGGGTTGTGGATTAAGGACGAGGACTGAGGGTTGAGTATTGATGTTTGAGGTCTGAGGATTGAGGATAGAGTATTGAGAATTGAGGATTGAGGATTGAGGATTGAAGATTGAGGATTGGGTGTTGAGGATTGATGAATGAGGATTGAGGATTGAGGATTGAGGATTGACGATTGAAGATTGAGTATTGAGGATTGAAGATTGAGGATTGAGGTCTCATGATTGAGGATTGAGGATTGAAGATTGAGGATTGGGTGTTGAGGATTGAAGAATGAGGATTGAGGGTTGAGGATTGAGGATTGAGGATTGAAGATTGAGGATTGGGTATTCAGGATTGAAGAATGAGGATTGAGGAATGAGGATTGAGTATTGCAGATTGAGTATTGACGCTTGAGGATTGAGGGTCGAGGATGGAGGATTGAAGAGGGAGGACTGAGTATTGAGGAGTGAGTGTTGAGAATTCACGTTTGAGGATTGAGATTTGATTATTGAATATTGTGGATTGAGTATTGAAACATGAGGATTCAGGATATTCTATTGAGCATTGAGAATTGAGGATTGATGGTTGAGTATTGAGGATTGAGTATTGAGAATTGAGGATTGATGCTTGACTATTGAGGATTGAGGATTGAGGATATAGGATTGAGTATTGGAGATTGAGGATTGATGATTGAGGTTTGAGGACTAAGGACTGAGGATTGAGGATTGAGAATTGAGGATTGAGGATTGAGGATTGAAGATTGAGGATTGGGTATTGAGGATTGAAGAATGAGGATTGAGGATTGAGGATTGAAGAATGAGGATTGAAGAATGAGGATCGAGGGTTGAGGATTGAGGATTGAGGATTGAAGAATGAGGATCGAGGGTTGAGGATTGAGGATTGAGGATTGAAGATTGAGGATTGGGTATTGAGGATTGAAGAATGAGGATTGAGGATAGAGGATTGAGGATTGAGGATTGCAGATTGAGTATTGAGGATTGAAGATTGAGGGTTGAGGATTATGCATTGGGTATTGAGCATTGAGGATAGAGGATTGAGGATTGAGGATTGAAGATTGATTATTGAGGATTGAAGATTGAGGATTGAGGATTGAGGTTTGAGGATTGAGGATTGAGGATTGAAGATTGAGTATTGAAGATTGAGGATTGAGGATTGAGTATTGAGGATTGAGGATTGAAGATTGAGGAATTGGGACTGAGTGTTGAGGGTTGAGTGATGAGAATTGATGTTTGTGAATAGATATTTGAAGATTGCAGATTGAGTATTGGGTATTGAAGACTGTGAATTGATGATATTCTATTAAGGATTCAGGATTGGCATCTGATTGTTGATGTCTGAGGTCTGAAGGTTGAGGGTTCAGAGTTGAGGTTTGAGGACTGAGGATTGAGGATTGAAGATTGAGTATTGTGGATTGAAGGTTGAGGATTGAGGATTGAGGATTGGGGATGTGGGCTAAGGTTTGAGGATTGAGGTTTGAGGACTGAGGACTGGGGATTGAGGATTGAGAATTGAGGATTGAGGATTGAGGATTGAAGATTGAGGGTTGGATATTGAGGACTGAAAACTGACGATTGAGGATTAAGGATTGAGGTTTGAGGATTGAGGATTGAAGATTGAGTATTGAGGATTGAAAATTGAGGATTGAGGATTGAGGATTGAGGATTGAGTGATGAGAATTAATGTTTGTGAATAGAGATTTGAAGATTGCAGATTGAGTATTGGGTAAGCTGTGAATTGATGATATTCTATTGAGGATTGAGGATTGACATCTGTTTGCTGAAGTCTGAAGTCTGAAGAATGAGGATTCAGGATTGAGGATTCAGGATTGAGGTTTGAGGACTGAGGATTGAGGATTGAGGATTGAGGCTTGAGGATTGAGGGTTGAGGATTGAAGATTGAGTATTGAGGATTGAAGATTGAGGAATGAGGATTGAGGATTGAGGAATGTGGATTGAAGATTGAGGATTGGGGACAGAGTGTTGAGGTTTGAGTGATGAGAATTGATGTTTGTGGATAGAGATTTGAAGATTGCAGATTGAGTATTGAGTATTGAAAGCTGTGAATTGATCATATTCTATTGAGGATTGAGTATTGACAACTGATTGTTGAGGACTGAGGGCTGAAGATTGAGGATTCAGGGTTGGGGATTCGGGATTGAGGTTGGAGGACAGAGGATTGAGTGCTGAGGATTGAGGATTGAGGATTGACGCTTGAGGATTGAGGATTGAGGATGGAGGATTGAAGAGAGAGGACTGAGTGTTGAGGATTTAGTGTTGAGGATTGATGTTTGAGGATTGAGATTTGATTATTGAATATTGTGGATTGAGTATTGAACCATGAGAATTCAGGATATTCTATTGAGTATTGAGAATTGAGGATTGATGGTTGAGTATTGAGGATTGATGGTTGAGGGTTGTGCGTTGATTATTGAGGATTAAAGATTGAGTATTGAGGATTGAAGACTGACGATTGAGGATTGAGGATTGAGGATTGAGTATTGAGGACTGAGGATTGAAGATTGAGTGTTGAGGATTGAAGATTGAGGATTGAGGATTGAGGATTGAGGATTGAGGATTGAAGATTGAGTATTGTGGATTGAAGATTGAGGATCGAGTCCTGAGGATTGAGGATTGAGGATTGAAGATTGAGGATTGGGTGTTGAGGATTGAAGAATGAGGATTGAGGATTGAGGATTGAGGATTGAGGATTGAGCATTGAAGATTGGGTATTGAGGATTGAAGAATGAGGATTGAGGATTGAGGATTGACGCTTGAGGATTGAGGATTGAGGATGGAGGATTGAAGAGAGAGGACTGAGTGTTGAGGATTTAGTGTTGAGGATTGATGTTTGAGGATTGAGATTTGATTATTGAATATTGTGGATTGAGTATTGAACCATGAGAATTCAGGATATTCTATTGAGTATTGAGAATTGAGGATTGATGGTTGAGTATTGAGGATTGATGGTTGAGGGTTGTGCGTTGATTATTGAGGATTAAAGATTGAGTATTGAGGATTGAAGACTGACGATTGAGGATTGAGGATTGAGGATTGAGTATTGAGGACTGAGGATTGAAGATCGAGTGTTGAGGATTGAAGATTGAGGATTGAGGATTGAGGATTGAGGATTGAGGATTGAAGATTGAGTATTGTGGATTGAAGATTGAGGATCGAGTCCTGAGGATTGAGGATTGAGGATTGAAGATTGAGGATTGGGTGTTGAGGATTGAAGAATGAGGATTGAGGATTGAGGATTGAGGATTGAGGATTGAGCATTGAAGATTGGGTATTGAGGATTGAAGAATGAGGATTGAGGATTGAGGATTGAGGATTGAGGATTGCAGATTGAGTATTGAGAATTGAGGACTGATAGTTGAGTATTGAGGACTAAGGATTGTGGATTGAAGATTGAGTATTGAGGATTCAGAATTGAGGTTTGAGGACTGAGGATTGAGGATTGAATATTGAGTATTGAGGATTGAAAATTGAGGATTGAGGATTGAGGATTCAGGATTGAGGATTGAGGATTGAGGATTGAGGATTGAGTATTGAGGATTGAAGATTGAGGATTGAGAATTGAGAATTGAGGATTGATGGTTGAGTATTGAGGATTGATGGTTGAGGGTTGTGCGTTGATTATTGAGGATTAAAGATTGAGTATTGAGGATTGAAGACTGACGATTGAGGATTGAGGATTGAGGATTGAGTATTGAGGACTGAGGATTGAAGATTGAGTGTTGAGGATTGAAGATTGAGGATTGAGGATTGAGGATTGAGAATTGAGGATTGAAGATTGAGTATTGTGGATTGAAGATTGAGGATCGAGTCCTGAGGATTGAGGATTGAGGATTGAAGATTGAGGATTGGGTGTTGAGGATTGAAGATTGAGGATTGAGGATTGAGGATTGAGGATTGAGGATTGAGGATTGAAGATTGAGGATTGAGGATTGAATATTGAGTATTGAGGATTGAATATTGAGGATTGAGGATTGAGGGTTGAGGATTGAGGACGTGGACTGACAGTTGAGGATTGAGGTTTGAGGTTTGAGAATTGAGAATTTAGGATTGAGGCCTGAGGATGAGGGCTGAGGGTTGAGGATTGAGGTTTGAGGACTGAGGTCTGAGGATTGAGGATTGAAGATACAGTATTGAGCATCGAAGATTGAGAATTGAGGATTGAGGATTGAACATTGGGGACTGAGTTATGAGGGTTGAGTGATGAGAATTGATGCTTGTGAATAGAGATTTGAAAATTGCAGATTGAGTATTGGGTATTGAAAACTGTGAATTGATGATATTCTATTGAGGTTTGAGGGTTGACATCTGATTGTTGAAGTCTGAAGTCTGAAGATTGAGGATTCAGGATTGAGGACTCAGGATTGAGGTTTGAGGTCTGAGGATTGAGGATTGAGGATTGAGGCTTGAGGATTGAGGATTGAGGGTTGAAGATTGAGGATTGAGTATTGAGGATGAGGGCTGAGGTTTGAGGATTGAGGTTTGAGATTTAAGGATTGAGGATTGAGGATTGAAGGTTGAGGATTGTGTATTGAGGATTGAACATTGAGGATTGAGGGTTGAGGATTGAGGATTGAGGATTGAAGATTGAAGACTGAGGATTGGGTATTGAGGATTGAAGCCTGACGATTGAGGATTGAGGTTTGAGGATTGAGGATTGAGGATGGAGGATTGAAGATTGAGTATTGAGGATTGAAGATTGAGGATGGACGATTGAGGATTGAGGATTGAGGGTTGAGAATTGAGAATTTTGGATTGAGGCCTGAGGATGAGGGCTGAGGGTTGAGGATTGAGGTTTCAGGACTGAGGTGTGAGGATTGAGGATTGAGTATTGACGATAGAGGATTGAGGTTTGAAAATTGAGGATTGGGTATTGAGTATTGTAGAATGTGGTTTGAGGATTGAGGATTGAGGATTGAGGATTCAAGATTGAGTATTGAGGATTGAAGACTGTCGATTGAGGATTGAGGATTGAGGATTCAGGATTGAGGATTGAAGATTGAGTTTTGAGGATTGAAAATTGAGGATTGAGGATTGACGATTCAGGATTGAGGATTGAGTATTGAGGATTGAGTATTGAGGATTGAAGATTGAGGATTGAGAATTGAGGATTGAGGATTGAGGATTGAGGATTGAGGATTGGGGACTGAACGTTGAGGGTTGAGTGATGAGAATTTATGTTTGTGGATAGAAATTTGAAGATTGCAGATTGAGTATTGAGTATTGAAAACTGTGAATTGATGATATTCTATTGAGGATTGAGGATTGACATCTGATTGTTCAGGTCTGAGGTCTGAAGATTGAGGATTCACGATTGAGGATTCAGGATTGTGGTTTGATGACTGAGGATTGAGGATTGAGGATTGAGGCATGAGGATTGAGGATTGAGGATTGAAGATTGAGGATTTAGGACTGAAGATTGAGGATTGAGGATTGAGGATGAGGGCTGAGGGTTGAGGATTGAGGTTTGAGGTCTGAGGACTGAGGATTGAGGATTGAGAATTGAGGATTGAGGGTTGAAGATTGAAGATTGAGGATTGGGTATTGAGGATTGAGGAATGAGGATTGAGGAATGAGGATTGAGGATTGAGTATTGAAGATTGAGTATTGAGGATTGAAGCCTGACGATTGAGGATCGAGGATTGAGGATTGAGGATTGAGGATGGAGGTTTGAAGATTGAGTATTGAGGATTGAAGATTGAGGATTGAGGATTGAGGATTGAGTGTCGAGGTTTGAGTATTGAATCCTGAGAATTCAGGATACTCTATTGAGTATTGAGAATTGAGGATTGATGGTTGAGTATTGAGGATTGAGGATTGGGGATTGAGGATTGAGTATTGAGGTTTGAGGATTCAGGATTCAAGATTGAATATTGATGATTGAAGATTGAGGATCGAGGACTGAGGGTTGTGGATTAAGGACGAGGACTGAGGGTTGAGTATTGATGTTTGAGGTCTGAGGATTGAGGATAGAGGATTGAGAATTGAGGATTGAGGATTGAGGATTGAAGATTGAGGATTGGGTGTTGAGGATTGATGAATGAGGATTGAGGATTGAGGATTGAGGATTGACGATTGAAGATTGAGTATTGAGGATTGAAGATTGAGGATTGACGTCTCAGGATTGAGGATTGAGGATTGAAGATTGAGGATTGGGTGTTGAGCATTATGGATTGAGGATTGAGCATTGAGGATAGAGGATTGAGGATTGAGGATTGAAGATTGATTATTGAGGATTGAAGATTGAGGATTGAGGATTGAGGATTGAGGATTGAGGATTGAGGATTGAAGATTGAGTATTGAGTATTGAAGATTGAGGATTGAGGATTGAGTATTGAGGATTGAGGATTGAAGATTGAGGATTGGGGACTGAGTGTTGAGTGTTGAGTGATGAGAATTGATGTTTGTGAATAGATATTTGAAGATTGCGGATTGAGTATTGGGTATTGAAGACTGTGAATTGATGATATTCTATTAAGGACTCAGGATTGACATCTGATCTTTGAGGTCAGAGGTCTGAAGATTGAGGGTTCAGAATTGAGGTTTGAGGACTGAGGATTGAGGATTGAAGATTGAGTATTGAGGATTGAAGGTTGAGGATTGATTATTGAGGATTGAGGATGTGGGATAAGGTTTGAGGATTGAGGTATGAGGACTGAGGACTGGGGATTGAGGATTGAGAATTGAGGATTGAGGATTGAGGATTGAAGATTGAGGGTTGGATATTGAGGATTGAAGACTGCCGATTGAGGATTAAGGATTGAGGTTTGAGGATTGAGGATTGAAGATTGAGGATTGAGGATTGAAAGTTGAGGATTGAGGATTGAGTATTGAGGATTGAGTGATGAGAATTGATGTTTGTGAATAGAGATTTGAAGATTGCAGATTGAGTATTGGGTATTGAAAACTGTGAATTGATGATATTCTACTGAGGATTGAGGATTGACATCTGATTGCTGAAGTCTGAAGTCTGAAGATTGAGGATTCAGGATTGAGGATTCAGGATTGAGGTTTGAGGACTGAGGATTGAGGATTGAGGATTGAGGCTTGAGGATTTAGGATTGAGGGTTGAAGATTGAGGATTGAGTATTGAGGATGAGGGCTGAGGGTTGAGGATTGAGGTTTGAGAATTGAGGATTGAGGATTGAGGATTGAAGTTTGAGGATTGTGTATTGAGGATTGAACATTGAGGATTGAGGGTTGAGGATTGAGGATTGAGGATCGAAGATTGAGGATTGGGTGTTGAGGATTGAGGAATGAGGATTGAGGATTGAGGATTGAGGATTGAGGATTGAAGATTGAGTATTGAGGATTGAAGATTGAGGATCGAGTCCTGAGGATTGAGGATTGAAGATTGAGGATTGGGTGTTGAGAATTGAAGAATGAGGATTGAGGATTGAGGATTGAGGATTGAGGATTGAGCATTGAGAATTGAGGATTGAAGAATGAGTATTGAGGATTGAGGATTGAGGATTGAGGATTGAGGATTGAGGATTGAGGATTGAGGATTGAGGATTGAAGTTTGATTATTGAGGATTGAAGATTGATTACTAAGGATTGAGGATTGAGGGTTGAGGATTGAAGATTGAGGATTTGGGATTGAGGATTGACGATTGAAGATTGAGGATTGGGTATTGAGGAATGTAGAATGAGGCTTGAGGATTGACGATTGAGGATTGAGGATTGAAGATTGAGTATTGAGGATTGAAGTCTGACGATTGAGGATTGAGGATTGAGGATTGAGGATTGAGGATTGAGGATTGAAGATTGAGTATTGAGGATTGAAGATTGAGGATTGAGGTTTGGGGACTGAGGATTGAGGATTGAGGATTGAGGATTGAGGATTGAGGATTGAGGATTGAGGATTGAGGATTGAGGATTGAGGATTGACGATTGAGGATTGGGAATTGCGGATTGAACATTGAGGGTTGAGGATTGAGGATTGAGGATTGAGGATTGAGGATTGAAGAATGAGGATTGAGGATTGAGGATTGAGGATTGAGGATTGAAGATTGAGCATTGAGGATTGAAGACTGACGATTGAGGATTGAGGATTGAGGATTGAGGATTGAGCATTAAGAATTGAGGATTGTGGATTGAAGTTTGAGTACTGAGCATTGAAGATTGAGCATTGAGGATTGAAGATTGAGGATTGACGACGAGGGCTGAGGGTTGAGGATTGAGGTTTGAGGACTGAGGACTGAGGATTGAGGATTGAGAATTGAGGATTGAGGATTGAGAATTGAGGATTGAGGGTTGAGGATTGAAGATTCAGGATTGGGTATTGATAATTGAAGAATGAGGATTGAGGAATGAGGATTGAGGATTGAGGATTGACGATTGAGGATTGAAGATTGAGTATTGAGGATTGAATACTGACGATTGCGGATTGAGGATTGAGGTTTGAGTATTGAGGAGCGAGGATTGAAGATTGAGCTTTGAGGATTGAAGATTGAGGATTGAGGTTTGGGGACTGAGGATTGAGGATTGAGGATTGAGGATTGAGGATTGAGGATTGAGGATTGAGGATTGAGGATTGAGGATTGAGGATTGAGGATTGAACATTGAGGATTGGGTATTGCGGATTGAACATTGAGGGTTGAGGATTGAGTATTGAGGATTGAGGATTGAGGATTGAAGATTGAATATTGATGATTGAAGATTGAGGATTGAGGATTGAGGGTTGTGGATTGAGGACAAGGACTGAGGGTTGTGTATTGATGTTTGAGGTCTGAGGATTGAGGATTGAGGATTGAGGGTTGAAGATTGAGGATTGGGTATTGAGGGTTGAAGAATGAGGATTGAGGATTGAGGATTGAGAATTGAGGATTGAAGATTGAGAAATGAGGATTGAAGGTTGAGGGTTGAGGATTGAGGATTGAAGATTGAGGATTTGGGACTGAGGATTGAAGATTGAGGATCGAGGATTGAGGATTGAGGATTGAGGATTGAGGATCGAGGATTGAAGATTGAGTATTGAGGACTGAGGATTGAGGATTGAAGATTGAGGATTGAGGATTGTGGATGAGGGATGAGGGTTGAGGAATGAGGTTTGAGGACTGAGGACTGAGGATTGAGGATTGAGAATTAAGGATTGAGGATTGAGGATTAAAGATTGAGGATTGAGGATTGGGTATTGAGGATTGAAGGATGAGGATTGAGGATTGAGGATTGAGGATTGAGGATTGAAGATTGAGTATTGAGGATTGAAGACTGACGTTTGAGGATTGAGGATTGAGGATTGAGGATTGTACATTGAGGATTGGGTATTGAGGATTGAAGAATGAGAATTGAGGATTGAAGACTGACGATTGAGGATTGAGGATTGAGGATTGAGTATTGAGTATCGAGGATTGAAGATTGAGTATTGAGGATTGAAGATTGAGGATTGAGGTTTGGGGACTGTGGATTGAGGATTGAGGATTGATGATTGAGGATTGAGGATTGAGGATTGAGGATCGAGGATTGAAGATTGAGTATTGAGGACTGAGGATTGAGGATTGAAGATTGAGGATTGAGGATTGTGGATGAGGGATGAGGGTTGAGGAATGAGGTTTGAGGACTGAGGACTGAGGATTGAGGATTGAGAATTAAGGATTGAGGATTGAGGATTAAAGATTGAGGATTGAGGATTGGGTATTGAGGATTGAAGGATGAGGATTGAGGATTGAGGATTGAGGATTGAAGATTGAGTATTGAGGATTGAAGACTGACGTTTGAGGATTGAGGATTGAGGATTGAGGATTGTACATTGAGGATTGGGTATTGAGGATTGAAGAATGAGGATTGAGGATTGAAGACTGACGATTGAGGATTGAGGATTGAGGATTGAGTATTGAGTATCGAGGATTGAAGATTGAGTATTGAGGATTGAAGATTGAGGATTGAGGTTTGGGGACTGTGGATTGAGGATTGAGGATTGATGATTGAGGATTGAGGATTGAGGATTGAGGATTGAGGATTGAACATTGAGGATTGGGTATCGCGGATTGAACATTGAGGATTGAGGATTGAGGATTGAGGATTGAGGATTGACGATTCAGTATTGAGGATTGAAGATTGAGGATTGGGGATTGAGGATTGAGGATTGAGGATTGAGGATTGAGGATTGACGATTCAGTATTGAGGATTGAAGATTGAGGATTGGGGATTGAGTATTGTGGATCGAGGATTGAAGATTGAGTTTTGAGGATTGAAGGTTGAGGATTGAGGATTGAATATTGAGGTTTGAGGATCGAAGATTGAGTATTGAGGATTGAGTATTGAGAATTGAAGGTTGACGATTGAGGATTGAGGTTTGAGGATTGAGGATTGAACATTGAGGACTGAGCGTTGAGGGTTGAGTGATGAGAATTGATGTTTGTGGATAGAGGTTTGAAGATTGAAGATTGAGTGTTGTGTATTGAAAACTGTGAATTGAGGATATTCTATTGAGGATTGAGGATTGACAACTGACTGTTGAGGACTGGGGGCCGAAGATTGAGGATTCAGGATTGAGGATTCAGGATTGAGGATTCAGAATTGAGGTTTGAGGACTGTGGATTGAGGATTGAAGATTGAGTATCGAGGATTGAAGATTGAGGATTGAGGGTTGAGGATTGAGGATTGACGATGAGGGCTGAGGGTTGAGGATTGAGGTTTGAGGACTGAGTACTGAGGACTGAGGATTGAGAATTGAGGATTGAGGATTGAGGATTGAAGATTGAGGATTGGGTATTGAGGATTGATGAATGAGGATTGAGGATTGAGGATTGAGGACTGAGGATTGAGGATTGAGAATTGAGGATTGAGGATTGAGAATTGAGGATTGAGGGTTGAGGATTGAAGATTCAGGATTGGGTATTGATAATTGAAGAATGAGGATTGAGGAATGAGGATTGAGGATTGAGGATTGACGATTGAGGATTGAAGATTGAGTATTGAGGATTGAATACTGACGATTGCGGATTGAGGATTGAGGTTTGAGTATTGAGGAGCGAGGATTGAAGATTGAGCTTTGAGGATTGAAGATTGAGGATTGAGGTTTGGGGACTGAGGATTGAGGATTGAGGATTGAGGATTGAGGATTGAGGATTGAGGATTGAGGATTGAGGATTGAGGATTGAGGATTGAGGATTGAACATTGAGGATTGGGTATTGCGGATTGAACATTGAGGGTTGAGGATTGAGTATTGAGGATTGAGGATTGAGGATTGAAGATTGAATATTGATGATTGAAGATTGAGGATTGAGGATTGAGGGTTGTGGATTGAGGACAAGGACTGAGGGTTGTGTATTGATGTTTGAGGTCTGAGGATTGAGGATTGAGGATTGAGGGTTGAAGATTGAGGATTGGGTATTGAGGGTTGAAGAATGAGGATTGAGGATTGAGGATTGAGAATTGAGGATTGAAGATTGAGAAATGAGGATTGAAGGTTGAGGGTTGAGGATTGAGGATTGAAGATTGAGGATTTGGGACTGAGGATTGAAGATTGAGGATCGAGGATTGAGGATTGAGGATTGAGGATTGAGGATCGAGGATTGAAGATTGAGTATTGAGGACTGAGGATTGAGGATTGAAGATTGAGGATTGAGGATTGTGGATGAGGGATGAGGGTTGAGGAATGAGGTTTGAGGACTGAGGACTGAGGATTGAGGATTGAGAATTAAGGATTGAGGATTGAGGATTAAAGATTGAGGATTGAGGATTGGGTATTGAGGATTGAAGGATGAGGATTGAGGATTGAGGATTGAGGATTGAGGATTGAAGATTGAGTATTGAGGATTGAAGACTGACGTTTGAGGATTGAGGATTGAGGATTGAGGATTGTACATTGAGGATTGGGTATTGAGGATTGAAGAATGAGAATTGAGGATTGAAGACTGACGATTGAGGATTGAGGATTGAGGATTGAGTATTGAGTATCGAGGATTGAAGATTGAGTATTGAGGATTGAAGATTGAGGATTGAGGTTTGGGGACTGTGGATTGAGGATTGAGGATTGATGATTGAGGATTGAGGATTGAGGATTGAGGATCGAGGATTGAAGATTGAGTATTGAGGACTGAGGATTGAGGATTGAAGATTGAGGATTGAGGATTGTGGATGAGGGATGAGGGTTGAGGAATGAGGTTTGAGGACTGAGGACTGAGGATTGAGGATTGAGAATTAAGGATTGAGGATTGAGGATTAAAGATTGAGGATTGAGGATTGGGTATTGAGGATTGAAGGATGAGGATTGAGGATTGAGGATTGAGGATTGAAGATTGAGTATTGAGGATTGAAGACTGACGTTTGAGGATTGAGGATTGAGGATTGAGGATTGTACATTGAGGATTGGGTATTGAGGATTGAAGAATGAGGATTGAGGATTGAAGACTGACGATTGAGGATTGAGGATTGAGGATTGAGTATTGAGTATCGAGGATTGAAGATTGAGTATTGAGGATTGAAGATTGAGGATTGAGGTTTGGGGACTGTGGATTGAGGATTGAGGATTGATGATTGAGGATTGAGGATTGAGGATTGAGGATTGAGGATTGAACATTGAGGATTGGGTATCGCGGATTGAACATTGAGGATTGAGGATTGAGGATTGAGGATTGAGGATTGACGATTCAGTATTGAGGATTGAAGATTGAGGATTGGGGATTGAGGATTGAGGATTGAGGATTGAGGATTGAGGATTGACGATTCAGTATTGAGGATTGAAGATTGAGGATTGGGGATTGAGTATTGTGGATCGAGGATTGAAGATTGAGTTTTGAGGATTGAAGGTTGAGGATTGAGGATTGAATATTGAGGATTGAGGATCGAAGATTGAGTATTGAGGATTGAGTATTGAGAATTGAAGGTTGACGATTGAGGATTGAGGTTTGAGGATTGAGGATTGAACATTGAGGACTGAGCGTTGAGGGTTGAGTGATGAGAATTGATGTTTGTGGATAGAGGTTTGAAGATTGAAGATTGAGTGTTGTGTATTGAAAACTGTGAATTGAGGATATTCTATTGAGGATTGAGGATTGACAACTGACTGTTGAGGACTGGGGGCCGAAGATTGAGGATTCAGGATTGAGGATTCAGGATTGAGGATTCAGAATTGAGGTTTGAGGACTGTGGATTGAGGATTGAAGATTGAGTATCGAGGATTGAAGATTGAGGATTGAGGGTTGAGGATTGAGGATTGACGATGAGGGCTGAGGGTTGAGGATTGAGGTTTGAGGACTGAGTACTGAGGACTGAGGATTGAGAATTGAGGATTGAGGATTGAGGATTGAAGATTGAGGATTGGGTATTGAGGATTGATGAATGAGGATTGAGGATTGAGGATTGAGGATTGAGGATTGAGGATTGAGGATTGAGGATTGAGGATTGTACATTGAGGATTGGGTATTGCGGATTGAACATTGAGGGTTGAGGATTGAGTATTGAGGATTGAGGATTGAGGATTGAGGATTGAGGATTGAATATTGATGATTGAAGGTTGAGGATTGAGGATTGAGGGTTGTGGATTGAGGGCAAGGACTGAGGGTTGTGTATTGATGTGTGAGGTCTGAGGATTGAGGATTGAGGATTGAGAATTGTGGATTGAGGATTGAGGATTGAAGATTGAGGATTGGGTATTGAGGATTGAAGAATGAGGATTG
This sequence comes from Calliopsis andreniformis, assembly GCF_051401765.1. NCBI lineage: Eukaryota > Metazoa > Arthropoda > Insecta > Hymenoptera > Andrenidae > Calliopsis > Calliopsis andreniformis. Next base: position 249,032 of record NW_027480635.1, on the reverse strand, counting down.
AGGATTGAGGATTGAGAATTGAGGATTGAAGATTGAGTAATGAGGATTGAAGGTTGAGGGTTGAGGATTGAGGATTGAAGATTGAGGATTTGGGATTGAGGATTGAAGATTGAGGATCGAGGATTGAGGATTGAGGATTGAGGATTGAGGATCGAGGATTGAAGATTGAGTATTGAGGACTGAGGATTGAGGATTGAAGATTGAGGATTGAGGATTGTGGATGAGGGATGAGGGTTGAGGATTGAGGTTTGAGGACTGAGGACTGAGGATTGAGGATTGAGAATTGAGGATTGGGGATTGAGGATTGAAGATTGAGGATTGAGGATTGGGTATTGAGAATTGAAGAATGAGGATTGAGGATTGAGGATTGAGGATTGAGCATTGAAGATTGAGTATTGAGGATTGAAGACAGACGATTGAGGATTGAGGATTGAGGATTGAGGATTGTGGATTGAGGATTGAGGATTGAGAATTGAGGATTGTGAATTGAAGGTTGAGTATTGAGCATTGGAGATTGAGGATTGAGGATTGAAAATTGAGGATTGACGATGAGGGCTGAGGGTTGAGGATTGAGGGTTGAGGACTGAGGACTGAGGATTGAGGATTGAGAACTGAGGATTGAGGATTGAGAATTGAGGATTGAGGGTTGAGGATTAAAGATTGAGGATTGGGTATTGATAATTGAAGAATGAGGATTGAGGATTGAGGATTGAGGATTGAGGATTGGGGATTGATGATTGAGCATTGAGGATTGAGGATTGACGATTGAGGATTGAACATTGAGGATTGGGTATCGCGGATTGAACATTGAGGATTGAGGATTGAGGATTGAGGATTGAGGAATGACGATTGAGTATTGAGGATTGAAGATTGAGGATTGGGGATTGAGGATTGAAGAATAAGGATTGAGGATAGAGGATTGAGGATTGAAGATTGAGTATTGAGGATTGAAGACTGACGATTGAGGATTGAGGATTGAGTATTGAGAGTCGATGATTGAAGATTGAGTATTGAGGATTGAAGATTGAGGATTGAGGTTTGGGGACTGAGGATTGAGTATTGGGGATTGATGATTGAGCATTGAGGATTGAGGATTGAGGATTGAGGATTGAACATTGAGGATTGGGTATCGCGGATTGAACATTGAGGATTGAGGATTGAGGATTGAGGATTGAGGAATGACGATTGAGTATTGAGGATTGAAGATTGAGGTTTGGGGATTGAGGATTGAGGTTTGAGGATTGAAGATTGAGAATTGGGGATTGAGGATTGACGATTGAGGATTGAGTATTGAGGATTGAGAATTGAGGATTGAGGATTGAGGATTGAGTATTGAGGATTGAAGATTGAGGATTCAGGATTGAGGATTGAAGATTGAGTACTGAGTCTTGAGGGTTGAGTGATGGGAATTGTTGTTTGTGGATTGACGTTTGAAGATTGCTGATTGAGTATTGAGTATTGAAAACTGTGGATTGAGGATATTCTATTGAGGATTGAGGATTGACAACTGATTGTTGAGGATTGAGGACTGAAGATTGAGGATTGGGTACTGAGGATTGAGGAATGAGGATTGAGGATTGAGGATTGAGGATTGAGGATTGAAGATTGAGTATTGAGGATTGAAGACTGACGATTGAGGATTGAGGATTGAGGATTGAGTATTGAGGATCGAGGATTGAAGATTGAGCTTTGAGGATTGAAGATTGAGGATTGAGGTTTGGGGACTGAGGATTGAGGATTGAGGATTGAGGATTGAGGATTGAGGATTGAGGATTGAGTATTGAGGATTGAAGATTGAGGATTGGGAATTGCGGATTGAACATTGAGGGTTGAGGATTGAGGATTGAGGATTGAGGATTGAGGATTGAAGATTGAGGATTTGGGACTGAGGATTGAAGATTGAGGATCGAGGATTGAGGATTGAGGATTGAGGATTGAGGATTGAGTATCGAGGATTGAAGATAGAGTAATGAGGATTGAAGATTGATGGTTGAGGATTGAGGATTGAAGATTGAGGATTTGGGACTGAGGATTGAAGATTGAGTATCGAGGATTGAGGATTGAGGATTGAGGATTGAGGATTGAGGATCGAGGATTGAAGATTGAGTATTGAGTACTGAGGATTGAGGATTGAAGATTGAGGATTAAGGATTGTGGATGAGGGATGAGGGTTGAGAATTGAGGTTTGAGGACTGAGGACTGAGGATTGAGGATTGAGAATTAAGGATTGAGGATTGAGGATTAAAGATTGAGGATTGAGGATTGGGTATTGAGGATTGAAGGATGAGGATTGAGGATTGAGGATTGAGGATTGAGGATTGAAGATTGAGTATTGAGGATTGAAGACTGACGTTTGAGGATTGAGGATTGAGGATTGAGGATTGTACATTGAGGATTGGGTATTGAGGATTGAAGAATGAGAATTGAGGATTGAAGACTGACGATTGAGGATTGAGGATTGAGGATTGAGTATTGAGTATCGAGGATTGAAGATTGAGTAATGAGGATTGAAGATTGAGGATTGAGGTTTGGGGACTGTGGATTGAGGATTGAGGATTGATGATTGAGGATTGAGGATTGAGGATTGAGGATCGAGGATTGAAGATTGAGTATTGAGGACTGAGGATTGAGGATTGAAGATTGAGGATTGAGGATTGTGGATGAGGGATGAGGGTTGAGGAATGAGGTTTGAGGACTGAGGACTGAGGATTGAGGATTGAGAATTAAGGATTGAGGATTGAGGATTAAAGATTGAGGATTGAGGATTGGGTATTGAGGATTGAAGGATGAGGATTGAGGATTGAGGATTGAGGATTGAAGATTGAGTATTGAGGATTGAAGACTGACGTTTGAGGATTGAGGATTGAGGATTGAGGATTGTACATTGAGGATTGGGTATTGAGGATTGAAGAATGAGGATTGAGGATTGAAGACTGACGATTGAGGATTGAGGATTGAGGATTGAGTATTGAGTATCGAGGATTGAAGATTGAGTATTGAGGATTGAAGATTGAGGATTGAGGTTTGGGGACTGTGGATTGAGGATTGAGGATTGATGATTGAGGATTGAGGATTGAGGATTGAGGATTGAGGATTGAACATTGAGGATTGGGTATCGCGGATTGAACATTGAGGATTGAGGATTGAGGATTGAGGATTGAGGATTGACGATTCAGTATTGAGGATTGAAGATTGAGGATTGGGGATTGAGGATTGAGGATTGATGGTTGAGTATTGAGGATTGAGGATTGGGGATTGAGGATTGAGTATTGAGGTTTGAGGATTCAGGATTCAAGATTGAATATTGATGATTGAAGATTGAGGATCGAGGACTGAGGGTTGTGGATTAAGGACGAGGACTGAGGGTTGAGTATTGATGTTTGAGGTCTGAGGATTGAGGATAGAGGATTGAGAATTGAGGATTGAGGATTGAGGATTGAAGATTGAGGATTGGGTGTTGAGGATTGATGAATGAGGATTGAGGATTGAGGATTGAGGATTGACGATTGAAGATTGAGTATTGAGGATTGAAGATTGAGGATTGAGGTCTCAGGATTGAGGATTGAGGATTGAAGATTGAGGATTGGGTGTTGAGCATTATGGATTGAGGATTGAGCATTGAGGATAGAGGATTGAGGATTGAGGATTGAAGATTGATTATTGAGGATTGAAGATTGAGGATTGAGGATTGAGGATTGAGGATTGAGGATTGAGGATTGAAGATTGAGTATTGAGTATTGAAGATTGAGGATTGAGGATTGAGTATTGAGGATTGAGGATTGAAGATTGAGGATTGGGGACTGAGTGTTGAGTGTTGAGTGATGAGAATTGATGTTTGTGAATAGATATTTGAAGATTGCGGATTGAGTATTGGGTATTGAAGACTGTGAATTGATGATATTCTATTAAGGACTCAGGATTGACATCTGATCTTTGAGGTCTGAGGTCTGAAGATTGAGGGTTCAGAATTGAGGTTTGAGGACTGAGGATTGAGGATTGAAGATTGAGTATTGAGGATTGAAGGTTGAGGATTGATTATTGAGGATTGAGGATGTGGGATAAGGTTTGAGGATTGAGGTATGAGGACTGAGGACTGGGGATTGAGGATTGAGAATTGAGGATTGAGGATTGAGGATTGAAGATTGAGGGTTGGATATTGAGGATTGAAGACTGCCGATTGAGGATTAAGGATTGAGGTTTGAGGATTGAGGATTGAAGATTGAGGATTGAGGATTGAAAGTTGAGGATTGAGGATTGAGTATTGAGGATTGAGTGATGAGAATTGATGTTTGTGAATAGAGATTTGAAGATTGCAGATTGAGTATTGGGTATTGAAAACTGTGAATTGATGATATTCTACTGAGGATTGAGGATTGACATCTGATTGCTGAAGTCTGAAGTCTGAAGATTGAGGATTCAGGATTGAGGATTCAGGATTGAGGTTTGAGGACTGAGGATTGAGGATTGAGGATTGAGGCTTGAGGATTTAGGATTGAGGGTTGAAGATTGAGGATTGAGTATTGAGGATGAGGACTGAGGGTTGAGGATTGAGGTTTGAGAATTGAGGATTGAGGATTGAGGATTGAAGTTTGAGGATTGTGTATTGAGGATTGAACATTGAGGATTGAGGGTTGAGGATTGAGGATTGAGGATCGAAGATTGAGGATTGGGTGTTGAGGATTGAGGAATGAGGATTGAGGATTGAGGATTGAGGATTGAGGATTGAAGATTGAGTATTGAGGATTGAAGATTGAGGATCGAGTCCTGAGGATTGAGGATTGAAGATTGAGGATTGGGTGTTGAGAATTGAAGAATGAGGATTGAGGATTGAGGATTGAGGATTGAGGATTGAGCATTGAGGATTGAGGATTGAAGAATGAGTATTGAGGATTGAGGATTGAGGATTGAGGATTGAGGATTGAGGATTGAGGATTGAGGATTGAGGATTGAAGTTTGATTATTGAGGATTGAAGATTGATTACTAAGGATTGAGGATTGAGGGTTGAGGATTGAAGATTGAGGATTTGGGATTGAGGATTGACGATTGAAGATTGAGGATTGGGTATTGAGGAATGTAGAATGAGGCTTGAGAATTGACGATTGAGGATTGAGGATTGAAGATTGAGTATTGAGGATTGAAGTCTGACGATTGAGGATTGAGGATTGAGGATTGAGGATTGAGGATTGAGGATTGAAGATTGAGTATTGAGGATTGAAAATTGAGGATTGAGGATTGAGGATTCAGGATTGAGGATTGAGGATTGAGGATTGAAGGTTGAGGATTGTGTATTGAGGATTGAACATTGAGGATTGAGGGTTGAGGATTGTGGATCGAGGATTGAAGATTGAAGACTGAGGATTGGGTATTGAGGGTTGAAGCCTGACGATTGAGGATAGAGGATTGAGGATTGACGATTGAAGATTGAGTATTGAGGATTGAAGGTTGAGGATTGAGGATTGAGGATTGAGGATTGAGTATTGAGGATTGAGGACTGAAGATTGAGTATTGAGTATTGAAGATAGAGGTTTGAGGATTGAGGATTGAGGATTGAGGAATGACGATTGAGTATTGAGGATTGAATATTGAGGATTGGGGATTGAGGATTGAGGTTTGAGGATTGAAGATTGAGAATTGGGGATTGAGGATTGACGATTGAGGATTGAGTATTGAGGATTGAGAATTGAGGATTGAGGATTGAAGATTGAGTATTGAGGATTGAAGATTGAGGATTCAGGATTGAGGATTGAAGATTGAGTACTGAGTGTTGAGGGTTGAGTGATGGGAATTGTTGTTTGTGGATTGACGTTTGAAGATTGCTGATTGAGTATTGAGTATTGAAAACTGTGGATTGAGGATATTCTATTGAGGATTGAGGATTGACAACTGATTGTTGAGGATTGAGGACTGAAATTGAGGATTGGGTACTGAGGATTGAGGAATGAGGATTGAGGATTGAGGATTGAGGATTGAGGATTGAAGATTGAGTATTGAGGATTGAAGACTGACGATTGAGGATTGAGGGTTGAGGATTGAGTATTGAGGATCGAGGATTGAAGATTGAGCTTTGAGGATTGAAGATTGAGGATTGAGGTTTGGGGACTGAGGATTGAGGATTGAGGATTGAGGATTGAGGATTGAGGATTGAGGATTGAGGATTGAGGATTGAGGATTGGGGATTGACGATTGAGGATTGGGAATTGCGGATTGAACATTGAGGGTTGAGGATTGAGGATTGAGGATTGAGGATTGAGGATTGAAGAATGAGGATTGAGGATTGAGGATTGAGGATTGAGGATTGAAGATTGAGCATTGAGGATTGAAGACTGACGATTGAGGATTGAGGATTGAGGATTGAGGATTGAGGATTGAGGATTGAGCATTAAGAATTGAGGATTGTGGATTGAAGTTTGAGTATTGAGCATTGAAGATTGAGCATTGAGGATTGAAGATTGAGGATTGACGACGAGGGCTGAGGGTTGAGGATTGAGGTTTGAGGACTGAGGACTGAGGATTGAGGATTGAGAATTGAGGATTGAGGATTGAGAATTGAGGATTGAGGGTTGAGGATTGAAGATTCAGGATTGGGTATTGATAATTGAAGAATGAGGATTGAGGAATGAGGATTGAGGATTGAGGATTGACGATTGAGGATTGAAGATTGAGTATTGAGGATTGAATACTGACGATTGCGGATTGAGGATTGAGGTTTGAGTATTGAGGAGCGAGGATTGAAGATTGAGCTTTGAGGATTGAAGATTGAGGATTGAGGTTTGGGGACTGAGGATTGAGGATTGAGGATTGAGGATTGAGGATTGAGGATTGAGGATCGAGGATTGAGGATTGAGGATTGAGGATTGAGGATTGAACATTGAGGATTGGGTATTGCGGATTGAACATTGAGGGTTGAGGATTGAGTATTGAGGATTGAGGATTGAGGATTGAAGATTGAATATTGATGATTGAAGATTGAGGATTGAGGATTGAGGGTTGTGGATTGAGGACAAGGACTGAGGGTTGTGTATTGATGTTTGAGGTCTGAGGATTGAGGATTGAGGATTGAGGGTTGAAGATTGAGGATTGGGTATTGAGGGTTGAAGAATGAGGATTGAGGATTGAGGATTGAGAATTGAGGATTGAAGATTGAGAAATGAGGATTGAAGGTTGAGGGTTGAGGATTGAGGATTGAAGATTGAGGATTTGGGACTGAGGATTGAAGATTGAGGATCGAGGATTGAGGATTGAGGATTGAGGATTGAGGATCGAGGATTGAAGATTGAGTATTGAGGACTGAGGATTGAGGATTGAAGATTGAGGATTGAGGATTGTGGATGAGGGATGAGGGTTGAGGAATGAGGTTTGAGGACTGAGGACTGAGGATTGAGGATTGAGAATTAAGGATTGAGGATTGAGGATTAAAGATTGAGGATTGAGGATTGGGTATTGAGGATTGAAGGATGAGGATTGAGGATTGAGGATTGAGGATTGAGGATTGAAGATTGAGTATTGAGGATTGAAGACTGACGTTTGAGGATTGAGGATTGAGGATTGAGGATTGTACATTGAGGATTGGGTATTGAGGATTGAAGAATGAGAATTGAGGATTGAAGACTGACGATTGAGGATTGAGGATTGAGGATTGAGTATTGAGTATCGAGGATTGAAGATTGAGTATTGAGGATTGAAGATTGAGGATTGAGGTTTGGGGACTGTGGATTGAGGATTGAGGATTGATGATTGAGGATTGAGGATTGAGGATTGAGGATCGAGGATTGAAGATTGAGTATTGAGGACTGAGGATTGAGGATTGAAGATTGAGGATTGAGGATTGTGGATGAGGGATGAGGGTTGAGGAATGAGGTTTGAGGACTGAGGACTGAGGATTGAGGATTGAGAATTAAGGATTGAGGATTGAGGATTAAAGATTGAGGATTGAGGATTGGGTATTGAGGATTGAAGAATGAGGATTGAGGATTGAGGATTGAGGATTGAAGATTGAGTATTGAGGATTGAAGACTGACGTTTGAGGATTGAGGATTGAGGATTGAGGATTGTACATTGAGGATTGGGTATTGAGGATTGAAGAATGAGGATTGAGGATTGAAGACTGACGATTGAGGATTGAGGATTGAGGATTGAGTATTGAGTATCGAGGATTGAAGATTGAGTATTGAGGATTGAAGATTGAGGATTGAGGTTTGGGGACTGTGGATTGAGGATTGAGGATTGATGATTGAGGATTGAGGATTGAGGATTGAGGATTGAGGATTGAACATTGAGGATTGGGTATCGCGGATTGAACATTGAGGATTGAGGATTGAGGATTGAGGATTGAGGATTGACGATTCAGTATTGAGGATTGAAGATTGAGGATTGGGGATTGAGGATTGAGGATTGAGGATTGAGGATTGAGGATTGACGATTCAGTATTGAGGATTGAAGATTGAGGATTGGGGATTGAGTATTGTGGATCGAGGATTGAAGATTGAGTTTTGAGGATTGAAGGTTGAGGATTGAGGATTGAATATTGAGGATTGAGGATCGAAGATTGAGTATTGAGGATTGAGTATTGAGAATTGAAGGTTGACGATTGAGGATTGAGGTTTGAGGATTGAGGATTGAACATTGAGGACTGAGCGTTGAGGGTTGAGTGATGAGAATTGATGTTTGTGGATAGAGGTTTGAAGATTGAAGATTGAGTGTTGTGTATTGAAAACTGTGAATTGAGGATATTCTATTGAGGATTGAGGATTGACAACTGACTGTTGAGGACTGAGGGCCGAAGATTGAGGATTCAGGATTGAGGATTCAGGATTGAGGATTCAGAATTGAGGTTTGAGGACTGTGGATTGAGGATTGAAGATTGAGTATCGAGGATTGAAGATTGAGGATTGAGGGTTGAGGATTGAGGATTGACGATGAGGGCTGAGGGTTGAGGATTGAGGTTTGAGGACTGAGGACTGAGGACTGAGGATTGAGAATTGAGGATTGAGGATTGAGGATTGAAGATTGAGGATTGGGTATTGAGGATTGATGAATGAGGATTGAGGATTGAGGATTGAGGATTGAGGATTGAGGATTGAGGATTGAGGATTGAGGATTGAACATTGAGGATTGGGTATTGCGGATTGAACATTGAGGGTTGAGGATTGAGTATTGAGGATTGAGGATTGAGGATTGAGGATTGAGGATTGAATATTGATGATTGAAGGTTGAGGATTGAGGATTGAGGGTTGTGGATTGAGGGCAAGGACTGAGGGTTGTGTATTGATGTGTGAGGTCTGAGGATTGAGGATTGAGGATTGAGAATTGTGGATTGAGGATTGAGGATTGAAGATTGAGGATTGGGTATTGAGGATTGAAGAATGAGGATTGAGGATTGAGGATTGAGAATTGAGGATTGAAGATTGAGTAATGAGGATTGAAGGTTGAGGGTTGAGGATTGAGGATTGAAGATTGAGGATTTGGGATTGAGGATTGAAGATTGAGGATCGAGGATTGAGGATTGAGGATTGAGGATTGAGGATCGAGGATTGAAGATTGAGTATTGAGGACTGAGGATTGAGGATTGAAGATTGAGGATTGAGGATTGTGGATGAGGGATGAGGGTTGAGGATTGAGGTTTGAGGACTGAGGACTGAGGATTGAGGATTGAGAATTGAGGATTGGGGATTGAGGATTGAAGATTGAGGATTGAGGATTGGGTATTGAGAATTGAAGAATGAGGATTGAGGATTGAGGATTGAGGATTGAGCATTGAAGATTGAGTATTGAGGATTGAAGACAGACGATTGAGGATTGAGGATTGAGGATTGAGGATTGTGGATTGAGGATTGAGGATTGAGAATTGAGGATTGTGAATTGAAGGTTGAGTATTGAGCATTGGAGATTGAGGATTGAGGATTGAAAATTGAGGATTGACGATGAGGGCTGAGGGTTGAGGATTGAGGGTTGAGGACTGAGGACTGAGGATTGAGGATTGAGAACTGAGGATTGAGGATTGAGAATTGAGGATTGAGGGTTGAGGATTAAAGATTGAGGATTGGGTATTGATAATTGAAGAATGAGGATTGAGGATTGAGGATTGAGGATTGAGGATTGGGGATTGATGATTGAGCATTGAGGATTGAGGATTGACGATTGAGGATTGAACATTGAGGATTGGGTATCGCGGATTGAACATTGAGGATTGAGGATTGAGGATTGAGGATTGAGGAATGACGATTGAGTATTGAGGATTGAAGATTGAGGATTGGGGATTGAGGATTGAAGAATAAGGATTGAGGATAGAGGATTGAGGATTGAAGATTGAGTATTGAGGATTGAAGACTGACGATTGAGGATTGAGGATTGAGTATTGAGAGTCGATGATTGAAGATTGAGTATTGAGGATTGAAGATTGAGGATTGAGGTTTGGGGACTGAGGATTGAGTATTGGGGATTGATGATTGAGCATTGAGGATTGAGGATTGAGGATTGAGGATTGAACATTGAGGATTGGGTATCGCGGATTGAACATTGAGGATTGAGGATTGAGGATTGAGGATTGAGGAATGACGATTGAGTATTGAGGATTGAAGATTGAGGTTTGGGGATTGAGGATTGAGGATTGAGGATTGAGTATTGAGGATTGAAGATTGAGGATTCAGGATTGAGGATTGAAGATTGAGTACTGAGTCTTGAGGGTTGAGTGATGGGAATTGTTGTTTGTGGATTGACGTTTGAAGATTGCTGATTGAGTATTGAGTATTGAAAACTGTGGATTGAGGATATTCTATTGAGGATTGAGGATTGACAACTGATTGTTGAGGATTGAGGACTGAAGATTGAGGATTGGGTACTGAGGATTGAGGAATGAGGATTGAGGATTGAGGATTGAGGATTGAGGATTGAAGATTGAGTATTGAGGATTGAAGACTGACGATTGAGGATTGAGGATTGAGGATTGAGTATTGAGGATCGAGGATTGAAGATTGAGCTTTGAGGATTGAAGATTGAGGATTGAGGTTTGGGGACTGAGGATTGAGGATTGAGGATTGAGGATTGAGGATTGAGGATTGAGGATTGAGTATTGAGGATTGAAGATTGAGGATTGGGAATTGCGGATTGAACATTGAGGGTTGAGGATTGAGGATTGAGGATTGAGGATTGAGGATTGAAGATTGAGGATTTGGGACTGAGGATTGAAGATTGAGGATCGAGGATTGAGGATTGAGGATTTGGGACTGAGGATTGAAGATTGAGTATCGAGGATTGAGGATTGAGGATTGAGGATTGAGGATTGAGGATCGAGGATTGAAGATTGAGTATTGAGTACTGAGGATTGAGGATTGAAGATTGAGGATTAAGGATTGTGGATGAGGGATGAGGGTTGAGAATTGAGGTTTGAGGACTGAGGACTGAGGATTGAGGATTGAGAATTAAGGATTGAGGATTGAGGATTAAAGATTGAGGATTGAGGATTGGGTATTGAGGATTGAAGGATGAGGATTGAGGATTGAGGATTGAGGATTGAGGATTGAAGATTGAGTATTGAGGATTGAAGACTGACGTTTGAGGATTGAGGATTGAGGATTGAGGATTGTACATTGAGGATTGGGTATTGAGGATTGAAGAATGAGAATTGAGGATTGAAGACTGACGATTGAGGATTGAGGATTGAGGATTGAGTATTGAGTATCGAGGATTGAAGATTGAGTAATGAGGATTGAAGATTGAGGATTGAGGTTTGGGGACTGTGGATTGAGGATTGAGGATTGATGATTGAGGATTGAGGATTGAGGATTGAGGATCGAGGATTGAAGATTGAGTATTGAGGACTGAGGATTGAGGATTGAAGATTGAGGATTGAGGATTGTGGATGAGGGATGAGGGTTGAGGAATGAGGTTTGAGGACTGAGGACTGAGGATTGAGGATTGAGAATTAAGGATTGAGGATTGAGGATTAAAGATTGAGGATTGAGGATTGGGTATTGAGGATTGAAGGATGAGGATTGAGGATTGAGGATTGAGGATTGAAGATTGAGTATTGAGGATTGAAGACTGACGTTTGAGGATTGAGGATTGAGGATTGAGGATTGTACATTGAGGATTGGGTATTGAGGATTGAAGAATGAGGATTGAGGATTGAAGACTGACGATTGAGGATTGAGGATTGAGGATTGAGTATTGAGTATCGAGGATTGAAGATTGAGTATTGAGGATTGAAGATTGAGGATTGAGGTTTGGGGACTGTGGATTGAGGATTGAGGATTGATGATTGAGGATTGAGGATTGAGGATTGAGGATTGAGGATTGAACATTGAGGATTGGGTATCGCGGATTGAACATTGAGGATTGAGGATTGAGGATTGAGGATTGAGGATTGACGATTCAGTATTGAGGATTGAAGATTGAGGATTGGGGATTGAGGATTGAGGATTGAGGATTGAGGATTGAGGATTGACGATTCAGTATTGAGGATTGAAGATTGAGGATTGGGGATTGAGTATTGTGGATCGAGGATTGAAGATTGAGTTTTGAGGATTGAAGGTTGAGGATTGAGGATTGAGGATTGAGGATTGAGGATCGAAGATTGAGTATTGAGGATTGAGTATTGAGAATTGAAGGTTGACGATTGAGGATTGAGGTTTGAGGATTGAGGATTGAACATTGAGGACTGAGCGTTGAGGGTTGAGTGATGAGAATTGATGTTTGTGGATAGAGGTTTGAAGATTGAAGATTGAGTATTGTGTATTGAAAACTGTGAATTGAGGATATTCTATTGAGGATTGAGGATTGACAACTGACTGTTGAGGACTGAGGGCCGAAGATTGAGGATTCAGGATTGAGGATTCAGGATTGAGGATTCAGAATTGAGGTTTGAGGACTGTGGATTGAGGATTGAAGATTGAGTATCGAGGATTGAAGATTGAGGATTGAGGGTTGAGGATTGAGGATTGACGATGAGGGCTGAGGGTTGAGGATTGAGGTTTGAGGACTGAGGACTGAGGACTGAGGATTGAGAATTGAGGATTGAGGATTGAGGATTGAAGATTGAGGATTGGGTATTGAGGATTGATGAATGAGGATTGAGGATTGAGGATTGAGGATTGAGGATTGAGGACTGAGGATTGAGGATTGAGGATTGAACATTGAGGATTGGGTATTGCGGATTGAACATTGAGGGTTGAGGATTGAGTATTGAGGATTGAGGATTGAGGATTGAGGATTGAGGATTGAATATTGATGATTGAAGGTTGAGGATTGAGGATTCAGGGTTGTGGATTGAGGGCAAGGACTGAGGGTTGTGTATTGATGTGTGAGGTCTGAGGATTGAGGATTGAGGATTGAGGATTGAGAATTGTGGATTGAGGATTGAGGATTGAAGATTGAGGATTGGGTATTGAGGATTGAAGAATGAGGATTGAGGATTGAGGATTGAGAATTCAGGATTGAAGATTGAGTAATGAGGATTGAAGGTTGAGGGTTGAGGATTGAGGATTGAAGATTGAGGATTTGGGATTGAGGATTGAAGATTGAGGATCGAGGATTGAGGATTGAGGATTGAGGATTGAGGATCGAGGATTGAAGATTGAGTATTGAGGACTGAGGATTGAGGATTGAAGATTGAGGATTGAGGATTGTGGATGAGGGATGAGGGTTGAGGATTGAGGTTTGAGGACTGAGGACTGAGGATTGAGGATTGAGAATTGAGGATTGGGGATTGAGGATTGAAGATTGAGGATTGAGGATTGGGTATTGAGAATTGAAGAATGAGGATTGAGGATTGAGGATTGAGGATTGAGCATTGAAGATTGAGTATTGAGGATTGAAGACAGACGATTGAGGATTGAGGATTGAGGATTGAGGATTGTGGATTGAGGATTGAGGATTGAGAATTGAGGATTGTGAATTGAAGGTTGAGTATTGAGCATTGGAGATTGAGGATTGAGGATTGAAAATTGAGGATTGACGATGAGGGCTGAGGGTTGAGGATTGAGGGTTGAGGACTGAGGACTGAGGATTGAGGATTGAGAACTGAGGATTGAGGATTGAGAATTGAGGATTGAGGGTTGAGGATTAAAGATTGAGGATTGGGTATTGATAATTGAAGAATGAGGATTGAGGATTGAGGATTGAGGATTGAGGATTGGGGATTGATGATTGAGCATTGAGGATTGAGGATTGAGGATTGAGGATTGATCATTGAGGATTGGGTATCGCGGATTGAACATTGAGGATTGAGGATTGAGGATTGAGGATTGAGGAATGACGATTGAGTATTGAGGATTGAAGATTGAGGATTGGGAATTGAGGATTGAAGAATAAGGATTGAGGATAGAGGATTGAGGATTGAAGATTGAGTATTGAGGATTGAAGACTGACGATTGAGGATTGAGGATTGAGTATTGAGAGTCGATGATTGAAGATTGAGTATTGAGGATTGAAGATTGAGGATTGAGGTTTGGGGACTGAGGATTGAGTATTGGGGATTGATGATTGAGCATTGAGGATTGAGGATTGAGGATTGAGGATTGAACATTGAGGATTGGGTATCGCGGATGGAACATTGAGGATTGAGGATTGAGGATTGAGGATTGAGGAATGACGATTGAGTATTGAGGATTGAAGATTGAGGTTTGGGGATTGAGGATTGAGGTTTGAGGATTGAAGATTGAGAATTGGGGATTGAGGATTGACGATTGAGGATTGAGTATTGAGGATTGAGAATTGAGGATTGAGGATTGAGGATTGAGTATTGAGGATTGAAGATTGAGGATTCAGGATTGAGGATTGAAGATTGAGTACTGAGTCTTGAGGGTTGAGTGATGGGAATTGTTGTTTGTGGATTGACGTTTGAAGATTGCTGATTGAGTATTGAGTATTGAAAACTGTGGATTGAGGATATTCTATTGAGTATTGAGGATTGACAACTGATTGTTGAGGATTGAGGACTGAAGATTGAGGATTGGGTACTGAGGATTGAGGAATGAGGATTGAGGATTGAGGATTGAGGATTGAGGATTGAAGATTGAGTATTGAGGATTGAAGACTGACGATTGAGGATTGAGGATTGAGGATTGAGTATTGAGGATCGAGGATTGAAGATTGAGCTTTGAGGATTGAAGATTGAGGATTGAGGTTTGGGGACTGAGGATTGAGGATTGAGGATTGAGGATTGAGGATTGAGGATTGAGGATTGAGTATTGAGGATTGAAGATTGAGGATTGTTAATTGCGGATTGAACATTGAGGGTTGAGGATTGAGGATTGAGGATTGAGGATTGAGGATTGAAGATTGAGGATTTGGGACTGAGGATTGAAGATTGAGGATCGAGGATTGAGGATTGAGGATTGAGGATTGAGGATTGAGGATCGAGGATTGAAGATAGAGTAATGAGGATTGAAGATTGATGGTTGAGGATTGAGGATTGAAGATTGAGGATTTGGGACTGAGGATTGAAGATTGAGTATCGAGGATTGAGGATTGAGGATTGAGGATTGAGGATTGAGGATCGAGGATTGAAGATTGAGTATTGAGTACTGAGGATTGAGGATTGAAGATTGAGGATTAAGGATTGTGGATGAGGGATGAGGGTTGAGAATTGAGGTTTGAGGACTGAGGACTGAGGATTGAGGATTGAGAATTGAGAATTGAGGATTGAGGATTAAAGATTGAGGATTGAGGATTGGGTATTGAGGATTGAAGAATGAGGATTGAGGATTGAGGATTGAGGATTGAGGATTGAAGATTGAGTATTGAGGATTGAAGACTGACGTTTGAGGATTGAGGATTGAGGATTGAGGATTGTAGATTGAGGATTGGGTATTGAGGATTGAAGAATGAGGATTGAGGATTGAAGACTGACGATTGAGGATTGAGGATTGAGGATTGAGTATTGAGTATCGAGGATTGAAGATTGAGTATTGAGGATTGAAGATTGAGGATTGAGGTTTGAGGACTGAGGATTGAGGATTGAGGATTGATGATTGAGGATTGAGGATTGAGGATTGATAATTGAGGATTGAACATTGAGGATTGGGTATCGCGGATTGAGCATTGAGGATTGAGGATTGAGGATTGAGGATTGAGGATTGACGATTGAGTATTGAGGATTGAAGATTGAGGATTGGGGATTGAGGATTGAGGTTTGAGGATTGAGGATAGAGAATTGGGGATTGAGGATTGACGGTTGAGGATTGAGTATTGAGGATTGAGAATTGAGGATTGAGGAATGAAGATTGAGTATTGAGGATTGAAGATTGAGGATTGAGGATTGAGGATTGAAGATTGAGTACTGAGCGTTGAGGGTTGAGTTATGAGAATGGATGTTTGTGGATAGAGGTTTGAAGATTGCAGATTGAGCATTGTGTATTGAAAACTGTGAATTGAGGATATTCTATTGAGGATTGAGGATTGTCAACTGACTGTTGAGGACTGAGGGCCGAAGATTGAGGATTCAGGGTTGAGGATTCAGAATTGAGGTTTGAGGACTGAGGATTGAGGATTGAAGATTGAGTATCGAGGATTGAAGATTGAGGATTGAGGGTTGAGTATTGAGGATTGAGGTTCGACGCTTGAGGGTTGATGGTTGAGGATGGAGGATTGAAGAGAGAGGACTGAGTGTTGGGGATTGAGTGTTGAGAATAGATATTTGAGGATTGAGGTTTGATTATTGAATATTGTGGATTGAGTATTGAACCATGAGAATTCAGGATATTCTATTGAGTATTGAGAATTGAGGATCGATGGTTGAGTATTGAGGATTGATGGTTGAGGGTTGAGGATTGTGGGTTGAGGATTGAGGACGAGGACTTAGGGTTGAGTATTCATGTTTGAGGTCTGAGGATTGAAGATTGACGGTTGAGGATTGAGGATTGAGGATTGAGGATTGAGGACTGATGATTGAGGATTGAGGATTGATGGTTGAGGTTTGAAGATTGAGGATTGGGGACTGAGTATTGAGGGTTGAGTGATGAGAATTGATGTTTGTGGATAGAGATCTGAAGATTGCAGATTGAGTATTGAGTATTGAAAACTGTGAATTGAGGATATTCTATTGAGGGTTGAGGATTGACAACTGATCGTTGAGGACTCAGGGCTGAAGGTTGAGGATTCAGGATTGAGGATTCAGGATTGAGGTTTGAGGACTGAGGATTGAGGATTGAGGATTGAGGATTGAGGATTGAGGATTGAAGATTGAGGATTGGGTATTGAGGATTGAACATTGTGGATTGAGGGATGTGGATTGAGGATTGAGTATTGAGGATTGAAGGTTGAGGACTCGGTATTGAGGATTGAAGGATGAGGATTGAGGATTGAGGATTGAGGATTGAGGATTGCAGATTGAGTATTGAGGATTGAAGATTGAGGATTGAGAATGAAGGATTGAGGATTGAGGATTGAGGATTGAGGATTGAAGATTGAGTATTGAGGATTGATGACTGACGATTGAGGTTTGAGGATTGAGGATTGAGGATTGAGGATTGAGGATTGAGGCTTGAGAATTGAGGATTCAGGATTGAAGATTGTGTATTGAGCATTGAAGATTGAGGATTGAGGATTGAAGATTGAGGATTGACGATGAGGGTTGAGGGTTGATTATTGAGGTTTGAGGATTGAGGACTGAGGATTGAGGATTGAGTATTGAGGATTGAGGATTGAGGATTGAGGATTGAGGATTGAGTATTGGGTATTGAGGATTGAAGACTGACGATTGAGGATTGAGGATTGAGGATTGAGTATTGAGGATCGAGGATTGAAGATGGAGTTTTGAGGATTGAAGATTGAGGATTGAGGTTTGGGGACTGAGGATTGAGGATTGAGGATTGAGGATTGAGGATTGAGGATTGAGCATTGAGGATTGAGGATTGAGGATTGAACATTGAGGATAGGGTATCGTGGATTGAATATTGAGGATTGAGGATTGAGGATTGAGTATTGAGGATTGAGGACTGAAGATTGTATATTGATGATTGAAGAGTGAGGATTGAGGATTGAGGGTTGTGGATTGAGGACGAGGAGTGAGGGTTGAGTATCAATGTTTGAGGTCTGAGGATCGAGGATTGAGGATCGAGAATTGAGGATTGAGGATTGAGGATTGAAGATTGAGAATTTGGTATTGAGGATTGAGGAATGAGGATTGAGGACTGAGGATTGAGGATTGAGGATTGAGGATTGAGGATTGGGGGACTGAGGATTGAGGATTGAACATTGAGGACTGAGCGTTGAGGGTTGAGTTATGAGAATTGATGTTTGTGGATAGAGGTTTGAAGATTGCAGATTGAGTATTGTGTATTGAAAACTGTGAATTGAGGATATTCTATTGAGGATTGAGGATTGACAACTGACTGTTGAGGACTGAGGGCCGAAGATTGAGGATTCAGGATTGAGGATTCAGAATTGAGGTTTGAGGACTGAGGATTGAGGATTGAAGATTGAGTATCGAGGATTGAAGATTGAGGATTGAGGGTTGAGGATTGAGGATTGAGGATGAGGGCTGAGGGTTGAGGATTGAGGATTGAGGGCTGAGGACTGAGGGTTGAGGATTGAGAATTGAGGATTGAGGATTGAGGATTGAAGATTGAGGATTGGGTATTGAGGATTGAGGAATGAGGATTGAGGATTGAGGATTGAGGATTGAGGATTGAATATTGAGTACTGAGGATTGAAGGCTGACGATTGAGTATTGAGGATTGAGGATTGAGTATTGAGGATAGAGGATTGAAGATTGAGTTTTGATGATTGAAGGTTGAGGATTGAGGTTTGGGGACTGAGGATTGAGGATTGTGGATTGAGGATTGAGAATTGAGGATTGAGGATTGAGGATTGAGGATTGAGGATTGAACATTGAGGATTGGGTATCGCGGATTGAACATTGAGGATTGAGGATTGAGGATTGAGTATTGAGGATTGAGGACTGAAGGTTGTATATTGATGATTGAAGATTGAGGATTGAGGATTGAGGGTTGTGGATTGAGGACGAGAATTGAGGGTTGAGTATTAATGTTTGAGGTCTGAGGATCGAGGATTGAGGATCGAGAATTGAGGTTTGAGGATTGAGGATTGAAGATTGACGATTTGGTATTGAGGATTGAAGAATGAGGATTGAGGTCTGAGGATCGAGGATTGAGGATCGAGAATTGAGGATTGAGGATTGAGGATTGAAGATTGAGGATTTGGTATTGAGGATTGAGGATTGAGGATTGAGGATAGAGGGTTGAGGATTGAGGATTGAGGATTGAGGATTCAGGATTGAAGATTGAATATTGATGATTGAAGATTGAGGATTGAGGATTGAGTGTTGTGGATTGAGGACAAGGACTGAGGGTTGTGTATTGATGTTTGAGGTCTGAGGATTGAGGATTGAGGATTGAGAATTGTGGATTGAGGATTGAGGGATGAAGATTGAGGATTGGGTATTGAGGATTGAAGAATGAGGATTGAGGATTGAGGATTGAGGATTGAGAATTGAGGATTGAAGATAGAGTAATGAGGATTGAAGATTGAGGGCTGAGGATTGAGGATTGAAGATTGAGGATTTGGGACTGAGGATTGAAGATTGAGGATCGAGGATTGAGGATTGAGGATTGAGAATTGAGGATCGAGGATTGAAGATTGAGTATTGAGGACTGAGGATTGAGGATTGAGGATTTAAGATTGAGGATTGACGATGAGGGCTGAGGGTTGAGGATTGAGGTTTGAGGACTGAGGACTGGGGATAGAGGATTGAGAATTGAGGATTGAGGATTGAGGATTGAAGATTGAGGATTGTGGATTGAGGACAAGGTCTGAGGGTTGTGTATTGATGTTTGAGGTCTGAGGATTGAGGATTGAGGATTGAGAATTGTGGATTGAGGATTGAGGATTGAAGATTGAGGATTGGGAATTGAGGACTGAGGATTGAGGATTGAAGATTGAGGATTGAGGATTGTGGATGAGGGATGAGGGTTGAGGATTGAGGTTTGAGGACTGAGGACTGAGGATTGAGGATTGAGAATTGAGGATTGTGGATTGAGGATTGAGGATTGAAGATTGAGGATCGACGATTGAGGATTGAGGATTGAGGATTGAGGATCGATGATTGAAGATTGAGTATTGAGGACTGAGTATTGAGGATTGAAGATTGAGGATTGAGGATTGTGGATGAGGGATGAGGGTTGAGGATTGAGGTTTGAGGACTGAGGACTGAGGATTGAGGATTGAGAATTGAGGATTGAGGATTGAGGATTAAAGGTTGAGGATTGAGGATTGGGTATTGAGGATTGAAGAATGAGGATTGAGGATTGAGGATTGAGGATTGAGGATTGAAGATTGAGTATTGAGGATTGAAGACTGACGATTGAGGATTGAGGATTGAGGATTGAGGATTGAGGATTGAGGATTGAGGATTGAGAATTGAGGATTGTGGATTGAAGGTTGAGTATTGAGCATTGAAGATTGAGTATTGAGGATTGAAGATTGAGGATTGACGATGAGGGCTGAGGGTTGAGGATTGAGGTTTGAGGACTGAGGACTGAGGATTGAGGATTGAGAATTGAGGATTGAGGATTGAGGATTGTAGATTGAGGATTGAGGATTGAAAATTGAGGATTGAGGTTTGGGGACTGAGGATTGAGGATTGAGTATTGATGATTGAGGATTCAGGATTGAAGATTGAAGATTGAGTATTGGGTATTGAGGATTGAAGAATGAGGATTGAAAATTGAGGATTGAGGATTGAGGATTGAGGATTGAGGATTGAGGATTCAAGATTGAGGATTGGATATTGAGGATTGAAGAATGAGGATTGAGGATTGAGGATTGAGGATTGAAGGTTGAAGATTGAGTATTGGGTATTGAGGATTGAAGAATGAGGATAGAAAATTGAGGATTGAGGATTGAGTATTGAGGATTGAGGATTGAGGATCGAAGATTGAGTATTGAGGATTGAAGATTGACGAATGAGGATTGAGGATTGAGTATTGAGGATTGAGGATTGAAGATCGAAGATTGAGTATTGAGGATTGAAGATTGACGAATGAGGATTGAGGATTGAGGATTGAGGCTTGAACATTGAGGACTGAGTGTTGAGGGTTGAGTGATGAGAATTGATGTTTGTGGATAGAGGTTTGAAGATTGTTGATTGAGTATTGAGTATTGAAAACTGTGGATTGAGGATATTCTATTGAGGATTGAGGATTGACAACTGATTGTTGAGGATTGAGGGCCGAAGATTGAGGATTCAGGACTGAGGAATCAGAATTGAGGTTTGAGGACTGAGGATTGAGGATTGAAGATTGAGTATTGAGTATTGAACATTGAGGATTGAGGGTTGAGGATTGAGTATTGAGGATGAGGGCTGAGGATTGAGGATTGAGGTTTGAGGACTGAGGTCTGAGGATTGAGGATTGAGAATTGAGGATTGAGGAATGAGGATTGAAGATTGAGGATTTGGTATTGAGGATTGAAGAATGAGGATTGAGGTCTGAGCATCGAGGATTGAGGATCGAGAATTGAGGATTGAGGATTGAGGATTGAATATTGAGGATTTGGTATTGAGGATTGAGGATTGAGGATTGAGGGTTGAAGATTGAGTATTGAGGATTGATGGTTGAGGATTGAGGATTGAGGATTGAGAATTGAGGATTGAAGATTGAGGATTGGGGATTGAGGATTGAGGATTGGAGATTGAGTATTGAGGATTGAAGACTGACGATTGAGGATTGAGGATTGAGGATTGAGGATTGAGGACTGAGGATTAACGATTGAGAATTGAGGATTGAGGGTTGAAGATTGAGTATTGAGGATTCAGTATTGAGGATTGAAAATTGAGGATTGAGGTTTGGGGACTGAGGATTGAGGATTGAGGATTGAGGATTGAGGATTGAGGATTGAGGATTGAGGATTGAGGATTGAACATTGAGGATTGGGTATCGCGTATTGAACATGGAGGATTGAGGTTTGAGGATTGAGTATTGAGGATTGAGGACTGAAGATTGTATATTGATGATTGAAGATTGAGGATTGAGGATTGAATGTTGTGGATTGAGGACGAGGACTGAGGGTTGAGTATTGATGTTTGAGGTCTGAGGATCGAGGATTGAGCATTGAGAATTGAGGATTGAGGATTGAGGATTGAAGGTTGAGGATTTGGTATTGAGGATTGAAGAATGAGGATTGAGGATTGAGGATTGAGGAATGAGGATTAAAGATTGAGCATTGAGGATTGAAGATTGAGGATTGAGGATTGAGGATTGAGGATTGAGGATTGAGAATTGAGGATTGAGGATTGAGGATTGAAGATTGAGTATTGAGGATTGAAGATTGAGGATTGAGGATTGAGGATTGAGGTTTGAGTATTGAAGATTGAGAATTGGGGATTGAGGAATGACGGTTGAGGATTGAGTATTGAGGATTGAGAATTGAGGATTGAGGATTGAAGGATGAGTATTGAGGATTGAGGTATGAGGACTGAGGACTGGGGATTGAGGATTGAGAATTGAGGATTGAGGATTGAGGATTGAAGATTGAGGGTTGGATATTGAGGATTGAAGACTGCCGATTGAGGATTAAGGATTGAGGTTTGAGGATTGAGGATTGAAGATTGAGTATTGAGGATTGAAAGTTGAGGATTGAGGATTGAGTATTGAGGATTGAGTGATGAGAATTGATGTTTGTGAATAGAGATTTGAAGATTGCAGATTGAGTATTGGGTATTGAAAACTGTGAATTGATGATATTCTACTGAGGATTGAGGATTGACATCTGATTGCTGAAGTCTGAAGTCTGAAGATTGAGGATTCAGGACTGAGGATTCAGGATTGAGGTTTGAGGATCGAAGATTGAGGATTGGGTGTTGAGGATTGAGGAATGAGGATTGAGGATTGAGGATTGAGGATTGAGGATTGAAGATTGAGTATTGAGGATTGAAGATTGAGGATCGAGTCCTGAGGATTGAGGATTGAAGATTGAGGATTGGGTGTTGAGAATTGAAGAATGAGGATTGAGGATTGAGGATTGAGGATTGAGGATTGAGCATTGAGGATTGAGGATTGAAGAATGAGTATTGAGGATTGAGGATTGAGGATTGAGGATTGAGGATTGAGGATTGAGGATTGAGGATTGAAATTTGATTATTGAGGATTGAAGATTGATTACTAAGGATTGAGGATTGAGGGTTGAGGATTGAAGATTGAGGATTTGGGATTGAGGATTGACGATTGAAGATTGAGGATTGGGTATTGAGGAATGTAGAATGAGGCTTGAGGATTGACGATTGAGGATTGAGGATTGAAGATTGAGTATTGAGGATTGAAGTCTGACGATTGAGGATTGAGGATTGAGGATTGAGGATTGAGGATTGAGGATTGAAGATTGAGTATTGAGAATTGAAAATTGAGGATTGAGGATTGAGGATTCAGGATTGAGGATTGAGGATTGAGGATTGAAGGTTGAGGATTGTGTATTGAGGATTGAACATTGAGGATTGAGGGTTGAGGATTGTGGATCGAGGATTGAAGATTGAAGACTGAGGATTGGGTATTGAGGGTTGAAGCCTGACGATTGAGGATAGAGGATTGAGGATTGACGATTGAAGATTGAGTATTGAGGATTGAAGGTTGAGGATTGAGGATTGAGGATTGAGGATTGAGTATTGAGGATTGAGGACTGAAGATTGAGTATTGAGTATTGAAGATAGAGGTTTGAGGATTGAGGATTGAGGATTGAGGATTGAGGATTGAGGATTGAATATTGAGTATTGAGGATTGAATATTGAGGATTGAGGATTGAGGGTTGAGGATTGAGGACGTGGACTGACGGTTGAGGATTGAGGTTTGAGGTTTGAGAATTGAGAATTTAGGTTTGAGGCCTGAGGATGAGGGCTGAGGGTTGAGGATTGAGGATTGAGAATTGAGGATTGAGGATTGAGGATTGTAGATTGAGGATTGGGTATTGAGGATTGAAGAATGAGGATTGAGGATAGAGGATTGAGGATTGAAGATTGAGTATTGAGGATTGAAGACTGACGATTGAGGATTGAGGATTGAGGATTGAGTATTGAGAGTCGATGATTGAAGATTGAGTATTGAGGATTGAAGATTGAGGATTGAGGTTTGGGGACTGAGGATTGAGGATTCGGGATTGATGATTGAGCATTGAGGATTGAGGATTGAGGATTGAGGATTGAACATTGAGGATTGGGTATCGCGGATTGAACATTGAGGATTGAGGATTGAGGATTGAGGATTGAGGAATGACGATTGAGTATTGAGGATTGAATATTGAGGATTGGGGATTGAGGATTGAGGTTTGAGGATTGAAGATTGAGAATTGGGGATTGAGGATTGACGATTGAGGATTGAGTATTGAGGATTGAGAATTGAGGATTGAGGATTGAAGATTGAGTATTGAGGATTGAAGATTGAGGATTCAGGATTGAGGATTGAAGATTGAGTACTGAGTGTTGAGGGTTGAGTGATGGGAATTGTTGTTTGTGGATTGACGTTTGAAGATTGCTGATTGAGTATTGAGTATTGAAAACTGTGGATTGAGGATATTCTATTGAGGATTGAGGATTGACAACTGATTGTTGAGGATTGAGGACTGAAATTGAGGATTGGGTACTGAGGATTGAGGAATGAGGATTGAGGATTGAGGATTGAGGATTGAGGATTGAAGATTGAGTATTGAGGATTGAAGACTGACGATTGAGGATTGAGGGTTGAGGATTGAGTATTGAGGATCGAGGATTGAAGATTGAGCTTTGAGGATTGAAGATTGAGGATTGAGGTTTGGGGACTGAGGATTGAGGATTGAGGATTGAGGATTGAGGATTGAGGATTGAGGATTGAGGATTGAGGATTGAGGATTGACGATTGAGGATTGGGAATTGCGGATTGAACATTGAGGGTTGAGGATTGAGGATTGAGGATTGAGGATTGAGGATTGAAGATTGAGGATTTGGGACTGAGGATTGAAGGTTGAGGATCGAGGATTGAGGATTGAGGATTGAGGATTGAGGATCGAGGATTGAAGATTGAGTATTGAGGACTGAGGATTGAGGATTGAATATTGAAGATTGAGGATTGAGGATTGTGCATGCGGGATAAGGGTTGAGGATTGAGGTTTGAGGACTGAGGACTGAGGATTGAGGATTGGGTATCGAGGATTGAAGAATGAGGATTGAGGATTGAGGATTGAGGATTGAGGATTGAAGATTGAGTATTGAGGATTGAAGACTGACGATTGAGGATTGAGGATTGAGGATTGAGGATTGAGGAATGAGGATTGAGGATTAAGAATTGAGGATTGTGGATTGAAGTTTGAGTATTGAGCATTGACGATTGAGCATTGAGGATTGAAGATTGAGGATTGACGACGAGGGCTGAGGGTTGAGGATTGAGGTTTGAGGACTGAGGACTGAGGATTGAGGATTGAGAATTGAGGATTGAGGATTGAGAATTGAGGATTGAGGGTTCAGGATTGAAGATTCAGGATTGGGTATTGATAATTGAAGAATGAGGATTGAGGAATGAGGATTGAGGATTGAGGATTGACGATTGAGGATTGAAGATTGAGTATTGAGGATTGAATACTGACGATTGCGGATTGAGGATTGAGGTTTGAGTATTGAGGAGCGAGGATTGAAGATTGAGCTTTGAGGATTGAAGATTGAGGATTGAGGTTTGGGGACTGAGGATTGAGGATTGAGGATTGAGGATTGAGGATTGAGGATTGAGGATTGAGGATTGAGGATTGAGGATTGAACATTGAGGATTGGGTATTGCGGATTGAACATTGAGGGTTGAGGATTGAGTATTGAGGATTGAGGATTGAGGATTGAAGATTGAATATTGATGATTGAAGATTGAGGATTGAGGATTGAGGGTTGTGGATTGAGGACAAGGACTGAGGGTTGTGTATTGATGTTTGAGGCCTGAGGATTGAGGATTGAGGATTGAGGGTTGAAGATTGAGGATTGGGTATTGAGGGTTGAAGAATGAGGATTGAGGATTGAGGATTGAGAATTGAGGATTGAAGATTGAGAAGTGAGGATTGAAGGTTGAGGGTTGAGGATTGAGGATTGAAGATTGAGGATTTGGGACTGAGGATTGAAGATTGAGGATCGAGGATTGAGGATTGAGGATTGAGGATTGAGGATCGAGGATTGAAGATTGAGTATTGAGGACTGAGGATTGAGGATTGAAGATTGAGGATTGAGGATTGTGGATGAGGGATGAGGGTTGAGGAATGAGGTTTGAGGACTGAGGACTGAGGATTGAGGATTGAGAATTAAGGATTGAGGATTGAGGATTAAAGATTGAGGATTGAGGATTGGGTATTGAGGATTGAAGGATGAGGATTGAGGATTGAGGATTGAGGATTGAGGATTGAAGATTGAGTATTGAGGATTGAAGACTGACGTTTGAGGATTGAGGATTGAGGATTGAGGATTGTACATTGAGGATGGGTATTGAGGATTGAAGAATGAGAATTGAGGATTGAAGACTGACGATTGAGGATTGAGGATTGAGGATTGAGTATTGAGTATCGAGGATTGAAGATTGAGTATTGAGGATTGAAGATTGAGGATTGAGGTTTGGGGACTGTGGATTGAGGATTGAGGATTGACGATTGAGGATTGAGGATTGAGGATTGAGGATCGAGGATTGAAGATTGAGTATTGAGGACTGAGGATTGAGGATTGAAGATTGAGGATTGAGGATTGTGGATGAGGGATGAGGGTTGAGGAATGAGGTTTGAGGACTGAGGACTGAGGATTGAGGATTGAGAATTAAGGATTGAGGATTGAGGATTAAAGATTGAGGATTGAGGATTGGGTATTGAGGATTGAAGGATGAGGATTGAGGATTGAGGATTGAGGATTGAGGATTGAAGATTGAGTATTGAGGATTGAAGACTGACGTTTGAGGATTGAGGATTGAGGATTGAGGATTGTACATTGAGGATTGGGTATTGAGGATTGAAGAATGAGGATTGAGGATTGAAGACTGACGATTGAGGATTGAGGATTGAGGATTGAGTATTGAGTATCGAGGATTGAAGATTGAGTATTGAGGATTGAAGATTGAGGATTGAGGTTTGGGGACTGTGGATTGAGGATTGAGGATTGATGATTGAGGATTGAGGATTGAGGATTGAGGATTGAGGATTGAACATTGAGGATTGGGTATCGCGGATTGAACATTGAGGATTGAGGATTGAGGATTGAGGATTGAGGATTGACGATTCAGTATTGAGGATTGAAGATTGAGGATTGGGGATTGAGGATTGAGGATTGAGGATTGAGGATTGAGGATTGACGATTCAGTATTGAGGATTGAAGATTGAGGATTGGGGATTGAGTATTGTGGATCGAGGATTGAAGATTGAGTTTTGAGGATTGAAGGTTGAGGATTGAGGATTGAGGATTGAGGATTGAGGATCGAAGATTGAGTATTGAGGATTGAGTATTGAGAATTGAAGGTTGACGATTGAGGATTGAGGTTTGAGGATTGAGGATTGAACATTGAGGACTGAGCGTTGAGGGTTGAGTGATGAGAATTGATGTTTGTGGATAGAGGTTTGAAGATTGAAGATTGAGTATTGTGTATTGAAAACTGTGAATTGAGGATATTCTATTGAGGATTGAGGATTGACAACTGACTGTTGAGGACTGAGGGCCGAAGATTGAGGATTCAGGATTGAGGATTCAGGATTGAGGATTCAGAATTGAGGTTTGAGGACTGTGGATTGAGGATTGAAGATTGAGTATCGAGGATTGAAGATTGAGGATTGAGGGTTGAGGATTGAGGATTGACGATGAGGGCTGAGGGTTGAGGATTGAGGTTTGAGGACTGAGGACTGAGGACTGAGGATTGAGAATTGAGGATTGAGGATTGAGGATTGAAGATTGAGGATTGGGTATTGAGGATTGATGAATGAGGATTGAGGATTGAGGATTGAGGATTGAGGATTGAGGATTGAGGATTGAGGATTGAGGATTGAACATTGAGGATTGGGTATTGCGGATTGAACATTGAGGGTTGAGGATTGAGTATTGAGGATTGAGGATTGAGGATTGAGGATTGAGGATTGAATATTGATGATTGAAGGTTGAGGATTGAGGATTGAGGGTTGTGGATTGAGGGCAAGGACTGAGGGTTGTGTATTGATGTGTGAGGTCTGAGGATTGAGGATTGAGGATTGAGAATTGTGGATTGAGGATTGAGGATTGAAGATTGAGGATTGGGTATTGAGGATTGAAGAATGAGGATTGAGGATTGAGGATTGAGAATTGAGGATTGAAGATTGAGTAATGAGGATTGAAGGTTGAGGGTTGAGGATTGAGGATTGAAGATTGAGGATTTGGGATTGAGGATTGAAGATTGAGGATCGAGGATTGAGGATTGAGGATTGAGGATTGAGGATCGAGGATTGAAGATTGAGTATTGAGGACTGAGGATTGAGGATTGAAGATTGAGGATTGAGGATTGTGGATGAGGGATGAGGGTTGAGGATTGAGGTTTGAGGACTGAGGACTGAGGATTGAGGATTGAGAATTGAGGATTGGGGATTGAGGATTAAAGATTGAGGATTGAGGATTGGGTATTGAGAATTGAAGAATGAGTATTGAGGATTGAGGATTGAGGATTGAGCATTGAAGATTGAGTATTGAGGATTGAAGACAGACGATTGAGGATTGAGGATTGAGGATTGAGGATTGTGGATTGAGGATTGAGGATTGAGAATTGAGGATTGTGAATTGAAGGTTGAGTATTGAGCATTGGAGATTGAGGATTGAGGATTGAAAATTGAGGATTGACGATGAGGGCTGAGGGTTGAGGATTGAGGGTTGAGGACTGAGGACTGAGGATTGAGGATTGAGAACTGAGGATTGAGGATTGAGAATTGAGGATTGAGGGTTGAGGATTAAAGATTGAGGATTGGGTATTGATAATTGAAGAATGAGGATTGAGGATTCAGGATTGAGGATTGAGGATTGGGGATTGATGATTGAGCATTGAGGATTGAGGATTGAGGATTGAGGATTGAACATTGAGGATTGGGTATCGCGGATTGAACATTGAGGATTGAGGATTGAGGATTGAGGATTGAGGAATGACGATTGAGTATTGAGGATTGAAGATTGAGGATTGGGGATTGAGGATTGAAGAATAAGGATTGAGGATAGAGGATTGAGGATTGAAGATTGAGTATTGAGGATTGAAGACTGACGATTGAGGATTGAGGATTGAGTATTGAGAGTCGATGATTGAAGATTGAGTATTGAGGATTGAAGATTGAGGATTGAGGTTTGGGGACTGAGGATTGAGTATTGGGGATTGATGATTGAGCATTGAGGATTGAGGATTGAGGATTGAGGATTGAACATTGAGGATTGGGTATCGCGGATTGAACATTGAGGATTGAGGATTGAGGATTGAGGATTGAGGAATGACGATTGAGTATTGAGGATTGAAGATTGAGGATTGGGGATTGAGGATTGAGGTTTGAGGATTGAAGATTGAGAATTGGGGATTGAGGATTGACGATTGAGGATTGAGTATTGAGGATTGAGAATTGAGGATTGAGGATTGAGGATTGAGTATTGAGGATTGAAGATTGAGGATTCAGATTGAGGATTGAAGATTGAGTACTGAGTCTTGAGGGTTGAGTGATGGGAATTGTTGTTTGTGGATTGACGTTTGAAGATTGCTGATTGAGTATTGAGTATTGAAAACTGTGGATTGAGGATATTCTATTGAGGATTGAGGATTGACAACTGATTGTTGAGGATTGAGGACTGAAGATTGAGGATTGGGTACTGAGGATTGAGGAATGAGGATTGAGGATTGAGGATTGAGGATTGAGGATTGAAGATTGAGTATTGAGGATTGAAGACTGACGATTGAGGATTGAGGATTGAGGATTGAGTATTGAGGATCGAGGATTGAAGATTGAGCTTTGAGGATTGAAGATTGAGGATTGAGGTTTGGGGACTGAGGATTGAGGATTGAGGATTGAGGATTGAGGATTGAGGATTGAGGATTGAGTATTGAGGATTGAAGATTGAGGATTGGGAATTGCGGATTGAACATTGAGGGTTGAGGATTGAGGATTGAGGATTGAGGATTGAGGATTGAAGATTGAGGATTTGGGACTGAGGATTGAAGATTGAGGATCGAGGATTGAGGATTGAGGATTGAGGATTGAGGATTGAGGATCGAGGATTGAAGATAGAGTAATGAGGATTGAAGATTGATGGTTGAGGATTGAGGATTGAAGATTGAGTATTGAGTACTGAGTATTGAGGATTGAAGATTGAGGATTAAGGATTGTGGATGAGGGATGAGGGTTGAGAATTGAGGTTTGAGGACTGAGGACTGAGGATTGAGGATTGAGAATTGAGAATTGAGGATTGAGGATTAAAGATTGAGGATTGAGGATTGGGTATTGAGGATTGAAGAATGAGGATTGAGGATTGAGGATTGAGGATTGAGGATTGAAGATTGAGTATTGAGGATTGAAGACTGACGTTTGAGGATTGAGGATTGAGGATTGAGGATTGTAGATTGAGGATTGGGTATTGAGGATTGAAGAATGAGGATTGAGGATTGAAGACTGACGATTGAGGATTGAGGATTGAGGATTGAGTATTGAGTATCGAGGATTGAAGAATGAGGATTGAGGATTGAAGACTGACGATTGAGGATTGAGGATTGAGGATTGAGTATTGAGTATCGAGGATTGAAGATTGAGTATTGAGGATTGAAGATTGAGGATTGAGGTTTGGGGACTGAGGATTGACGATTGAGGATTGAGGATTGAGGATTGAGTATTGAGTATCGAGGATTGAGGATTGAAGATTGAGTATTGAGGATTGAAGACTGACGTTTGAGGATTGAGGATTGAGGATTGAGGATTGTAGATTGAGGATTGGGTATTGAGGATTGAAGAATGAGGATTGAGGATTGAAGACTGACGATTGAGGATTGAGAATTGAGGATTGAGTATTGAGTATCGAGGATTGAAGATTGAGTATTGAGGATTGAAGATTGAGGATTGAGGTTTGGGGACTGAGGATTGAGGATTGAGGATTGATGATTGAGGATTGAGGATTGAGGATTGAGGATTGAGGATTGAACATTGAGGATTGGGTATCGCGGATTGAGCATTGAGGATTGAGGATTGAGGATTGAGGATTGAGGATTGACGATTGAGTATTGAGGATTGAAGATTGAGGATTGGGGATTGAGGATTGAGGTTTGAGGATTGAGGATAGAGAATTGGGGATTGAGGATTGACGGTTGAGGATTGAGTATTGAGGATTGAGAATTGAGGATTGAGGAATGAAGATTGAGTATTGAGGATTGAAGATTGAGGATTGAGGATTGAGGATTGAAGATTGAGTACTGAGCGTTGAGGGTTGAGTTATGAGAATTGATGTTTGTGGATAGAGGTTTGAAGATTGCAGATTGAGCATTGTGTATTGAAAACTGTGAATTGAGGATATTCTATTGAGGATTGAGGATTGTCAACTGACTGTTGAGGACTGAGTGCCGAAGATTGAGGATTCAGGGTTGAGGATTCAGAATTGAGGTTTGAGGACTGAGGATTGAGGATTGAAGATTGAGTATCGAGGATTGAAGATTGAGGATTGAGGGTTGAGTATTGAGGATTGAGGTTCGACGCTTGAGGGTTGATGGTTGAGGATGGAGGATTGAAGAGAGAGGACTGAGTGTTGGGGATTGAGTGTTGAGAATAGATGTTTGAGGATTGAGGTTTGATTATTGAATATTGTGGATTGAGTATTGAACCATGAGAATTCAGGATATTCTATTGAGTATTGAGAATTGAGGATCGATTGTTGAGTATTGAGGATTGATGGTTGAGGGTTGAGGATTGTGGGTTGAGGATTGAGGACGAGGACTTAGGGTTGAGTATTCATGTTTGAGGTCTGAGGATTGAAGATTGACGGTTGAGGATTGAGGATTGAGGATTGAGGATTGAGGATTGATGATTGAGGATTGAGGATTGATGGTTGAGGTTTGAAGATTGAGGATTGGGGACTGAGTATTGAGGGTTGAGTGATGAGAATTGATGTTTGTGGATAGAGATCTGAAGATTGCAGATTGAGTATTGAGTATTGAAAACTGTGAATTGAGGATATTCTATTGAGGGTTGAGGATTGACAACTGATCGTTGAGGACTCAGGGCTGAAGGTTGAGCATTCAGGATTGAGGATTCAGGATTGAGGTTTGAGGACTGAGGATTGAGGATTGAGGATTGAGGATTGAGGATTGAGGATTGAAGATTGAGGATTGGGTATTGAGGATTGAACATTGTGGATTGAGGGATGTGGATTGAGGATTGAGTATTGAGGATTGAAGGTTGAGGACTCGGTATTGAGGATTGAAGGGTGAGGATTGAGGATTGAGGATTGAGGATTGAGGATTGCAGATTGAGTATTGAGGATTGAAGATTGAGGATTGAGAATGAAGGATTGAGGATTGAGGATTGAGGATTGAGGATTGAAGATTGAGTATTGAGGATTGATGACTGACGATTGAGGTTTGAGGATTGAGGATTGAGGATTGAGGATTGAGGATTGAGGATTGAAGATTGAGGATTGGGTATTGAGGATTGAACATTGTGGATTGAGGGATGTGGATTGAGGATTGAGTATTGAGGATTGAAGGTTGAGGACTCGGTATTGAGGATTGAAGGATGAGGATTGAGGATTGAGGATTGAGGATTGAGGATTGCAGATTGAGTATTGAGGATTGAAGATTGAGGATTGAGAATGAAGGATTGAGGATTGAGGATTGAGGATTGAGGATTGAAGATTGAGTATTGAGGATTGATGACTGACGATTGAGGTTTGAGGATTGAGGATTGAGGATTGAGGATTGAAGATTGAGGATTGACGATGAGGGTTGAGGGTTGATTATTGAGGTTTGAGGATTGAGGACTGAGGATTGAGGATTGAGTATTGAGGATTGAGGATTGAGGATTGAGGATTGAAGATTGAGTATTGGGTACTGAGGATTGAAGACTGACGATTGAGGATTGAGGATTGAGGATTGAGTATTGAGGATCGAGGATTGAAGATGGAGTTTTGAGGATTGAAGATTGAGGATTGAGGTTTGGGGACTGAGGATTGAGGATTGAGGATTGAGGATTGAGGATTGAGGATTGAGCATTGAGGATTGAGGATTGAGGATTGAACATTGAGGATAGGGTATCGTGGATTGAATATTGAGGATTGAGGATTGAGGAATGAGTATTGAGGATTGAGGACTGAAGATTGTATATTGATGATTGAAGAGTGAGGATTGAGGATTGAGGGTTGTGGATTGAGGACGAGGAGTGAGGGTTGAGTATCAATGTTTGAGGTCTGAGGATCGAGGATTGAGGATCGAGAATTGAGGATTGAGGATTGAGGATTGAAGATTGAGAATTTGGTATTGAGGATTGAAGAATGAGGATTGAGGACTGAGGATTGAGGATTGAGGATTGAGGATTGAGGATTGGGGGACTGAGGATTGAGGATTGAACATTGAGGACTGAGCGTTTAGGGTTGAGTTATGAGAATTGATGTTTGTGGATAGAGGTTTGAAGATTGCAGATTGAGTATTGTGTATTGAAAACTGTGAATTGAGGATATTCTATTGAGGATTGAGGATTGACAACTGACTGTTGAGGACTGAGGGCCGAAGATTGAGGATTCAGGATTGACGATTCAGAATTGAGGTTTGAGGACTGAGGATTGAGGATTGAAGATTGAGTATCGAGGATTGAAGATTGAGGATTGAGGGTTGAGGATTGAGGATTGAGGATGAGGGCTGAGGGTTGAGGATTGAGGATTGAGGGCTGAGGACTGAGGGTTGAGGATTGAGAATTGAGGATTGAGGATTGAGGATTGAAGATTGAGGATTGGGTATTGAGGATTGAGGAATGAGGATTGAGGATTGAGGATTGAGGATTGAGGATTGAATATTGAGTACTGAGGATTGAAGGCTGACGATTGAGTATTGAGGATTGAGGATTGAGTATTGAGGATAGAGGATTGAAGATTGAGTTTTGATGATTGAAGGTTGAGGATTGAGGTTTGGGGACTGAGGATTGAGGATTGTGGATTGAGGATTGAGAATTGAGGATTGAGGATTGAGGATTGAGGATTGAGGATTGAACATTGAGGATTGGGTATCGCGGATTGAACATTGAGGACTGAGGATTGAGGATTGAGTATTGAGGATTGAGGACTGAAGGTTGTATATTGATGATTGAAGATTGAGGATTGAGGATTGAGGGTTGTGGATTGAGGACGAGAATTGAGGGTTGAGTATTAATGTTTGAGGTCTGAGGATCGAGGATTGAGGATCGAGAATTGAGGTTTGAGGATTGAGGATTGAAGATTGACGATTTGGTATTGAGGATTGAAGAATGAGGATTGAGGTCTGAGGATCGAGGATTGAGGATCGAGAATTGAGGATTGAGGATTGAGGATTGAAGATTGAGGATTTGGTATTGAGGATTGAGGATTGAGGATTGAGGATAGAGGGTTGAGGATTGAGGATTGAGGATTGAGGATTCAGGATTGAAGATTGAATATTGATGATTGAAGATTGAGGATTGAGGATTGAGTGTTCTGGATTGAGGACAAGGACTGAGGGTTGTGTATTGATGTTTGAGGTCTGAGGATTGAGGATTGAGGATTGAGAATTGTGGATTGAGGATTGTGGGATGAAGATTGAGGATTGGGTATTGAGGATTGAAGAATGAGGATTGAGGATTGAGGATTGAGGATTGAGAATTGAGGATTGAAGATAGAGTAATGAGGATTGAAGATTGAGGGCTGAGGATTGAGGATTGAAGATTGAGGATTTGGGACTGAGGATTGAAGATTGAGGATTTGGTATTGAGGATTGAGGATTGAGGATTGAGGATAGAGGGTTGAGGATTGAGGATTGAGGATTGAGGATTCAGGATTGAAGATTGAATATTGATGATTGAAGATTGAGGATTGAGGATTGAGTGTTCTGGATTGAGGACAAGGACTGAGGGTTGTGTATTGATGTTTGAGGTCTGAGGATTGAAGAATGAGGATTGAGGATTGAGGATTGAGGATTGAAGGTTGAAGATTGAGTATTGGGTATTGAGGATTGAAGAATGAGGATAGAAAATTGAGGATTGAGGATTGAGTATTGAGGATTGAGGATTGAGGATCGAAGATTGAGTATTGAGGATTGAAGATTGACGAATGAGGATTGAGGATTGAGTATTGAGGATTGAGGATTGAGGATCGAAGATTGAGTATTGAGGATTGAAGATTGACGAATGAGGATTGAGGATTGAGGATTGAGGCTTGAACATTGAGGACTGAGTGTTGAGGGTTGAGTGATGAGAATTGATGTTTGTGGATAGAGGTTTGAAGATTGCTGATTGAGTATTGAGTATTGAAAACTGTGGATTGAGGATATTCTATTGAGGATTGAGGATTGACAACTGATTGTTGAGGATTGAGGGCCGAAGATTGAGGATTCAGGACTGAGGAATCAGAATTGAGGTCTGAGGATTGAGGATTGAGAATTGAGGATTGAGGAATGAGGATTGAAGATTGAGGATTTGGTATTGAGGATTGAAGAATGAGGATTGAGGTCTGAGCATCGAGGATTGAGGATCGAGAATTGAGGATTGAGGATTGAGGATTGAATATTGAGGATTTGGTATTGAGGATTGAAAATTGAGGATTGAGGTTTGGGGACTGAGGATTGAGGATTGAGGATTGAGGATTGAGGATTGAGGATTGAGGATTGAGGATTGAGGATTGAACATTGAGGATTGGGTATCGCGTATTGAACATGGAGGATTGAGGTTTGAGGATTGAGTATTGAGGATTGAGGACTGAAGATTGTATATTGATGATTGAAGATTGAGGATTGAGGATTGAATGTTGTGGATTGAGGACGAGGACTGAGGGTTGAGTATTGATGTTTGAGGTCTGAGGATCGAGGATTGAGCATTGAGAATTGAGGATTGAGGATTGAGGATTGAAGGTTGAGGATTTGGTATTGAGGATTGAAGAATGAGGATTGAGGATTGAGGATTGAGGAAAGAGGATTAAAGATTGAGCATTGAGGATTGAAGATTGAGGATTGAGGATTGAGGATTGAGGATTGAGGATTGAGAATTGAGGATTGAGGATTGAGGATTGAAGATTGAGTATTGAGGATTGAAGATTGAGGATTGAGGATTGAGGATTGAGGTTTGAGTATTGAAGATTGAGAATTGGGGATTGAGGAATGACGGTTGAGGATTGAGTATTGAGGATTGAGAATTGAGGATTGAGGATTGAAGGATGAGTATTGAGGATTGAAGACTGAGGATTGAGGATTGAGGATTGAAGATTGAGGACTGAGTGTTGAGGGTTGAGTGATGGGAGTTGATGTTTGTGGATTGAGGTTTGAAGACTGAAGAATGGGGTTGAGTATTGAAAACTGTGAATTGAGGATAATCTATTGAGGATTGAGGATTGACAATTGATTGTTGAGGACTGAGGGCTGAAGATTGAGGATTCAGGATTGAGGATTCGGGATTGAGGTTTGAGAACTGAGGATTGAGGGTTGTGGATTGAGGACGAGGAGTGAGGGTTGAGTATCAATGTTTGAGGTCTGAGGATCGAGGATTGAGGATCGAGAATTGAGGACTGAGGATTGAGGATTGAGGATTGAGGATTGGGGATTGAGGATTGAGGATTGAACATTGAGGACTGAGCGTTGAGGGTTGAGTTATGAGAATTGATGTTTGTGGATAGAGGTTTGAAGATTGCAGATTGAGTATTGTGCATTGAAAACTGTGAATTGAGGATATTCTATTGAGGATTGAGGATTGACAACTGACTGTTGAGGACTGAGGGCCGAAGATTGAGGATTCAGGATTGAGGATTCAGAATTGAGGTTTGAGGACTGAGGATTGAGGATTGAGGATTGAGGACTGAGGATTGTGGATTGAAGATTGAGGATTGGGTATTGAGGATTGAACATTGAGGATTGAGGGATGTGGATTGAGGATTGAGTATTGAGGATTGAAGGTTGAGGATTCGGTATTGAGGATTGAAGGATGAGGATTGAGGATTGAGGATTGAGGATTGCAGATTGAGTATTGAGGATTGAAGATTGAGGATTGAGAATGAAGGATTGAGGATTGAGGATTGAGGATTGAGGATTGAAGATTGAGTCTTGAGGATTGATGATTGAGGATTGAGGATTGAGGATTGAGAATTGAGGATTGAAGGTTGAGGATTGGGGATTGAGGATTGAGGATTGGAGATTGAGTATTGAGGATTGAAGACTGACGATTGAGGATTGAGGATTGAGGATTGAGGATTGAGGACTGAGGATTAACGATTGAGAATTGAGGATTGAGGGTTGAAGATTGAGTATTGAGGATTCAGTATTGAGGATTGAAAATTCAGGATTGAGGTTTGGGGACTGAGGATTGAGGATAGAGGATTGAGGATTGAGGATTGAGGATTGAGGATTGAGGATTGAGGATTGAACATTGAGGATTGTGTATCGCGTATTGAACATGGAGGATTGAGGTTTGAGGATTGAGTATTGAGGATTGAGGACTGAAGATTGTATATTGATGATTGAAGATTGAGGATTGAGGATTGAATGTTGTGGATTGAGGACGAGGACTGAGGGTTGAGTATTGATGTTTGAGGTCTGAGGATCGAGGATTGAGCATTGAGAATTGAGGATTGAGGATTGAGGATTGAATGTTGAGGATTTGGTATTGAGGATTGAAGAATGAGGATTGAGGATTGAGGATTGAGGAATGAGGATTAAAGATTGAGCGTTGAGGATTGAAGATTGAGGATTGAGGATTGAGGATTGGGGATTGAGGATTGAGAATTGAGGATTGAGGATTGAAGATTGAAGATTGAGTATTGAGGATTGAAGATTGAGGATTGAGGATTGAGGATTGAGGTTTGAGTATTGAAGATTGAGAATTGGGGATTGAGGAATGACGGTTGAGGATTGAGTATTGAGGATTGAGAATTGAGGATTGAGGATTGAAGGATGAGTATTGAGGATTGAAGATTGAGGATTGAGGATTGAGGATTGAAGATTGAGGACTGAGCGTTGAGGGTTGAGTTATGAGAATTGATGTTTGTGGATAGAGGTTTGAAGATTGCAGATTGAGCATTGTGTATTGAAAACTGTGAATTGAGGATATTCTATTGAGGATTGAGGATTGACAACTGACTGTTGAGGACTGAGGGCCGAAGATTGAGGATTCAGGTTTGAGGATTCAGAATTGAGGTTTGAGGACTGAGGATTGAGGATTGAAGATTGAGTATCGAGGATTGAAGATTGAGGATTGAGGGTTGAGTATTGAGGATTGAGGTTCGACGCTTGAGGGTTGATGGTTGAGGATGGAGGATTGAAGAGAGAGGACTGAGTGTTGGGGATTGAGTGTTGAGAATAGATGTTTGAGGATTGAGGTTTGATTATTGAATATTGTGGATTGAGTATTGAACCATGAGAATTCAGGATATTCTATTGAGTATTGAGAATTGAGGATCGATTGTTGAGTATTGAGGATTGATGGTTGAGGGTTGAGGATTGTGGGTTGAGGATTGAGGACGAGGACTTAGGGTTGAGTATTCATGTTTGAGGTCTGAGGATTGAAGATTGACGGTTGAGGATTGAGGATTGAGGATTGAGGATTGAGGATTGATGATTGAGGATTGAGGATTGATGGTTGAGGTTTGAAGATTGAGGATTGGGGACTGAGTATTGAGGGTTGAGTGATGAGAATTGATGTTTGTGGATAGAGATCTGAAGATTGCAGATTGAGTATTGAGTATTGAAAACTGTGAATTGAGGATATTCTATTGAGGGTTGAGGATTGACAACTGATCGTTGAGGACTCAGGGCTGAAGGTTGAGGATTCAGGATTGAGGATTCAGGATTGAGGTTTGAGGACTGAGGATTGAGGATTGAGGATTGAGGATTGAGGATTGAGGATTGAGGATTGAAGATTGAGGATTGGGTATTGAGGATTGAACATTGTGGATTGAGGGATGTGGATTGAGGATTGAGTATTGAGGATTGAAGGTTGAGGACTCGGTATTGAGGATTGAAGGATGAGGATTGAGGATTGAGGATTGAGGATTGAGGATTGCAGATTGAGTATTGAGGATTGAAGATTGAGGATTGAGAATGAAGGATTGAGGATTGACGATGAGGGTTGAGGGTTGATTATTGAGGTTTGAGGATTGAGGACTGAGGATTGAGGATTGAGTATTGAGGATTGAGGATTGAGGATTGAGGATTGAAGATTGAG
Source organism: Calliopsis andreniformis (assembly GCF_051401765.1). Taxonomy (NCBI): domain Eukaryota; kingdom Metazoa; phylum Arthropoda; class Insecta; order Hymenoptera; family Andrenidae; genus Calliopsis; species Calliopsis andreniformis. The sequence continues at coordinate 209,710 of NW_027480635.1, read as the reverse complement.
TATTGGGTATTGAGGATTGAAGACTGACGATTGAGGATTGAGGATTGAGGATTGAGTATTGAGGATCGAGGATTGAAGATGGAGTTTTGAGGATTGAAGATTGAGGATTGAGGTTTGGGGACTGAGGATTGAGGATTGAGGATTGAGGATTGAGGATTGAGGATTGAGCATTGAGGATTGAGGATTGAGGATTGAACATTGAGGATAGGGTATCGTGGATTGAATATTGAGGATTGAGGATTGATGATTGAGTATTGTGGATTGAGGACTGAAGATTGTATATTGATGATTGAAGAGTGAGGATTGAGGATTGAGGGTTGTGGATTGAGGACGAGGAGTGAGGGTTGAGTATCAATGTTTCAGGTCTGAGGATCGAGGATTGAGGATCGAGAATTGAGGATTGAGGATTGAGGATTGAAGATTGAGAATCTGGTATTGAGGATTGAAGAATGAGGATTGAGGACTGAGGATTGAGGATTGAGGATTGAGGATTGAGGATTGGGGGACTGAGGATTGAGGATTGAACATTGAGGACTGAGCGTTGAGGGTTGAGTTATGAGAATTGATGTTTGTGGATAGAGGTTTGAAGATTGCAGATTGAGTATTGTGTATTGAAAACTGTGAATTGAGGATATTCTATTGAGGATTGAGGATTGACAACTGACTGTTGAGGACTGAGGGCCGAAGATTGAGGATTCAGGATTGAGGATTCAGAATTGAGGTTTGATGACTGAGGATTGAGGATTGAAGATTGAGTATCGAGGATTGAAGATTGAGGATTGAGGGTTGAGGATTGAGGATTGAGGATGAGGGCTGAGGGTTGAGGATTGAGGATTGAGGGCTGAGGACTGAGGGTTGAGGATTGAGAATTGAGGATTGAGGATTGAGGATTGAAGATTGAGGATTGGGTATTGAGGATTGAGGAATGAGGATTGAGGATTGAGGATTGAGGATTGAGGATTGAATATTGAGTACTGAGGATTGAAGGCTGACGATTGAGTATTGAGGATTGAGGATTGAGGATTGAGGATTGAGGATTGAGGATTGGGGGACTGAGGATTGAGGATTGAACATTGAGGACTGAGCGTTGAGGGTTGAGTTATGAGAATTGATGTTTGTGGATAGAGGTTTGAAGATTGCAGATTGAGTATTGTGTATTGAAAACTGTGAATTGAGGATATTCTATTGAGGATTGAGGATTGACAACTGACTGTTGAGGACTGAGGGCCGAAGATTGAGGATTCAGGATTGAGGATTCAGAATTGAGGTTTGATGACTGAGGATTGAGGATTGAAGATTGAGTATCGAGGATTGAAGATTGAGGATTGAGGGTTGAGGATTGAGGATTGAGGATTGAGTATTGAGGATTGAGGACTGAAGGTTGTATATTGATGATTGAAGATTGAGGATTGAGGATTGAGGGTTGTGGATTGAGGACGAGAATTGAGGGTTGAGTATTAATGTTTGAGGTCTGAGGATCGAGGATTCAGGATCGAGAATTGAGGTTTGAGGATTGAGGATTGAAGATTGACGATTTGGTATTGAGGATTGAAGAATGAGGATTGAGGTCTGAGGATCGAGGATTGAGGATCGAGAATTGAGGATTGAGGATTGAGGATTGAAGATTGAGGATTTGGTATTGAGGATTGAGGACTGAGGATTGAGGATAGAGGGTTGAGGATTGAGGATTGAGGATTGAGGATTCAGGATTGAAGATTGAATATTGATGATTGAAGATTGAGGATTGAGGATTGAGTGTTGTGGATTGAGGACAATGACTGAGGGTTGTGTATTGATGTTTGAGGTCTGAGGATTGAGGATTGAGGATTGAGAATTGTGGATTGAGGATTGAGGGTTGAAGATTGAGGATTGGGTATTGAGGATTGAAGAATGAGGATTGAGGATTGAGGATTGAGGATTGAGAATTGAGGATTGAAGATAGAGTAATGAGGATTGAAGATTGAGGGCTGAGGATTGAGGATTGAAGATTGAGGATTTGGGACTGAGGATTGAAGATTGAGGATCGAGGATTGAGGATTGAGGATTGAGGATTGAGGATCGAGGATTGAAGATTGAGTATTGAGGACTGAGGATTGAGGATTGAAGATTGAGGATTGAAGATTGAGTATTGAGCATTGAAGATTGAGGATTGAGGATTGAAGATTGAGGATTGACGATGAGGGCTGAGGGTTGAGGATTGAGGTTTGAGGACTGAGGACTGGGGATAGAGGATTGAGAATTGAGGATTGAGGATTGAGGATTGAAGATTGAGGATTGTGGATTGAGGACAAGGTCTGAGGGTTGTGTATTGATGTTTGAGGTCTGAGGATTGAGGATTGAGGATTGAGAATTGTGGATTGAGGATTGAGGATTGAAGATTGAGGATTGGGAATTGAGGACTGAGGATTGAGGATTGAAGATTGAGGATTGAGGATTGTGGATGAGGGATGTGGGTTGAGGATTGAGGTTTGAGGACTGAGGACTGAGGATTGAGGATTGAGAATTGAGGATTGTGGATTGAGGATTGAGGATTGAAGATTGAGGATCGAGGATTGAGGATTGAAGATTGAGGATTGAGGATCGATGATTGAAGATTGAGTATTGAGGACTGAGTATTGAGGATTGAAGATTGAGGATTGAGGATTGTGGATGAGGGATGAGGGTTGAGGATTGAGGTTTGAGGACTGAGGACTGAGGATTGAGGATTGAGAATTGAGGATTGAGGATTGAGGATTAAAGGTTGAGTATTGAGGATTGGGTATTGAGGATTGAAGAATGAGGATTGAGGATTGAGGATTGAGGATTGAGGATTGAAGATTGAGTATTGAGGATTGAGGATTGAGAATTGAGGATTGAAGATAGAGTAATGAGGATTGAAGATTGAGGGCTGAGGATTGAGGATTGAAGATTGAGGATTTGGGACTGAGGATTGAAGATTGAGGATCGAGGATTGAGGATTGAGGATTGAGGATTGAGGATCGAGGATTGAAGATTGAGTATTGAGGACTGAGGATTGAGGATTGAAGATTGAGGATTGAAGATTGAGTATTGAGCATTGAAGATTGAGTATTGAGGATTGAAGATTGAGGATTGACGATGAGGGCTGAGGGTTGAAGATTGAGGTTTGAGGACTGAGGACTGAGGATTGAGGATTGAGAATTGAGGATTGAGGATTGAGGATTGTAGATTGAGGATTGAGGATTGAAAATTGAGGATTGAGGTTTGGGGACTGAGGATTGAGGATTGAGTATTGATGATTGAGGATTGAGGATTGAAGATTGAAGATTGAGTATTGGGTATTGAGGATTGAAGAATGAGGATTGAAAATTGAGGATTGAGGATTGAGGATTGAGGATTGAGGATTGAGGATTGAAGATTGAGGATTGGATATTGAGGATTGAAGAATGAGGATTGAGGATTGAGGATTGAGGATTGAAGGTTGAAGATTGAGTATTGGGTATTGAGGATTGAAGAATGAGGAGAGAAAATTGAGGATTGAGGATTGAGTATTGAGGATTGAGGATTGAGGATCGAAGATTGAGAATTGAGGATTGAAGATTGACGAATGAGGATTGAGGATTGAGTATTGAGGATTGAGGATTGAGGATCGAAGATTGAGTATTGAGGATTGAAGATTGACGGATGAGAATTGAGGATTGAGGATTGAGGCTTGAACATTGAGGACTGAGTGTTGAGGGTTGAGTGATGAGAATTGATGTTTGTGGATAGAGGTTTGAAGATTGCTGATTGAGTATTGAGTATTGAAAACTGTGGATTGAGGATATTCTATTGAGGATTGAGGATTGACAACTGATTGTTGAGGATTGAGGGCCGAAGATTGAGGATTCAGGACTGAGGAATCAGAATTGAGGTTTGAGGACTGAGGATTGAGGATTGAAGATTGAGTATCGAGTATTGAACATTGAGGATTGAGGATTGAGGATGAGGGCTGAGGATTGAGGATTGAGGTTTGAGGACTGAGGTCTGAGGATTGAGGATTGAGAATTGAGGATTGAGGAATGAGGATTGAAGATTGAGGATTGGGTATTGCGGATTGAGGAATGAGGGTTGAGGATTGAGGATTGAGGATTGAGGATTGAAGATTGAGTATTGAGGATTGAAGACTGACGATTGAGGATTGAGGATTGAGGATTGAGTATTGAGGATCGAGGATTGAAGATTGAGTTTTGATGATTGAAGATTGAGGATTGAGGTTTGGGGACTGAGGATTGAGGATTGAGGATTGAGGATCGAGAATTGAGGATTGAGGGTTGAGGATTGAGGATTGAGTATTGAACATTGAGGATTAGGTATCGCGGATTGAACATTGAGGATTGAGGATTGAGGATTGATTATTGAGGATTGAGGACTGAAGATTGTATATTGATGATTGAAGATTGAGGATTGAGGATTGAGGGTTGTGGCTTGAGGACGAGGAGTGAGGGTTGAGTATTAATGTTTGAGGTCTGAGGATCGAGGATTGAGGATCGAGAATTGAGGTTTGAGGATTGAGGATTGAAGATTGAGGATTTGGTATTGAGGATTGAAGAATGAGGATTGAGGTCTGAGCATCGAGGATTGAGGATCGAGAATTAAGGATTGAGGATTGAGGATTGAATATTGAGGATTTGGTATTGAGGATTGAGGATTGAGGATTGAGGGTTGAAGATTGAGTATTGAGGATTGATGATTGAGGATTGAGGATTGAGGATTGAGAATTGAGGATTGAAGATTGAGGATTGGGGATTGAGGATTGAGGATTGGAGATTGAGTATTGAGGATTGAAGACTGACGATTGAGGATTGAGGATTGAGGATTGAGGATTGAGGACTGAGGATTAACGATTTAGAATTGAGGATTGAGGGTTGAAGATTGAGTATTGAGGATTCAGTATTGAGGATTGAAAATTGAGGATTGAGGTTTGGGGACTGAGGATTGAGGATTGAGGATTGAGGATTGAGGATTGAGGATTGAGGATTGAGGATTGAGGATTGAACATTGAGGATTGGGTATCGCGTATTGAACATGGAGGATTGAGGTTTGAGGATTGAGTATTGAGGATTGAGGACTGAAGATTGTATATTGATGATTGAAGATTGAGGATTGAGGATTGAATGTTGTGGATTGAGGACGAGGACTGAGGGTTGAGTATTGATGTTTGAGGTCTGAGGATCGAGGATTGAGCATTGAGAATTGAGGATTGAGGATTGAGGATTGAAGGTTGAGGATTTGGTATTGAGGATTGAAGAATGAGGATTGAGGATTGAGGATTGAGGAATGAGGATTAAAGATTGAGCATTGAGGATTGAAGATTGAGGATTGAGGATTGAGGATTGAGGATTGAGGATTGAGAATTGAGGATTGAGGATTGAGGATTGAAGATTGAGTATTGAGGATTGAAGATTGAGGATTGAGGATTGAGGATTGAGGTTTGAGTATTGAAGATTGAGAATTGGGGATTGAGGAATGACGGTTGAGGATTGAGTATTGAGGATTGAGAATTGAGGATTGAGGATTGAAGGATGAGTATTGAGGATTGAAGATTGAGGATTGAGGATAGAGGATTGAAGATTGAGGACTGAGTGTTGAGGGTTGAGTGATGGGAGTTGATGTTTGTGGATTGAGGTATGAAGACTGAAGAATGGGGTTGAGTATTGATAACTGTGAATTGAGGATAATCTATTGAGGATTGAGGATTGACAATTGATTGTTGAGGACTGAGGGCTGAAGATTGAGGATTCAGGATTGAGGATTCGGGATTGAGGTTTGAGAACTGAGGATTGAGGGTTGTGGATTGAGGACGAGGAGTGAGGGTTGAGTATCAATGTTTGAGGTCTGAGGATCGAGGATTGAGGATCGAGAATTGAGGACTGAGGATTGAGGATTGAGGATTGAGGATTGGGGATTGAGGATTGAGGATTGAACATTGAGGACTGAGCGTTGAGGGTTGAGTTATGAGAATTGATGTTTGTGGATAGAGGTTTGAAGATTGCAGATTGAGTATTGTGCATTGAAAACTGTGAATTGAGGATATTATATTGAGGATTGAGGATTGACAACTGACTGTTGAGGACTGAGGGCCGAAGATTGAGGATTCAGGATTGAGGATTCAGAATTGAGGTTTGAGGACTGAGGATTGAGGATTGAGGATTGAGGACTGAGGATTGTGGATTGAAGATTGAGGATTGGGTATTGAGGATTGAACATTGAGGATTGAGGGATGTGGATTGAGGATTGAGTATTGAGGATTGAAGGTTGAGGATTCGGTATTGAGGATTGAAGGATGAGGATTGAGGATTGAGGATTGAGGATTGCAGATTGAGTATTGAGGATTGAAGATTGAGGATTGAGAATGAAGGATTGAGGATTGAGGATTGAGGATTGAGGATTGAAGATTGAGTATTGAGGATTGAGGATTGATGATTGAGGATTGAGGATTGAGGATTGAGAATTGAGGATTGAAGGTTGAGGATTGGGGATTGAGGATTGAGGATTGGAGATTGAGTATTGAGGATTGAAGACTGACGATTGAGGATTGAGGATTGAGGATTGAGGATTGAGGACTGAGGATTAACGATTGAGAATTGAGGATTGAGGGTTGAAGATTGAGTATTGAGGATTCAGTATTGAGGATTGAAAATTGAGGATTGAGGTTTGGGGACTGAGGATTGAGGATTGAGGATTGAGGATTGAGGATTGAGGATTGAGGATTGAGGATTGAGGATTGAACATTGAGGATTGGGTATCGCGTATTGAACATGGAGGATTGAGGTTTGAGGATTGAGTATTGAGGATTGAGGACTGAAGATTGTATATTGATGATTGAAGATTGAGGATTGAGGATTGAATGTTGTGGATTGAGGACGAGGACTGAGGGTTGAGTATTGATGTTTGAGGTCTGAGGATCGAGGATTGAGCATTGAGAATTGAGGATTGAGGATTGAGGATTGAATGCTGAGGATTTGGTATTGAGGATTGAAGAATGAGGATTGAGGATTGAGGATTGAGGAATGAGGATTAAAGATTGAGCGTTGAGGATTGAAGATTGAGGATTGAGGATTGAGGATTGGGGATTGAGGATTGAGAATTGAGGATTGAGGATTGAGGATTGAAGATTGAGTATTGAGGATTGAAGATTGAGGATTGAGGATTGAGGATTGAGGTTTGAGTATTGAAGATTGAGAATTGGGGATTGAGGAATGACGGTTGAGGATTGAGTATTGAGGATTGAGAATTGAGGATTGAGGATTGAAGGATGAGTATTGAGGATTGAAGATTGAGGATTGAGGATTGAGGATTGAAGATTGAGGACTGAGTGTTGAGGGTTGAGTGATGGGAGTTGATGTTTGTGGATTGAGGTTTGAAGACTGAAGAATGGGGATTGAGTATTGAAAACTGTGAATTGAGGATAATCTATTGAGGATTGAGGATTGACAATTGATTGTTGAGGACTGAGGGCTGAAGATTGAGGATTCAGGATTGAGGATTCGGGATTGAGGTTTGAGAACTGAGGATTGAGGTTTGTGGATTGAGGACGAGGAGTGAGGGTTGAGTATCAATGTTTGAGGTCTGAGGATCGAGGATTGAGGATCGAGAATTGAGGACTGAGGATTGAGGATTGAGGATTGAGGATTGGGGATTGAGGATTGAGGATTGAACATTGAGGACTGAGCGTTGAGGGTTGAGTTATGAGAATTGATGTTTGTGGATAGAGGTTTGAAGATTGCAGATTGAGTATTGTGCATTGAAAACTGTGAATTGAGGATATTCTATTGAGGATTGAGCATTGACAACTGACTGTTGAGGACTGAGGGCCGAAGATTGAGGATTCAGGATTGAGGATTCAGAATTGAGGTTTGAGGACTGAGGATTGAGGATTGAAGATTGAGTATCGAGGAATGAAGATTGAGGATTGAGGGTTGAGGGTTGAGGATTTAGGATTGAGAATGAGGGCTGAGGGTTGAGGATTGAGGTTTGAGGACTGAGGACTGAGGATTGAGGATTGAGAATTGAGGATTGAGGATTGAGGATTGAAGATTGAGGATTGGGTATTGAGGATTGAGGAATGAGGATTGAGGATTGAGGATTGAGGATTGAGGATTAAAGATTGAGCATTGAGGATTGAAGATAGAGGATTGAGGATTGAGGATTGAGGATTGAGGATTGAGAATTGAGGATTGAGGATTGAGGATTGAGGATTGAGTATTGAGGATTGAAGATTGAGGATTGAGGATTGAGGATTGATGTTTGAGTATTGAAGATTGAGAATTGGGGACTGAGGAATGACGGTTGAGGATTGAGTATTGAGGATTGAGAATTGACGATTGAGGATTGAAGGTTGAGTATTGAGGATTGAAGATTGAGGACTGAAGATTGAGTATTGAGAATTGAAGGTTGAAGATTGAGGATTGAGGATTGATGTTTGAAGATTGAGTATTGAGGATTGAAGACTGACGATTGAGGATTGAGGATTGAGGATTGAGTATTGTGGATCGAGGATTGAAGATTGAGTTTTGAGGATTGAAGGTTGAGGATTGAGGATTGAGGATTGAGGATTGAGGATCGAAGATTGAGTATTGAGGATTGAGTATTGAGAATTGAAGGTTGACGATTGAGGATTGAGGTTTGAGGATTGAGGATTGAACATTGAGGACTGAGCGTTGAGGGTTGAGTGATGAGAATTGATGTTTGTGGATAGAGGTTTGAAGATTGAAGATTGAGTATTGTGTATTGAAAACTGTGAATTGAGGATATTCTATTGAGGATTGAGGATTGACAACTGACTGTTGAGGACTGAGGGCCGAAGATTGAGGATTCAGGATTGAGGATTCAGGATTGAGAATTCAGAATTGAGGTTTGAGGACTGTGGATTGAGGATTGAAGATTGAGTATCGAGGATTGAAGATTGAGGATTGAGGGTTGAGGATTGAGGATTGACGATGAGGGCTGAGGGTTGAGGATTGAGGTTTGAGGACTGAGGACTGAGGACTGAGGATTGAGAATTGAGGATTGAGGATTGAGGATTGAAGATTGAGGATTGATGATTGAGGATTGAGGATTGAGGATTGAGAATTGAGGATTGAAGGTTGAGGATTGGGGATTGAGGATTGAGGATTGGAGATTGAGTATTGAGGATTGAAGACTGACGATTGAGGATTGAGGATTGAGGATTGAGGATTGAGGACTGAGGATTAACGATTGAGAATTGAGGATTGAGGGTTGAAGATTGAGTATTGAGGATTCAGTATTGAGGATTGAAAATTGAGGATTGAGGTTTGGGGACTGAGGATTGAGGATTGAGGATTGAGGATTGAGGATTGAGGATTGAGGATTGAGGATTGAGGATTGAACATTGAGGATTGGGTATCGCGTATTGAACATGGAGGATTGAGGTTTGAGGATTGAGTATTGAGGATTGAGGACTGAAGATTGTATATTGATGATTGAAGATTGAGGATTGAGGATTGAATGTTGTGGATTGAGGACGAGGACTGAGGGTTGAGTATTGATGTTTGAGGTCTGAGGATCGAGGATTGAGCATTGAGAATTGAGGATTGAGGATTGAGGATTGAATGTTGAGGATTTGGTATTGAGGATTGAAGAATGAGGATTGAGGATTGAGGATTGAGGAATGAGGATTAAAGATTGAGCGTTGAGGATTGAAGATTGAGGATTGAGGATTGAGGATTGGGGATTGAGGATTGAGAATTGAGGATTGAGGATTGAGGATTGAAGATTGAGTATTGAGGATTGAAGATTGAGGATTGAGGATTGAGGATTGAGGTTTGAGTATTGAAGATTGAGAATTGGGGATTGAGGAATGACGGTTGAGGATTGAGTATTGAGGATTGAGAATTGAGGATTGAGGATTGAAGGATGAGTATTGAGGATTGAAGATTGAGGATTGAGGATTGAGGATTGAAGATTGAGGACTGAGTGTTGAGGGTTGAGTGATGGGAGTTGATGTTTGTGGATTGAGGTTTGAAGACTGAAGAATGGGGATTGAGTATTGAAAACTGTGAATTGAGGATAATCTATTGAGGATTGAGGATTGACAATTGATTGTTGAGGACTGAGGGCTGAAGATTGAGGATTCAGCATTGAGGATTCGGGATTGAGGTTTGAGAACTGAGGATTGAGGTTTGTGGATTGAGGACGAGGAGTGAGGGTTGAGTATCAATGTTTGAGGTCTGAGGATCGAGGATTGAGGATCGAGAATTGAGGACTGAGGATTGAGGATTGAGGATTGAGGATTGGGGATTGAGGATTGAGGATTGAACATTGAGGACTGAGCGTTGAGGGTTGAGTTATGAGAATTGATGTTTGTGGATAGAGGTTTGAAGATTGCAGATTGAGTATTGTGCATTGAAAACTGTGAATTGAGGATATTCTATTGAGGATTGAGGATTGACAACTGACTATTGAGGACTGAGGGCCGAAGATTGAGGATTCAGGATTGAGGATTCAGAATTGAGGTTTGAGGACTGAGGATTGAGGATTGAAGATTGAGTATCGAGGAATGAAGATTGAGGATTGAGGGTTGAGGGTTGAGGATTTAGGATTGAGGATGAGGGCTGAGGGTTGAGGATTGAGGTTTGAGGACTGAGGACTGAGGATTGAGGATTGAGAATTGAGGATTGAGGATTGAGGATTGAAGATTGAGGATTGGGTATTGAGGATTGAGGAATGAGGATTGAGGATTGAGGATTGAGGATTGAGGATTAAAGATTGAGCATTGAGGATTGAAGATTGAGGATTGAGGATTGAGGATTGAGGATTGAGGATTGAGAATTGAGGATTGAGGATTGAGGATTGAGGATTGAGTATTGAGGATTGAAGATTGAGGATTGAGGATTGAGGATTGAGGTTTGAGTATTGAAGATTGAGAATTGGGGACTGAGGAATGACGGTTGAGGATTGAGTATTGAGGATTGAGAATTGAGGATTGAGGATTGAAGGTTGAGTATTGAGGATTGAAGATTGAGGACTGAAGATTGAGTATTGAGAATTGAAGGTTGAAGATTGAGGATTGAGGATTGATGTTTGAAGATTGAGTATTGAGGATTGAAGACTGACGATTGAGGATTGAGGATTGAGGATTGAGTATTGTGGATCGAGGATTGAAGATTGAGTTTTGAGGATTGAAGGTTGAGGATTGAGGATTGAGGATTGAGGATTGAGGATCGAAGATTGAGTATTGAGGATTGAGTATTGAGAATTGAAGGTTGACGATTGAGGATTGAGGTTTGAGGATTGAGGATTGAACATTGAGGACTGAGCGTTGAGGGTTGAGTGATGAGAATTGATGTTTGTGGATAGAGGTTTGAAGATTGAAGATTGAGTATTGTGTATTGAAAACTGTGAATTGAGGATATTCTATTGAGGATTGAGGATTGACAACTGACTGTTGAGGACTGAGGGCCGAAGATTGAGGATTCAGGATTGAGGATTCAGGATTGAGAATTCAGAATTGAGGTTTGAGGACTGTGGATTGAGGATTGAAGATTGAGTATCGAGGATTGAAGATTGAGGATTGAGGGTTGAGGATTGAGGATTGACGATGAGGGCTGAGGGTTGAGGATTGAGGTTTGAGGACTGAGGACTGAGGACTGAGGATTGAGAATTGAGGATTGAGGATTGAGGATTGAAGATTGAGGATTGGGTATTGAGGATTGATGAATGAGGATTGAGGATTGAGGATTGAGGATTGAGGATTGAGGATTGAGGATTGAGGATTGAGGATTGAACATTGAGGATTGGGTATTGCGGATTGAACATTGAGGGTTGACGATTGAGTATTGAGGATTGAGGATTGAGGATTGAGGATTGAGGATTGAATATTGATGATTGAAGGTTGAGGATTGAGGATTGAGGGTTGTGGATTGAGGGCAAGGACTGAGGGTTGTGTATTGATGTGTGAGGTCTGAGGATTGAGGATTGAGGATTGGGAATTGTGGATTGAGGATTGAGGATTGAAGATTGAGGATTGGGTATTGAGGATTGAAGAATGAGGATTGAGGATTGAGGATTGAGAATTGAGGATTGAAGATTGAGTAATGAGGATTGAAGGTTGAGGGTTGAGGATTGAGGATTGAAGATTGAGGATTTGGGATTGAGGATTGAAGATTGAGGATCGAGGATTGAGGATTGAGGATTGAGGATTGAGGATCGAGGATTGAAGATTGAGTATTGAGGACTGAGGATTGAGGATTGAAGATTGAGGATTGAGGATTGTGGATGAGGGATGAGGGTTGAGGATTGAGGTTTGAGGACTGAGGACTGAGGATTGAGGATTGAGAATTGAGGATTGGGGATTGAGGATTAAAGATTGAGGATTGAGGATTGGGTATTGAGGATTGAAGAATGAGGATTGAGGATTGAGGATTGAGGATTGAGCATTGAAGATTGAGTATTGAGGATTGAAGACAGACGATTGAGGATTGAGGATTGAGGATTGAGGATTGTGGATTGAGGATTGAGGATTGAGAATTGAGGATTGTGAATTGAAGGTTGAGTATTGAGCATTGGAGATTGAGGATTGAGGATTGAAGATTGAGGATTGACGATGAGGGCTGAGGGTTGAGGATTGAGGTTTGAGGACTGAGGACTGAGGATTGAGGATTGAGAACTGAGGATTGAGGATTGAGAATTGAGGTTTGAGGGTTGAGGATTAAAGATTGAGGATTGGGTATTGATAATTGAAGAATGAGGATTGAGGATTGAGGATTGAGGATTGAGGATTGGGGATTGATGATTGAGCATTGAGGATTGAGGATTGAGGATTGAGGATTGAACATTGAGGATTGGGTATCGCGGATTGAACATTGAGGATTGAGGATTGAGGATTGAGGATTGAGGAATGACGATTGAGTATTGAGGATTGAAGATTGAGGATTGGGGATTGAGGATTGAAGAATAAGGATTGAGGATAGAGGATTGAGGATTGAAGATTGAGTATTGAGGATTGAAGACTGACGATTGAGGATTGAGGATTGAGGATTGAGTATTGAGAGTCGATGATTGAAGATTGAGTATTGAGGATTGAAGATTGAGGATTGAGGTTTGGGGACTGAGGATTGAGTATTGGGGATTGATGATTGAGCATTGAGGATTGAGGATTGAGGATTGAGGATTGAACATTGAGGATTGGGTATCGCGGATTGAACATTGAGGATTGAGGATTGAGGATTGAGGATTGAGGAATGACGATTGAGTATTGAGGATTGAAGATTGAGGATTGGGGATTGAGGATTGAGGTTTGAGGATTGAAGATTGAGAATTGGGGATTGAGGATTGACGATTGAGGATTGAGTATTGAGGATTGAGAATTGAGGATTGAGGATTGAGGATTGAGTATTGAGGATTGAAGATTGAGGATTCAGGATTGAGGATTGAAGATTGAGTACTGAGTCTTGAGGGTTGAGTGATGGGAATTGTTGTTTGTGGATTGACGTTTGAAGATTGCTGATTGAGTATTGAGTATTGAAAACTGTGGATTGAGGATATTCTATTGAGGATTGAGGATTGACAACTGATTGTTGAGGATTGAGGACTGAAGATTGAGGATTGGGTACTGAGGATTGAGGAATGAGGATTGAGGATTGAGGATTGAGGATTGAGGATTGAAGATTGAGTATTGAGGATTGAAGACTGACGATTGAGGATTGAGGATTGAGGATTGAGTATTGAGGATCGAGGATTGAAGATTGAGCTTTGAGGATTGAAGATTGAGGATTGAGGTTTGGGGACTGAGGATTGAGGATTGAGGATTGAGGATTGAGGATTGAGGATTGAGGATTGAGGATTGAGGATTGAAGATTGAGGATTGGGAATTGCGGATTGAACATTGAGGGTTGAGGATTGAGGATTGAGGATTGAGGATTGAGGATTGAAGATTGAATATTGATGATTGAAGATTGAGGATTGAGGATTGAGGGTTGTGGATTGAGGACAAGGACTGAGGGTTGTGTAATGATGTTTGAGGTCTGAGGATTGAGGATTGAGGATTGAGAATTGTGGATTGAGGATTGAGGATTGAAGATTGAGGATTGAGGATTGAGAATTGAGGATTGAAGATTGAGTAATGAGGATTGAAGATTGATGGTTGAGGATTGAGGATTGAAGATTGAGGATTTGGGACTGAGGATTGAAGATTGAGGATCGAGGATTGAGGATTGAGGATTGAGGATTGAGGATCGAGGATTGAAGATTGAGTATTGAGTACTGAGGATTGAGGATTGAGGATTGAAGATTGAGGATTAAGGATTGTGGATGAGGGATGAGGGTTGAGAATTGAGGTTTGAGGACTGAGGACTGAGGATTGAGGATTGGGAATTGAGAATTGAGGATTGAGGATTAAAGATTGAGGATTGAGGATTGGGTATTGAGGATTGAAGAATGAGGATTGAGGATTGAGGATTGAGGATTGAGGATTGAAGATTGAGTATTGAGGATTGAAGACTGACGTTTGAGGATTGAGGATTGAGGATTGAGGATTGTAGATTGAGGATTGGGTATTGAGGATTGAAGAATGAGGATTGAGGATTGAAGACTGACGATTGAGGATTGAGGATTGAGGATTGAGTATTGAGTATCGAGGATTGAAGATTGAGTATTGAGGATTGAAGATTGAGGATTGAGGTTTGGGGACTGAGGATTGAGGATTGAGGATTGATGATTGAGGATTGAGGATTGAGGATTGAGGATTGAGGATTGAACATTGAGGATTGGGTATCGCGGATTGAGCATTGAGGATTGAGGATTGAGGATTGAGGATTGAGGATTGACGATTGAGTATTGAGGATTGAAGATTGAGGATTGGGGTTTGAGGATTGAGGTTTGAGGATTGAGGATAGAGAATTGGGGATTGAGGATTGACGGTTGAGGATTGAGTATTGAGGATTGAGAATTGAGGATTGAGGAATGAAGATTGAGTATTGAGGATTGAAGATTGAGGATTGAGGATTGAGGATTGAAGATTGAGTACTGAGCGTTGGGGGTTGAGTTATGAGAATTGATGTTTGTGGATAGAGGTTTGAAGATTGCAGATTGAGCATTGTGTATTGAAAACTGTGAATTGAGGATATTCTATTGAGGATTGAGGATTGACAACTGACTGTTGAGGACTGAGGGCCGAAGATTGAGGATTCAGGGTTGAGGATTCAGAATTGAGGTTTGAGGACTGAGGATTGAGGATTGAAGATTGAGTATCGAGGATTGAAGATTGAGGATTGAGGGTTGAGTATTGAGGATTGAGGATTGAGGATTGATGATTGAGGATTGAGGATTGAGGATTGAGGATTGAGGATTGAACATTGAGGATTGGGTATCGCGGATTGAGCATTGAGGATTGAGGATTGAGGATTGAGGATTGAGGATTGACGATTGAGTATTGAGGATTGAAGATTGAGGATTGGGGTTTGAGGATTGAGGTTTGAGGATTGAGGATAGAGAATTGGGGATTGAGGATTGACGGTTGAGGATTGAGTATTGAGGATTGAGAATTGAGGATTGAGGAATGAAGATTGAGTATTGAGGATTGAAGATTGAGGATTGAGGATTGAGGATTGAAGATTGAGTACTGAGCGTTGGGGGTTGAGTTATGAGAATTGATGTTTGTGGATAGAGGTTTGAAGATTGCAGATTGAGCATTGTGTATTGAAAACTGTGAATTGAGGATATTCTATTGAGGATTGAGGATTGACAACTGACTGTTGAGGACTGAGGGCCGAAGATTGAGGATTCAGGGTTGAGGATTCAGAATTGAGGTTTGAGGACTGAGGATTGAGGATTGAAGATTGAGTATCGAGGATTGAAGATTGAGGATTGAGGGTTGAGTATTGAGGATTGAGGTTCGACGCTTGAGGGTTGATGGTTGAGGATGGAGGATTGAAGAGAGAGGACTGAGTGTTGGGGATTGAGTGTTGAGAACAGATGTTTGAGGATTGAGGTTTGATTATCGAATATTGTGGATTGAGTATTGAACCATGAGGATTCAGGATATTCTATTGAGTATTGAGAATTGAGGATTGATGGTTGAGTATTGAGGATTGATGGTTGAGGGTTGAGGATTGTGGGTTGAGGATTGAGGACGAGGACTTAGGGTTGAGTATTCATGTTTGAGGTCTGCGGATTGAAGATTGACGGTTGAGGATTGAGGATTGAGGATTGAGGATTGAGGATTGATGATTGAGGATTGAGGATTGATGGTTGAGGTTTGAAGATTGAGGATTGGGGACTGAGTATTGAGGGTTGAGTGATGAGAATTGATGTTTGTGGATAGAGATCTGAAGATTGCAGATTGAGTATTGAGTATTGAAAACTGTGAATTGAGGATATTGTATTGAGGGTTGAGGATTGACAACTGATCGTTGAGGACTCAGGGCTGAAGGTTGAGGATTCGGGATTGAGGATTCAGGATTGAGGTTTGAGGACTGAGGATTGAGGATTGAGGATTGAGGATTGAGGATTGAGGATTGAAGATTGAGGATTGGGTATTGAGGATTGAACATTGAGGATTGAGGGATGTGGATTGAGGATTGAGTATTGAGGATTGAAGGTTGAGGACTCGGTATTGAGGATTGAAGGATGAGGATTGAGGATTGAGGATTGAGGATTGAGGATTGCAGATTGAGTATTGAGGATTGAAGATTGAGGATTGAGAATGAAGGATTGAGGATTGAGGATTGAGGATTGAGGATTGAAGATTGAGTATTGAGGATTGATGATTGAGGATTGAGGATTGAGGATTGAGAATTGTGGATTGAAGATTGAGGATTGGGGATTGAGGATTGAGGATTGGAGATTGAGTATTGAGGATTGAAGACTGACGATTGAGGATTGAGGATTGAGGATTGAGGATTGAGGACTGAGGATTAACGATTGAGAATTGAGGATTGAGGGTTGAAGATTGAGTATTGAGGATTCAGTATTGAGGATTGAAGATTGAGGATTGAGGATTGAGGATGAGGGGTGAGGGTTGAGGATTGAGGTTTGAGGACTGAGGACTGAGGATTGAGGATTGAGAATTGAGGATTGAGGATTGAGGATTAAAGATTGAGGATTGAGGATTGGGTATTGAGGATTGAAGAATGAGGATTGAGGATTGAGGATTGAGGATTGAGGATTGAGTATTGAGGGTCGATAATTGAAGACTGAGTATTGGGGATTGAAAATTGAGGATTGAGGTTTGGGGACTGAGGATTGAGGATTGAGGATTGAGGATTGAGGATTGAGGATTGAGGATTGAGGATTGAGGATTGAACATTGAGGATTGGGTATCGCGTATTGAACATGGAGGATTGAGGTTTGAGGATTGAGTATTGAGGATTGAGGACTGAAGATTGTATATTGATGATTGAAGATTGAGGATTGAGGATTGAGTGTTGTGGATTGAGGACGAGGACTGAGGTTTGGGGACTGAGGATTGAGGATTGAGGATTGAGGATTGAGGATTGAGGATTGAGGATTGGGGATTGAGGATTGAGGATTGAGAATTGAGGATTGAGGATTGAGGATTGAAGATTGAGTATTGAGGATTGAAGATTGAGGATTGAGGATTGAGGATTGAGGTTTGAGTATTGAAGATTGAGAATTGGGGATTGAGGAATGACGGTTGAGGATTGAGTATTGAGGATTGAGAATTGAGGATTGAGGATTGAAGGTTGAGTATTGAGGATTGAAGATTGAGGATTGAGGATTGAAGATTGAGGACTGAGTGTTGAGGGTTGAGTGATGGGAGTTGATGTTTGTGGATTGAGGTTTGAAGACTGAAGAATGGGGATTGAGTATTGAAAACTGTGAATTGAGGATATTCTATTGAGGATTGAGGATTGACAATTGATTGTTGAGGACTGAGGGCTAAACATTGAGGATTCAGGATTGAGGATTCGGGATTGAGGTTTGAGAACTGAGGATTGAGGGTTGTGGATTAGGACGAGGAGTGAGGGTTGAGTATCAATGTTTGAGGTCTGAGGATCGAGGATTGAGGATCGAGAATTGAGGACTGAGGATTGAGGATTGAGGATTGAGGATTGGGGATTGAGGATTGAGGATTGAACATTGAGGACTGAGCGTTGATGGTTGAGTTATGAGAATTGATGTTTGTGGATAGAGGTTTGAAGATTGCAGATTGAGTATTGTGCATTGAAAACTGTGAATTGAGGATATTCTATGGAGGATTGAGGATTGACAACTGACTGTTGAGGACTGAGGGCCGAAGATTGAGGATACAGGATTGAGGATTCAGAATTGAGGTTTGAGGACTGAGGATTGAGGATTGAAGATTGAGTATCGAGGATTGAAGATTGAGGATTGAGGGTTGAGGATTTAGGATTGAGGATGAGGGCTGAGGGTTGAGGATTGAGGTTTGA
This sequence comes from Calliopsis andreniformis, assembly GCF_051401765.1. Taxonomy (NCBI): domain Eukaryota; kingdom Metazoa; phylum Arthropoda; class Insecta; order Hymenoptera; family Andrenidae; genus Calliopsis; species Calliopsis andreniformis. The sequence goes on along the minus strand of NW_027480635.1, from coordinate 191,339 downwards.
GGACTGAGGACTGAGGATTGAGGATTGAGAATAGAGGATTGAGGATTGAGGATTGAAGATTGAGGATTGGGTATTGAGGATTGAGGAATGAGGATTGAGGATTGAGGATTGAGGATTGAGGATTAAAGATTGAGTATTGAGGGTTGAAGACTGACGATTGAGGATTGAGGACTGACGATTGAGTATTGAGGATCGAGGATTGAAGATTGAGTTTCGATGATTGAAGATTGAGGATTGAGGTTTGGGGGCTGAGGACTGAGGATTGAGGATTGAGGATTGAAGAATGAGGATTGAGGTCTGAGGATCGAGGATTGAGGATCGAGAATTGAGGATTGAGGATTGAGGATTGAGGATTGAAGATTGAGGATTTGGTATTGAGGATTGAGGATTGAGGATTGAGGATTGGGGATTGGGGATAGAGGATTGAAGATTGTGGATTGGGTATTGCGGATTGAACATTGAGGGTTGAGGATTGAGGATTGAGTATTGAGGATTGAGGATTGAAGATTGAATATTGATGATTGAAGATTGAGGATTGAGGATTGAGGGTAGTGGATTGAGGACAAGGACTGAGGGTTGTTTATTGATGTTTTAGGTCTGAGGATTGAGGATTGAGGATTGAGAATTGTGGATTGAGGATTGAGGATTGAAGATTGAGGATTGGGTATTGAGGATTGAAGAATGAGGATTGAGGATTGAGGATTGAGGATTGAGGATTGAAGATTGAGTAATGAGGATTGAAGATTGAGGGCTGAGGATTGAGGATTGAAGATTGAGGATTTGGGACTGAGTATTGAAGATTGAGGATCGAGGATTGAGGATTGAGGATTGAGGATTGAGGATCGAGGATTGAAGATTGAGTATTGAGGACAGAGGATTGAGGATTGAAGATTGAGGATTGAAGATTGAGTATTGAGCATTGAAGATTGTGGATTGAGGATTGAAGCTTGAGGATTGAAGATGAGGGCTGAAGGTTGAGGATTGAGGTTTGAGGCCTGAGGACTGGGGATGGAGGATTGAGAATTGAGGATTGAGGATTGAGGATTGAGGATTGAAGATTGAAGATTGAGTATTGGGTATTGAGGATTGAAGAATCAGGATTGAAAATTGAGGATTGAGGATTGAGGATTGGGGATTGAGGATTGAGGATTGAAGATTGAGGATTGGGTATTGAGGATTGAAGAATGAGGATTGAGGATTGAGGATTGAGGATTCAAGATTGAAGATTGAGTATTGGGTATTGATGATTGAAGAATGAGGATAGAAAACTGAGGATTGAGGATTGAGGATTGAGGATTGAGGATTGACGATTGAAGATTCAGGATTGGGTATTGAGGATTGAAGAATGAGGATTGAGGATTGAGGATTGAGGATTGAGGATCGAAGATTGAGTATTGAGGATTCAAGATTGACGAATGAGGATTGAGGATTGAGGATTGAGGCTTGAACATTGAGGACTGAGTGTCGAGGGTTGAGTGATGAGAATTGATGTTTGTCGATAGAGGTTTGAAGATTGCTGATTGAGTATTGAGTATTGAAAACTGTGGATTGAGGATATTCTATTGAGGATTGAGGATTGACAACTGATTGTTGAGGACTGAGGGCCGAAGATTGAGGATTCAGGACTGAGGATTCAGAATTAAGGTTTGAGGACTGAGGATTGAAGATTGAGGATTGAGTATTGAGGATTGAAGATTGACTATTGAGAGTTGAGGATTGAGGATTGAGGATTGAAGATTGAGGATTGGGTATTGAGGATTGAATAATGAGGGCTGAGGATTGAGGATTGAGGATTGAGGATTGAAATTGAGTATTGAGGATTGAAGACCGACGATTGAGGATTGAGTACTGAGGATTGAGGATTGAGGATTGAGGATTGAGGATTGAGAATTGAGGATTGAGGATTGAGGATTGAAGATTGAGGATTGGGTATTGAGGATTGAAGAATGAGGATTGAGGATTGAGGATTGAGGATTGAGGATTGAAGATTGAGTATTGAGGATTGAAGATTGAGGATTGAGGATTGAGGATTGAGGATTGAGGATTGAGGATTGAGGATTGAGGATTGAAGATTGAGTATTGAGGATTCAAGATTGAGGATTGAGGATTGAGGATTAAGGTTTGAGTATTGAAGACTGAGAATTGGGGATTGAGGATTGACGGTTGAGGATTGAGTATTGAGGATTGAGAATTGAGGATTGAGGATTGAAGATTGAGTATTGAGGATTGAAGATTGAGGATTGAGAATTGAGGATTGAAGATTGAGGACTGAGTGTTGAGGGTTGAGTGATGGGAATTGATGTTTGTGGATTGAGGTTTGAAGATTGAAGAATGGGGATTGAGTATTGAAAACTGTGAATTGAGGATATTCTATTGAGGATTGAGGATTGACAATTGATTGTTGAGGACTGAGGGCTGAAGATGGAGGATTCAGGATTGAGGATTCGGGATTGAGGTTTGAGGAGTGAGGATTCAAGGTCGAGTATTGAGGATTGAGTATTGAGGGTTGAAGATTGACGATTGAGGATTGAGGATTGAGGATTGAACATTGAGGACTGAGTGTTGAGGGTTGAGTGATGAGAAGTGACGTTTGTGGATAGAGGCTTGAAGATTGCAGATAGAGTATTGAGTATTGAAAGCTGTGAATTGAGGATATTCTATTGAGGATTGAGGATTGACACCTGATTGTTGAGGACTGAGGGCCGAGGATTAAGGATTCAGGATTGAGGATTCAGAATTGAGGTTTGAGGACTGAGGATTGAGGATTGAAATTGAGTATTGATGATTGAAGGCTGAGGATTGAGGATTGAGGATTGAGGATTGAGGATTGACAATTGAGAATTGAGGATTGAGGGTTCAAGATTGAGTATTGAGGATTGAGTATTGAGGATTGAAGATTGAGGATTGAGGATTGAGGATGAGGGATGAGGGTTGAGGATTGAGGTTTGAGGACTGAGGACTGAGGATTGAGGATTGAGAATTGAGGATTGAGGATTGAGGATTAAAGATTGAGGATTGAGGATTGGGTATTGAGGATTGAAGAATGAGTATTGAGTATTCAGGATTGAGGATTGCGGACTGAAGATTGAGTATTGAGGATTGATGACTGACGATTGAGGTTTGAGGATTGAGGATTGAGGATTGAGGATTGAGGATTGAGGCTTGAGAATTGAGGATTCAGGATTGAAGATTGTGTATTGAGCATTGAAGATTGAGGATTGAGGATTGAAGATTGAGGATTGACGATGGGGGTTGAGGGTTGATTATTGAGGTTTGAGGATTGAGGACTGAGGATTGAGGATTGAGTATTGAGGATTGAGGATTGAGGATTGAGGATTGAAGATTGAGTATTGGGTATTGAGGATTGAAGACTGACGATTGAGGATTGAGGATTGAGGATTGAGTATTGAGGATCGAGGATTGAAGATGGAGTTTTGAGGATTGAAGATTGAGGATTCAGGTTTGGGGACTGAGGATTGAGGATTGAGGATTGAGGATTGAGGATTGAGGATTGAGCATTGAGGATTGAGGATTGAGGATTGAACATTGAGGATAGGGTATCGTGGATTGAATATTGAGGATTGAGGATTGAGGATTGAGTATTGAGGATTGAGGACTGAAGATTGTATATTGATGATTGAAGATTGAGGATTGAGGATTGAGGGTTATGGATTGAGGACGAGGAGTGAGGGTTGAGTATCAATGTTTGAGGTCTGAGGATCGAGGATTGAGGATCGAGAATTGAGGATTGAGGATTGAGGATTGAAGATTGAGAATTTGGTATTGAGGATTGAAGAATGAGGATTGAGGACTGAGGATTGAGGATTGAGGATTGAGGATTGAGGATTGGGGGACTGAGGATTGAGGATTGAACATTGAGGACTGAGCGTTGAGGGTTGAGTTATGAGAATTGATGTTTGTGGATAGAGGTTTGAAGATTGCAGATTGAGTATTGTGTATTGAAAACTGTGAATTGAGGATATTCTATTGAGGATTGAGGATTGACAACTGACTGTTGAGGACTGAGGGCCGAAGATTGAGGATTCAGGATTGAGGATTCAGAATTGAGGTTTGAGGACTGAGGATTGAGGATTGAAGATTGAGTATCGAGGATTGAAGATTGAGGATTGAGGGTTGAGGATTGAGGATTGAGGATGAGGGCTGAGGGTTGAGGATTGAGGATTGAGGGCTGAGGACTGAGGGTTGAGGATTGAGAATTGAGGATTGAGGATTGAGGATTGAAGATTGAGGATTGGGTATTGAGGATTGAGGAATGAGGATTGAGGATTGAGGATTGAGGATTGAGGATTGAATATTGAGTACTGAGGATTGAAGGCTGACGATTGAGGATTGAGGATTGAGGATTGAGTATTGAGGATAGAGGATTGAAGATTGAGTTTTGATGATTGAAGATTGAGGATTGAGGTTTGGGGACTGAGGATTGAGGATTGTGGATTGAGGATTGAGAATTGAGGATTGAGGATTGAGGATTGAGGATTGAGGATTGAACATTGAGGATTGGGTATCGCGGATTGAACATTGAGGATTGAGGATTGAGGATTGAGTATTGAGGATTGAGGACTGAAGGTTGTATATTGATGATTGAAGATTGAGGATTGAGGATTGAGGGTTGTGGATTGAGGACGAGAATTGAGGGTTGAGTATTAATGTTTGAGGTCTGAGGATTGAGGATTGAGGATTGAGAATTGTGGATTGAGGATTGGGGATTGAAGATTGAGGATTGGGTATTGAGGACTGAGGATTGAGGATTGAAGATTGAGGATTGAGGATTGTGGATGAGGGATGAGGGTTGAGGATTGAGGTTTGAGGACTGAGGACTGAGGATTGAGGATTGAGAATTGAGGATTGTGGATTGAGGATTGAGGATTGAAGATTGAGGATCGAGGATTGAGGATTGAGGATTGAGGATTGAGGATCGATGATTGAAGATTGAGTATTGAGGACTGAGGATTGAGGATTGAAGATTGAGGATTGAGGATTGTGGATGAGGGATGAGGGTTGAGGATTGAGGTTTGAGGACTGAGGACTGAGGATTGAGGATTGAGAATTGAGGATTGAGGATTGAGGATTAAAGGTTGAGGATTGAGGATTGGGTATTGAGGATTGAAGAATGAGGATTGAGGATTGAGGATTGAGGATTGAGGATTGAAGATTGAGTATTGAGGATTGAAGACTGACGATTGAGGATTGAGGATTGAGGATTGAGGATTGAGGATTGAGGATTGAGTATTGAGGATTGAGGACTGAAGGTTGTATATTGATGATTGAAGATTGAGGATTGAGGATTGAGGGTTGTGGATTGAGGACGAGAATTGAGGGTTGAGTATTAATGTTTGAGGACTGAGGATTGAGGATTGAGAATTGAGGATTGAAGATTGAGGATTGTAGATTGAGGATTGAGGATTGAAAATTGAGGATTGAGGTTTGGGGACTGAGGATTGAGGATTGAGTATTGATGATTGAGGATTGAGGATTGAAGATTGAAGATTGAGTATTGGGTATTGAGGATTGAAGAATGAGGATTGAAAATTGAGGATTGAGGATTGAGGATTGAGGATTGAGGATTGAGGATTGAAGATTGAGGATTGGGTATTGAGGATTGAAGAATGAGGATTGAGGATTGAGGATTGAGGATTGAAGGTTGAAGATTGAGTATTGGGTATTGAGGATTGAAGAATGAGGATAGAAAATTGAGGATTGAGGATTGAGTATTGAGGATTGAGGATTGAGGATCGAAGATTGAGTATCGAGGATTGAAGATTGACGAATGAGGATTGAGGATTGAGTATTGAGGATTGAGGATTGAGGATCGAAGATTGAGTATTGAGGATTGAAGGTTGACGAATGAGGATTGAGGATTGAGGATTGAGGCTTCAACATTGAGGACTGAGTGTTGAGGGTTGAGTGATGAGAATTGATGTTTGTGGATAGAGGTTTGAAGATTGCTGATTGAGTATTGAGTATTGAAAACTGTGGATTGAGGATATTCTATTGAGGATTGAGGATTGACAACTGATTGTTGAGGATTGAGGGCCGAAGATTGAGGATTCAGGACTGAGGAATCAGAATTGAGGTTGGAGGACTGAGGATTGAGGATTGAAGATTGAGTATCGAGTATTGAACATTGAGGATTGAGGGTTGAGGATTGAGGATTGAGGAATGAGGGTTGAGGATTGAGGATTGAGGATTGAGGATTGAAGATTGAGTATTGAGGATTGAAGACTGACGATTGAGGATTGAGGATTGAGGATTGAGTATTGAGGATCGAGGATTGAAGATTGAGTTTTGATGATTGAAGATTGAGGATTGAGGTTTGGGGACTGAGGATTGAGGATTGAGGATTGAGGATCGAGAATTGAGGATTGAGCGTTGAGGATTGAGGATTGAGGATTGAACATTGAGGATTAGGTATCGCGGATTGAACATTGAGGATTGAGGATTGAGTATTGAGAATTGAGGACTGAAGATTGTATATTGATGATTGAAGATTGAGGATTGAGGATTGAGGGTTGTGGCTTGAGGACGAGGAGTGAGGGTTGAGTATTAATGTTTGAGGTCTGAGGATCGAGGATTGAGGATCGAGAATTGAGGTTTGAGGATTGAGGATTGAAGATTGAGGATTTGGTATTGAGGAGTGAAGAATGAGGATTGAGGTCTGAGCATCGAGGATTGAGGATCGAGAATTGAGGATTGAGGATTGAGGATTGAATATTGAGGATTTGGTATTGAGGATTGAGGATTGAGGATTGAGGGTTGAGGATTGAGGATTGAGGATTGAGGATTCAGGATTGAAGATTGAGTATTGAGGATTGAAGACTGACGATTGAGGATTGAGGATAGAGGATTGAGGATTGAGGATTGAGGATTGAGGATTGAGAATTGAGGATTGTGGATTGAAGGTTGAGTATTGAGCATTGAAGATTGAGGATTGAGGATTGAAGAATGAGGATTGAGGATTGAGGATTGAGGATTGAGGATTGAAGATTGAGGATTTGGTATTGAGGATTGAGGATTGAGGATTGAGGATTGAGGTTTGGGGATTGAGGATTGAAGATTGTGGATTGGGTATTGCGGATTGAACATTGAGGGTTGAGGATTGAGTATTGAGGATTGAGGATTGAGGATTGAGTATTAAAGATTGAGTATTGAGGATTGAAGACTGACGATTGAGGATTGAGGACTGAGGATTGAGTATTGAGGATCGAGGATTGAAGAATGAGGATTGAGGTCTGAGGATCGAGGATTGAGGATCGAGAATTGAGGATTGAGGATTGAGGATTAAAGATTGAGTTTTGATGATTGAAGATTGAGGATTGAGGTTTGGGGGCAGAGGATTGAGGATTGAGGATTGAGGATTGAAGAATGAGGATTGAGGTCTGAGGATCGAGGATTGAGGATCGAGAATTGAGGATTGAGGATTGAGGATTGAAGATTGAGGATTTGGTATTGAGGATTGAGGATTGAGGATTGAGGATTGAGGATTGGGGATTGAGGATTGAAGATTGTGGATTGGGTATTGCGGATTGAACGTTGAGGGTTGAGGATTGAGGATTGAGTATTGAGGGTTGAGGATTGAAGATTGAATATTGATGATTGAAGATTGAGGATTGAGGATTGACGGTTGTGGATTGAGGACAAGGACTGAGGGTTGTTTATTGATGTTTGAGATCTGAGGATTGAGGATTGAGGATTGAGAATTGTGGATTGAGGATTGAGGATTGAAGATTGAGGATTGGGAATTGAGGATTGAAGAATGAGGATTGAGGATTGAGGATTGAGAATTGAGGATTGAAGATTGAGTAATGAGGATTGAAGATTGAGGGCTGAGGATTGAGGATTGAAGATTGAGGATTTGGGACTGAGTATTGAAGATTGAGGATCGAGGATTGAGGATTGAGGATTGAGGATTGAGGATTGAGGATTGAAGATTGAAGGGTGAGTATTGGGTATTGAGGATTGAAGAATGAGGATTGAAAATTGAGGATTGAGGATTGAGGATTGGGGTTTGAGGATTGAGGATTGAAGATTGAGGATTGGGTATTGAGGATTGAAGAATGAGGATTGAGGATTGAGTATTGAGGATTGAAGATTGAAGATTGAGTATTGGGTATTGAGGATTGAAGAATGAGGATAGAAAATTGAGGATTGAGGATTGAGGATTGAGGATTGGGTATTGAGGACTGAGGATTGAGGATTGAAAATTGAGGATTGAGGATTGTGGATGAGGGATGAGGGTTGAGGATTGAGGTTTGAGGACTGAGGACTGAGAATTGAGGATTGAGAATTGAGGATTGAGGATTGAGGATTGAGGATTGAAGATTGAGGATTTGGTATTGAGGATTGAAGACTGAGGATCGAGGTTTGAGGATTGAGGATTGAGGATTGAGGATCGAGGATTGAAGATTGAGTATTGAGGACTGAGGATTGAGGATTGTAGATTGAGGATTGAGGATTGTGGATGAGGGATGAGGGTCGAGGATTGAGGTTTGAGGACTGAGGACTGAGGACTGAGGATTGAGAATTGAGGATTGAGGATTGAGGATTAAAGATTGAGGATTGAGGATTGGGTATTGAGGATTGAAGAATGAGGATTGAGGATTGAGGATTGAGGATTGAGGATTGAGGATTGAGGATTGAGGATTGAGGATTGAGGATTGAGGATTGAGGATTGAGGATTGAGAATTGAGGATTGTGGATTGAAGGTTGATTATTGAGCATTGAAGATTGAGGATTGAGGATTGAAGATTGAGGATTGACGATGAGGGCTGAGGGTTGAGGATTGAGGTTTGAGGACTGAGGACTGAGGATTGAGGATTGAGAATTGAGGATTGAGGATTGAGAATTGAGGACTGAGGGTTGAGGATTGAAGATTGAGGATTGGGTATTGAGGATTGAAGAATGAGGATTGAGGATTGAGGATTGAGGATTGAGGATTGATGATTGAGTATTGAGGATTGAAGACTGACGATTGAGGATTGAGGGGTGAGGATTGAGGGTTGAGAGTTGAGGATTGAGGATGAGGGCTGAGGGTTGAGGATTGAGGTTTGAGGACTGAGGACTGAGTATTGAGGATTGAGAATTGAGGATTGAGGATTGAGGATTGTAGATTGAGGATTGGGAATTGAGGATTGAAGAATGAGGATTCAGGATTGAGGATTGAGGATTGAAGATTGACTATTGAGGATTGAAGACTGACGATTGAGGATTGAGGATTGAGGATTGAGTATTGAGTATCGAGGATTGAAGATTGAGTATTGAGGATTGAAGATTGAGGATTGAGGTTTGGGGACTGAGGATTGAGGATTGAGGATTGATGATTGAGCATTGAGGATTGAGGATTGAGGATTGTGGATTGAACATTGAGGATTGGGTATCGCGGATTGAATATTGAGGATTGAGGATTGAGGATTGAGGATTGAGGATTGACGATTGAGTATTGAGGATTGAAGATTGAGGTTTGGGGATTGAGGATTGAGGTTTCAGGATTGAAGATTGAGAATTGGGGATTGAGGATTGACGATTGAGGATTGAGTATTGAGGATTGAAAATTGAGGATTGAGGATTGAAGATTGAGTATTGAGGATTGAAGATTGAGGATTGAGGATTGAGGATTGAAGATTGAGTACTGAGTGTTGAGGGTTGAGTGATGGGAATTGTTGTTTGTGGATTGGGGTTTGAAGATTGAAGAATGGGGATTGATTATTGAAAACTGTTAATTGAGGATATTCTATTGAGGGTTGAGTATTGACAATTGATTGTTGAGGACTGAGGGCCGAAGATTGAGGATTCAGGATTGAGGATTCAGAATTGAGGTTTGAGGACTGAGGACTGAGTATTGAAGATTGAGTATCGAGGATTGAATATTGAGGATTGAGGGTTGAGTATTGAGGATTGAGGATGAGGTCTGAGGGTTGAGGATTGAGGTTTGAGGACTGAGGACTGAGGATTGAGGATTGACAATTGAGGATCGAGGATTGAGGATTGAAGATTTAGGATTGGGTATTGAGGATTGAGGAATTAGGATTGAGGATTGAGGATTGAGGATTGAGGATTGAAGATTGAGGATTTGGTATTGAGGATTGAAGAATGAGAATTGAGGACTGAGGATTGAGGATTGAGGATTGAGGATTGAGGATTGAGGATTGAAGATTGAATATTGATGATTGAAGATTGAGGATTGAGGACTGAAGATTGAGTATTGAGAATTGAAGGCTGACGATTGAGGATTGAGGATTGAGGATTGAGGATTGAACATTGAGGACTGAGCGTTGAGGGTTGAGTTATGAGAATTGATGTTTGTGGATAGAGGTTTGAAGATTGCAGATTGAGTATTGTGTATTGGAAACTGTTAATTGAGGATATTCTATTGAGGATTGAGGATAGACAACTGACTGTTGAGGACTGAGGGCCGAAGATTGAGGATTCAGGATTGAGGATTCAGAATTGAGGTTTGAGGACTGAGGATTGAGGATTGAAGGTTGAGTATCGATGATTGAAGATTGAGGATTGAGGATTGAGGGTTGAGGATTGGGGATTGAGGATGAGGGCTGAGGGTTGAGGATTGAGGTTTGAGGACTGAGGACTGAGGATTGAGGATTGAGAATTGAGGACTGAGGATTGAGGATTGAAGATTGAGGATTGGGTATTGAGGATTGAGGAATGAGGATTGAGGATTGAGGATTGAGGATTGAGGATTGAATATTGAGCACTGAGGATTGAAGACTGACGATTGAGGATTGAGGATTGAGGATTGAGTATTGAGGATAGAGGATTGAAGATTGAGTTTTGATGATTGAAGATTGAGGATTGAGGATTGAGGGTTGTGGATTGAGGACAAGGACTGAGGGTTGTGTATTGATGTTTGAGGTCTGAGGATTGAGGATTGAGGATTGAGAATTGTGGATTGAGGATTGAGGGTTGAAGATTGAGGATTGGGTATTGAGGATTGAAGAATGAGGATTGAGGATTGAGGATTGAGGATTGAGAATTGAGGATTGAAGATTGAGTAATGAGGATTGAAAATTGAGGGCTGAGGATTGAGGATTGAAGATGGAGGATTTGGGACTGAGGATTGAAGATTGAGGATCGAGGATTTGGGACTGAGGATTGAGGATTGAGGATCGAGGATTGAAGATTGAGTATTGAGGACTGAGGATTGAGGATTGAAGATTGAGGGTTGAAGACTGAGTATTGAGCATTGAAGATTGAGGATTGAGGAATGAAGATTGAGGATTGACGATGAGGGCTGAGGGTTGAGGATTGAGGTTTGAGGACTGAGGACTGGGGATAGAGGATTGAGAATTGAGGATTGAGGATTGAGGATTGAAGATTGAAGATTGAGTATTGGGTATTGAGAATTGAAGAATGAGGATTGAAAATTGAGGATTGAGGATTGAGGATTGAGGATTGAGGATTGAGGATTGAAGATTGAGGATTGTGGATTGAGGACAAGGTCTGAGTGTTGTGTATTGATGTTTGAGGTCTGAGGATTGAGGATTGAGGATTGAGAATTGTGGATTGAGGATTGATAATTGAAGATTGAGGATTGGGTATTGAGGACTGAGGACTGAGGATTGAAGATTGAGGATTGAGGATTGTGGATGAGGGATGAGGGTTGAGGATTGAGGTTTGAGGACTGAGGACTGAGGATTGAGGATTGAGAATTGAGGATTGAGGATTGAGGATTGAGGATTGAAGATTGAGGATCGAGGATTGAGGATTGAGGATTGACGATTGAGGATCGATGATTGAAGATTGAGTATTGAGGACTGAGGATTGAGGATTGAAGATTGAGGATTGAGGATTGTGGATTGAGGATTGAGGATTGAAGATTGAGTATTGAGGATTGAAGACTGACGATTGAGGATTGAGGATTGAGGATTGAGGATTGAGGTTTGAGGATTGAGAATTGAGGATTGTGGATTGAAGGTTGAGTATTGAGCATTGAAGATTGAGGATTGAGGATTGAAGATTGAGGATTGACGATGAGGGCTGAGGGTTGGGGATTGAGGTTTGAGGACTGAGGACTGAGGATTGAGGATTGAGAATTGAGAATTGAGGATTGAGAATTGAGGATTGAGTGTCGAGGATTGAAGATTGAGGATTGGGTATTGAGGATTGAAGAATGAGGATTGAGGATTGAGGATTGAGGATTGAGGATTGATGATTGAATATTGAGGATTGAACACTGACGATTGAGGATTGAGGATTGAGGATTGACGGTTGAGGGTTGAGGATTGAGGATGAGGGCTGAGGGTTGAGGACTGAGGTTTGAGGACTGAGGACTGAGGATTGAGGATTGAGAATTGAGGATTGAGGATTGAGGATTGTAGATTGAGGATTGGGTATTGAGGATTGAAGAATGAGAAATGAGGATTGAGGATTGAGGATTGAAGATTGAGTATTGAGGATTGAAGACTGACGATTGAGGATTGAGGATTGAGGATTGAGTATTGAGTACCGAGGATTGAAGATTGAGTATTGAGGATTGAAGATTGAGGATTGGGGTTTGGGGACTGAGGACTGAGGACTGAGGATTGAGGATTGAGCATTGAGAATTGAGGATTGAGGATTGAGGATTGAGGATTGAGGATCGAGGATTGAAGATTGAGTATTGAGGACTGCGGATTGAGGATTGAAGATTGAGGATTGAAGATTGAGTATTGAGCATTGAAGATTGAGGATTGAGGATTGAAGATTGAGGATTGACAATGAGGGCTGAGGGTTGAGGATTGAGGTTTGAGGACTCAGGACTGGGGATAGAGGGTTGAGAATTGAGGATTGAGGATTGAGTACTGAAGATTGAAGATTGAGTATTGGGTATTGAGGATTGAAGAATGAGGATTGAAAATTGAGGATTGAGGATTGAGGATTGAGGATTGAGGATTGAGGATTGAAGATTGAGGATTGGGTATTGAGGATTGAAGAATGAGGATTGAGGATTGAGGATTGAGGATTGAAGGTTGAAGATTGAGTATTGGCTATTGATGATTGAAGAATGAGGATAGAAGATTGAGGATTGAGGATTGAGTATTGAGGATTGATGATTGAGGATCGAAGATTGAGTATTGAGGATTGAAGATTGACGAATGAGGATTGAGGATTGAGTATTGAGGATTGCGGATTGAGGATCGAAGATTGATTATTGAGGATTGAAGGTTGACGAATGAGGATTGAGGATTGAGGATTGAGGCTTGAACATTGTGGACTGAGTGTTGAGGGTTGAGTGATGAGAATTGATGTTTGTGTATAGAGGTTTGAAGATTGCTGATTGAGTATTGAGTATTGAAAACTGTGGATTGAGGATATTCTATTGAGGATTGAGGATTGACAACTGATTGTTGAGGACTGAGGGCCGAAGATTGAGGATTCAGGACAGAGGACTCAGAATTGAGGTTTGAAGACTGAGGATTGAGGATTGAAGATTGAGTATCGAGTATTGAAGATTGAGGATTGATGGTTGAGGATTGAGGATTGAGGATGAGGGCTGAGGATTGAGGATTTATGTTTGAGGACTGAGGTCTGAGGATTGAGGATTGAGAATTGAGGATTGAGGAATGAGGATTGAAGATTGAGGATTGGGTATTGAGGATTGAGGAATGAGGGTTGAGGATTGAGTATTGAGGATTGAGGATTGAAGATTGAGTATTGAGGATTGAAGACTGACGATTGAGGATTGAGGATTGAGGATTGAGTATTGAGGATGGAGGATTGAAGATTGAGTTTTGATGATTGAAGATTGAGGATTGAGGTTTGGGGACTGAGGATTGAGGATTGAGGATTGAGGATTGAGAATTGAGGATTGAGGATTGAGGATTGAGGATTGAGGATTGAGGATTGAACATTGAGGATTAGGTATCGCGGATTGAACATTGAGGTTTGAGGATTGAGTATTGAGTATTGAGGATTGAGGACTGAAGATTGTATATTGATGATTGAAGATTGAGGATTGAGGATTGAGGGTTGTGGATTGAGGACGAGGAGTGAGGGTTGAGTATTAATGTTTGAGGTCTGAGGATCGAGGATTGAGGATCGAGAATTGAGGTTTGAGGATTGAGGATCGAAGATTGAGGATTTGGTATTGAGGATTGAAGAATGAGGATTGAGGTCTGAGGATCGAGGATTGAGGATCGAGAATTGAGGATTGAGGATTGAGGATTGAATATTGAGGATTTGGTATTGAGGATTGAGGATTGAGGATTCAGGGTTGAGGATTGAGGATTGAGGATTGAGGATTCAGGATTGAAGATTGAATATTGATGATTGAAGATTGAGGATTGAGGATTGAGGGTTGTGGATTGAGGACAAATACTGAGGGTTGTGTATTGGTGTTTGAGGTCTGAGGATTGAGGATTGAGGATTGAGAATTGTGGATTGAGGATTGAGGGTTGAAGATTGAGGATTGGGTATTGGGGATTGAAGAATGAGGATTGAGGATTGAGGATTGAGAATTGAGGATTGAAGATTGAGTAATGAGGATTGAAGATTGAAGGCTGAGGATTGAGGATTGAAGATTGAGGATTTGGGACTGAGGATTGAAGATTGAGGATCGAGGATTGAGGATTGAGGATTGAGGATTGAGGATCGAGGATTGAAGATTGAGTATTGAGGACTGAGGATTGAGGATTGAAGATTGAGGATTGAAGATTGAGTATTGAGCATTGAAGATTGAGGATTGAGGAGTGAAGATTGAGGATTGACAATGAGGGCTGAGGGTTGAGGATTGAGGTTTGAGGACTGAGGACTGGGGATAGAGGATTGAGAATTGAGGATTGAGGATTGAGGATTGAAGATTGAAGATTGAGTATTGGGTATTGAGGATTGAAGAATGAGGATTGAAAATTGAGGATTGAGGATTGAGGATTGAGGATTGAGGATTGAGGATTGAAGATTGAGGATTGGGTATTGAGGATTGAAGAATGAGGATTGAGGATTGAGGATTGAGGATTGAAGGTTGAAGATTGAGTATTGGGTATTGAGGATTGAAGAATGAGGATAGAAAATTGAGGATTGAGGATTGAGTATTGAGGATTGAGGATTGAGGATCGAAGATTGAGTATTGAGGATTGAAGATTGACGAATGAGGATTGAGGATTGAGTATTGAGGATTGAGGATTGAGGATCGAAGATTGAGTATTGAGGATTGAAGATTGACGAATGAGGATTGAGGATTGAGCACTGAGGCTTGAACATTGAGGACTGAGTGTTGAGGGTTGAGTGATGAGAATTGATGTTTGTGTATAGAGGTTTGAAGATTGCTGATTGAGTATTGAGTAATGAAAACTGTGGATTGAGGATATTCTATTGAGGATTGAGGATTGACAACTGATTGTTGAGGACTGAGGGCCGAGGATAGAGGATTCAGGACTGAGGACTCAGAATTGAGGTTTGAGGACTGAGGATTGAGGATTGAAGATTGAGTATCGAGTATTGAAGATTGAGGATTGAGGGTTGAGGATTGAGGGTTGAGGATGAGGGCTGAGGATTGAGTATTGATGTTTGAGGTCTGAGGATCGAGGATTGAGGATTGAGAATTGAGGATTGAGGATTGAGGATTGAAGGTTGAGGATTTGGTATTGAGGATTGAAGAATGAGGATTGAGGATTGAGGATTGAGGAATGAGGATTAAAGATTGAGCATTGAGGATTGAAGATTAAGGATTGAGGATTGAGGATTGATGATTAAGGATTGAGAATTGAGGATTGAGGATTGAGGATTGAAGATTGAGTATTGAGGATTGAAGATTGAGGATTGAGGATTGAGGATTGAGGTTTGAGTATTGAAGATTGAGAATTGGGGATTGAGGAATGACGGTTGAGGATTGAGTATTGAGGATTGAGAATTGAGGATTGAGGATTGAAGGTTGAGTATTGAGGATTGAAGATTGAGGATTGAGGATTGAGGATTGAAGATTGAGGACTGAGTGTTGAGGGTTGAGTGATGGGAATTGATGTGTGTGGATTGAGGTTTGAAGACTGAAGAATGGGGATTGAGTATTGAAAACTGTGAATTGAGGATATTCTATTGAGGATTGAGGATTGACAATTGATTGTTAAGGACTGAGTGCTGAAGATTGAGGATTCAGGATTGAGGATTCGGGATTGAGGTTTGAGAACTGAGGATTGAGGGTTGTGGATTGCGGACGAGGAGTGAGGGTTGAGTATCAATGTTTGAGGTCTGAGGATCGAGGATTGAGGATCGAGAATTGAGGACTGAGGATTGAGGATTGAGGATTGAGGACTGGGGATTGAGGATTGAGTATTGAACATTGAGGACTGAGCGTTGAGGGTTGAGTTATGAGAATTGATGTTTGTGGATAGAGGTTTGAAGATTGCAGATTGAGTATTGTGTATTGAAAACTGTGAATTGAGGATATTCTATTGAGGATTGAGGATTGACAACTGACTGTTGAGGACTGAGGGCCGAAGATTGAGGATTCAGGATTGAGAATTCAGAATTGAGGTTTGAGGACTGAGGATTGAGCATTGAAGAATGAGTATCGAGGATTGAAGATTGAGGATTGAGGGTTGAGGATTTAGGATTGAGGATGAGGGCTGAGGGTTGAGGATAGAGGTTTGAGGACTGAGGACTGAGGATTGAGGATTGAGAATTGAGGATTGAGGATTGAGGATTGAAGATTGAGGATTGGGTATTGAGGATTGAGGAATGAGGATTGAGGATTGAGGATTGAGGATTGAGGATTACAGATTGAGTATTGAGGATTGAAGACTGACGATTGAGGATTGAGGACTGAGGATTGAGTATTGAGGATCGAGGATTGAAGAATGAGGATTGAGGTCTGAGGATCGAGGATTGAGGATCGAGAATTGAGGATTGAGGATTGAGGATTAAAGATTGAGTTTTGATGATTGAAGATTGAGGATTGAGGTTTGGGGGCTGAGGATTGAGGATTGAGGATTAAAGATTGAGTTTTGATGATTGAAGATTGAGGATTGAGGTTTGGGGGCTGAGGATTGAGGATTGAGGATTGAGGATTGAAGAATGAGGATTGAGGTCTGAGGATCGAGGATTGAGGATCGAGAATTGAGGATTGAGGATTGAGGATTGAAGATTGAGGATTTGGAATTGAGGGTTGAGGATTGAGGATTGAGGATTGAGGATTGGGGATTGAGGATTGAAGATTGTGGATTGGGTATTGCGGATTGAACATTGAGGGTTGAGGATTGAGGATTGAGTATTGAGTGTTGAGGATTGAAGATTGAATATCGATGACTGAAGATTGAGGATTGAGGATTGATGGTTGTGGATTGAGGACAAGGACTGAGGGTTGTTTATTGATGTTTGAGGTCTGAGGATTGAGGATTGAGGATTGAGAATTGTGGATTGAGGATTGACGATTGAAGATTGAGGATTGGGAATTGAGGATTGAAGAATGAGGATTGAGGATTGAGGATTGAGAATTGAGGATTGAAGATTGAGTAATGAGGATTGAAGATTGAGGGCTGAGGATTGAGGATTGAAGACTGAGGATTTGGGACTGAGTATTGAAGATTGAGGATCGAGGATCGAGGATTGCGGATTGAGGATTGAGGATTGAGGATTGAAGATTGAAGGGTGAGTATTGGGTATTGAGGATTGAAGAATGGGGATTGAAAATTGAGGATTGAGGATTGAGGATTGGGGATTGAGGATTGAGGATTGAAGATTGAGGATTGGGTATTGAGGATTGAAGAATGAGGATTGAGGATTGAGTATTGAGGATTGAATATTGAAGATTGAGTATTGGGTATTGAGGATTGAAGAATGAGGATAGAAAATTGAGGATTGAGGATTGAGGATTGAGGATTGAGGATTGAGGATTGAAGATTGAGGATTGGGCATTGAGGATTGAAGAATGAGGATTGAGGATTGAGGTTTGAGGATTGAGGATTGAGGATCGAAGATTGAGTATTGAGGATTGAAGATTGACGAATGAGGACTGAGGATTGAGGATTGAGGCTTGAACATTGAGGACTGAGTGTTGAGGGTTGAGTGATGAGAATTGATGTTTGTGGATAGAGGTTTGAAGATTGCTGATTAGGTATTTAGTATTGAAAGCTGTGGATTGAGGATATTCTATTGAGGATTGAGGATTGACAACTGATTGTTGAGGACTGAGGGCCGAAGATTGAGGATTCAGGACTGAGGATTCAGAATTGAGGTTTGAGGACTGAGGATTGAGGATTGAGGATTGAAGATTGAGTATCGAGTATTGAAGATTGAGGATTGAGGGTTGAGGATTGAGGATTGAGGATGAGGGCTGAGGATTGAGGATTGAGGTTTGAGGACTGAGGTCTGAGGATTGAGGATTGAGGATTGAGGTTTCAGGACTGAGGTCTGAGCATTGAGGATTGAGAAATGAGGATTGAGGATTGAGGATTGAAGATTGAGTACTCGGTATTGAGGATTGAAGAATGAGGATTGAAAATTGAGGATTGAGTATACAGAATTGAGGTTTGAGGACTGAGGATTGAGGATTGAAGATTGAGTATTGAGGATTGAAAATTGAGGATTGAGGATTGAGAATTGAGGATTGAGGATTGAGGAATGAGGATTGAGGATTGGGTATTGAGGATTGAAGAATGAGGATTCAGGATTCAGGATTGAGGATTGAGGATTGAAGATTGAGTATTGAGGATTGATGATTGACGATTGAGAATTGAGGATTGAGGATTGAGGATTGAACATTGAGGACTGAGTGTTGAGGGTTGAGTGATGGGAATTGTTGTTTGTGGATTGAGGTTTGAAGATTGAAGAATGGGGATTGATTGTTGAAAACTGTGAATTGAGGATATTCTATTGAGGGTTGAGTATTGACAATTGATTGTTGAGGACTGAGGGCCGAATATTGAGGATTCAGGATTGAGGATCCGGAATTGAGGTTTGAGGACTGAGGATTGAGTATTGAAGATTGAGTATCGAGGATTGAAGATTGAGGATTGAGGGTTGAGGATTGAGGATAGAGGATGAGGTCTGAGGGTTGAGAATTGAGGTTTGAGGACTGAGGACTGAGGATTGAGGATTGAGAATTGAGGATTGAGGATTGAAGATTGAGGATTGAGGATTGAGGACTGAGGATTGAGGATTGAGGTTTGTGGATTGAGGACGAGGACTGAGGTTTGAGTATTGATGTTTGAGGTCTGAGGATTGAGGATTGAGGATTGAGAATTGAGGATTTAGGATTGAGGATTGAAGATTGAGAATTGGGTATTGAGGATTGAAGAATGAGGATTGAGGATTGAGGATTGAGGATTGAGGATTGAGGATTGAAGATTGAGTATTGAGGATTCAAGATTGAGGATTGAGGATTGAGGATTGAGGTTTCAGTATTGAAGACTGAGAATTGGGGATTGAGGATTGACGGTTGAGGATTGAGTATTGAGGATTGAGAATTGAGGATTGAGGATTGAAGATTGAGTATTGAGGATTGAAGATTGAGGATTGAGGATTGAGGATTGAAGATTGAGGACTGAGTGTTGAGGGTTGAGTGATGGGAATTGATGTTTGTGGATTGAGGTTTGAAGATTGAAGAATGGGGATTGAGTATTGAAAATTGTGAATTGAGGATATTCTATTGATGATTGAGGATTGACAATTGATTGTTGAGGACTGAGGGCTGAAAATGGAGGATTCAGGATTGAGGATTCGGGATTGAGGTTTGGGGACTGAGGATTGAGGGTTGAGTATTGAGGATTGAGTATTGAGGGTTGAAGATTGACGATTGAGGATTGAGGATTGAGGATTGAGGATTGAACATTGAGGACTGAGTGTTGAGGGTTGAGTGATGAGAATTGACGTTTGTGGATAGAGGCTTGAAGATTGCAGATAGAGTATTGAGTATTGAAAACTGTGAATTGAGGATATTCTATTGAGGATTGAGGATTGACACCTGATTGTTGAGGACTGAGGGCCGAGGATTAAGGATTCAGGATTGAGGATTCAGAATTGAGGTTTGGGGACTGAGGATTGAGGATTGAAATTGAGTATTGATGATTGAAGACTGAGGACTGAGGATTGAGGATTGGGGATTGAAGATTGACTATTGAGAGTTGAGGATTGAGGATTGAGGATTGAAGATTGAGGATTGGGTATTGAGGATTGAATAATGAGGGTTGAGGATTGAGGATTGAGGATTGAGGATTGAAGATTGAGTATTGAGGATTGAAGACTGACGATTGAGGATTGAGGACTGAGGATTGAGGATTGAGGATTGAGGATTGAGGATTGAGAATTGAGGATTGAGGATTGAAGATTGAGTATTGAGGATTGAAGATTGATGATTGAGGATTGAGGATTGAGGATTGAGGATTGAACATTGAGTATTGGGTATCGCGGATTGAACATTGTGGATTGAGTGTTGAGGATTGAGTATTGAGGATTGAGTGTTGTGGATTGAGGACGAGGACTGAGGGTTGAGTACTGATGTGTGAGGTCTGAGGATCAAGGATTGAGGATTGAGAATCCAGGATATTCTATTGAGTATTGAGAATTGAGGATTGATGGTTGAGTATTGAGGATTGATGGTTGAGGGTTGAGGATTGAGGGTTGTGGATTGAGGACGAGGACTGAGGGTTGAGTATTGATGTTTGAGGTCTGAGGATTGAAGATTGACGGTTGAGGATTGAGGATTGAGGATTGAGGATTGAGGATTGATGATTGAGGATTGAGAATTGAGGGTTGAGGTATGAAGATTGAGGATTGGTGACTGAGTATTGAGGGTTGAGTGATGAGAATTGATGCTTGAGGATAGAGATCTGAAGATTGCAGATTGAGTATTGAGTATTGAAAACTGTGAATTGAGGATATTCTATTGAGGATTGAGGACTGACAACTGATCGTTGAGGACTCAGGGCTGAAGTTTGAGGATTCAGGATTGAGGATTCAGGATTGAGGTTTGAGGACTGAGGATTGAGGATTGAGGATTGAGGCTTGAGGATTGAGGATTGAAGATAGAGGATTGGGTATTGAGGATTGAACATTGAGGATTGAGGGATGAGGATTGAGGATTGAGGATTGACGATTGAAGAGTGAGGATTCGGTATTGAGGATTGAAGAATGAGGATTGAGTATTGAGGATTGAGGATTGAGGATTGAGGATTGAGGATTGAGGATTGAGGATTGAGGATTGAAGATTGAGGATTGAGGATTGAAGATTGAGGATTGGGGATTGAGGATTGAGGATTGAAGATTGAGTATTGAGGATTGAAGACTGACGGTTGAGGATTGAGGATTGAGGATTGAGGATTGAGGATCGAGGATTGACAATTGAGAATTGAGGGTTGAGGGTCCAAGATTGAGTATTGAGGATTGAGTATTGAGGATTGAAGATTGAGGATTGAGGATTGAGGATGAGGGATGAGGGTTGAGGATTGTGGTTTGAGGACTGAGGACTGAGGATTGAGGATTGAGAACTGAGGATTGAGGATTGAGGATTAAAGATTGAGGATTGAGGATTGGGTATTGAGGATTGAAGAATGAGGATTGAGTATTCAGGATTGAGGATTGAGGATTGAAGATTGAGTATTGAGGATTGATGACCGACGATTGAGGTTTGAGGATTGAGGATTGAGGATTGAGGATTGAGGATTGAGGCTTGAGAATTGAGGATTCAGGATTGAACGTTGTGTATTGAGCATTGAAGATTGAGGATTGAGGATTGAAGATTGAGGATTGACGATGATGGTTGAGGGTTGAGGATTGAGGTTTGAGAACTGAGGACTGAGGATTGAGGATTGAGAATTGAGGATTGAGGATTGAGAATTAAAGATTGTGGATTGAGGATTGGCTATTGAGGGTTGACGATGAGGGTTGAGGGTTGAGGATTGAGGTTTGAGAACTGAGGACTGAGGATTGAGGATTGAGAATTGAGGATTGAGGATTGAGGATTGAACATTGAGGACTGAGTGTTGAGGGTTGAGTGATGGGAATTGTTGTTTGTGGATTGAGGTTTGAAGATTGAAGAATGGGGATTGATTGTTGAAAACTGTGAATTGAGGATATTCTATTGAGGGTTGAGTATTGACAATTGATTGTTGAGGATTGAGGGCCGAAGATTGAGGATTCAGGATTGAGGATTCGGAATTGAGGTTTGAGGACTGAGGATTGAGTATTGAAGATTGAGTATCGAGGATTGAAGATTGAGGATTGAGGGTTGAGGATTGAGGATAGAGGATGAGGTCTGAGGGTTGAGGATTGAGGTTTGAGGACTGAGGACTGAGGATTGAGGATTGAGAGTTGAGGATTGAGGATTGAAGATTGAGGATTGAGGGTTGAGGATTGAGGATAGAGGATGAGGTCTGAGGGTTGAGGATTGAGGTTTGAGGACTGAGGACTGAGGATTGAGGATTGAGAGTTGAGGGTTGAGGATTGAAGATTGAGTATTGAGGATTGAAGATTGAGGATTGAGGATTGAGGATTGAGGATCGAGGATTGAGGATTGAGGATTGAGGATTGAGGATTGAAGATTGAGGGTTGGGTATTGAGGATTGAAGAATGAGGTTTGAGGATTGAGGATTCAGGATTGAAGATTGAATATTGATGATTGAAGATTGAGGATTGAGGATTGAGGGTTGTGGATTGAGGACAAGGACTGAGGGTTGTGTATTGATGTTTGATGTCTGAGGATTGAGGATTGAGGATTGAGAATCGTGGATTGAGGATTGAGGGTTGAAGATTGAGGATTGGGTATTTAGTATTGAAGAATGAGGATTGAGGATTGAGGATTGAGAATTGAGGATTGAAGATTGAGTAACGAGGATTGAAGATTGAGGGCTGAGGATTGAGGATTGAAGATTGAGTATTTGGGACTGAGGATTGAAGATTGAGGATCGAGGATTGAGGATTGAGGATTGAGGATTGAGGATTGAGGATTGAGGATTGAGGATTGAGGATTGAGTACTGAGGATTGAAGATTGAGTATTGAGGATTGAAGATTGAGGATTGAGGATTGAAGATTGAGGATTGAGGATTGAAGATTGAGGATTGGGGATTGAGGATTGAGGATTGAAGATTGAGTATTGAGGATTGAAGACTGACGGTTGAGGATTGAGGATTGAGGATTGAGGATTGAGGATCGAGGATTGACAATTGAGAATTGAGGGTTGAGGGTCCAAGATTGAGTATTGAGGATTGAGTATTGAGGATTGAAGATTGAGGATTGAGGATTGAGGATGAGGGATGAGGGTTGAGGATTGTGGTTTGAGGACTGAGGACTGAGGATTGAGGATTGAGAACTGAGGATTGAGGATTGAGGATTAAAGATTGAGGATTGAGGATTGGGTATTGAGGATTGAAGAATGAGGATTGAGTATTCAGGATTGAGGATTGAGGATTGAAGATTGAGTATTGAGGATTGATGACCGACGATTGAGGTTTGAGGATTGAGGATTGAGGATTGAGGATTGAGGATTGAGGCTTGAGAATTGAGGATTCAGGATTGAACGTTGTGTATTGAGCATTGAGGATTGAGGATTGAGGATTGAAGATTGAGGATTGACGATGATGGTTGAGGGTTGAGGATTGAGGTTTGAGAACTGAGGACTGAGGATTGAGGATTGAGAATTGAGGATTGAGGATTGTGGATTTAGGATTGAAGATTGAGTATTGGGTATTGAGGATTGAAGAATGAGGATTCAAAATTGAGGATTGAGGATTGAGAATTGAGGATTGAGGATTGAGGATTGAAGATTGAGGATTGGGTATTGAGGATTGAAGAATGAGGGTTGAGGATTGAGTATTGAGGATTGAGAATTGAGGATTGAGGATTGAAGATTGAGTATTGAGGATTGAAGATTGAGGATTGGGGATTGAGGATTGAGGATTGGAGATTGAGTATTGAGGATTGAAGACTGACGATTGAGGATTGAGGATTGGGGATTGAGGATTGAGGATTGAGGATTGACAATTGAGAATTGAGGATTGAGGGTTCAAGATTGAGTATTGAGGATTGAGTATTGAGGATTGAAGATTGAGGATTGAGGATTGAGGATGAGGGATGAGGGTTGAGGATTGAGGTTTGAGGACTGAGGACTGAGGATTGAGGATTGAGAATTGAGGATTGAGGATTGAGGATTAAAGATTGTGGATTGAGGATTGGCTATTGAGGATCGAGGATTGAGGATTGAGGATTGAGGATTGAGGATTGAAGATTGAGGGTTGGGTATTGAGGATTGAAGAATGAGGTTTGAGGATTGAGGATTCAGGATTGAAGATTGAATATTGATGATTGAAGATTGAGGATTGAGGATTGAGGGTTGTGGATTGAGGACAAGGACTGAGGGTTGTGTATTGATGTTTGATGTCTGAGGATTGAGGATTGAGGATTGAGAATCGTGGATTGAGGATTGAGGGTTGAAGATTGAGGATTGGGTATTGAGTATTGAAGAATGAGGATTGAGGATTGAGGATTGAGAATTGAGGATTGAAGATTGAGTAACGAGGATTGAAGATTGAGGGCTGAGGATTGAGGATTGAAGATTGAGGATTTGGGACTGAGGATTGAAGATTGAGGATCGAGGATTGAGGATTGAGGATTGAGGATTGAGGATTGAGGGTCGAGGATTGAAGATTGCGTATTGAGGACTGAGGATTGAGGATTGAAGATTGAGGATTGAAGATTGAGTATTGAGCATTGAAGATTGAGGATTGAGGATTGAAGATTGAGGATTGACAATGAGGGCTGAGGGTTGAGGATTGAGGTTTGAGGACTGAGGACTGGGGATAGAGGATTGAGAATTGAGGATTGAAGACTGACGATTGAGGATTGAGGATTGAGGATTGAGTATTGAGGATCGAGGATTGAAGATTGAGTTTTGAGGATTGAAGATTGAGGATTGATGTTTGGAGACTGAGGATTGAGGATTGAGTATTGAGGATTGAGGATTGAGGATTGAGGATTGAGGATTGAGGATTGAGGATTGAGGACCGAACATTGAGTATTGGGTATCGCGGATTGAACATTGAGGATTGAGGATTGAGGATTGAGTATTGAGGCTTGAGGACTGAAGATTGTATATTGATGATTGAAGATTCAGGATTGAGGATTCAGAATTGAGGTTTGAGGACTGAGGATTGAGGATTGAAATTGAGTATTGATGATTGAAGACTGAGGACTGAGGATTGAGGATTGGGGATTGAAGATTGACTATTGAGAGTTGAGGATTGAGGATTGAGGATTGAAGATTGAGGATTGGGTATTGAGGATTGAATAATGAGGGTTGAGGATTGAGGATTGAGGATTGAGGATTGAAGATTGAGTATTGAGGATTGAAGACTGACGATTGAGGATTGAGGACTGAGGATTGAGGATTGAGGATTGAGGATTGAGGATTGAGAATTGAGGATTGAGGATTGAAGATTGAGTATTGAGGATTGAAGATTGATGATTGAGGATTGAGGATTGAGGATTGAGGATTGAACATTGAGTATTGGGTATCGCGGATTGAACATTGTGGATTGAGTGTTGAGGATTGAGTATTGAGGATTGAGTGTTGTGGATTGAGGACGAGGACTGAGGGTTGAGTACTGATGTGTGAGGTCTGAGGATCAAGGATTGAGGATTGAGAATCCAGGATATTCTATTGAGTATTGAGAATTGAGGATTGATGGTTGAGTATTGAGGATTGATGGTTGAGGGTTGAGGATTGAGGGTTGTGGATTGAGGACGAGGACTGAGGGTTGAGTATTGATGTTTGAGGTCTGAGGATTGAAGATTGACGGTTGAGGATTGAGGATTGAGGATTGAGGATTGAGGATTGATGATTGAGGATTGAGAATTGAGGGTTGAGGTATGAAGATTGAGGATTGGTGACTGAGTATTGAGGGTTGAGTG
Organism: Calliopsis andreniformis; assembly: GCF_051401765.1. Classification (NCBI taxonomy): domain Eukaryota; kingdom Metazoa; phylum Arthropoda; class Insecta; order Hymenoptera; family Andrenidae; genus Calliopsis; species Calliopsis andreniformis. The sequence goes on along the minus strand of NW_027480635.1, from coordinate 165,490 downwards.
ATGAGAATTGATGCTTGTGGATAGAGATCTGAAGATTGCAGATTGAGTATTGAGTATTGAAAACTGTGAATTGAGGATATTCTATTGAGGATTGAGGACTGACAACTGATCGTTGAGGACTCAGAGCTGAAGTTTGAGGATTCAGGATTGAGGATTCAGGATTGAGGTTTGAGGACTGAGGATTGAGGATTGAGGATTGAGGCTTGAGGATTGAGGATTGAAGATAGAGGATTGGGTATTGAGGATTGAACATTGAGGATTGAGGGATGAGGATTGAGGATTGAGGATTGACGATTGAAGAGTGAGGATTCGGTATTGAGGATTGAAGAATGAGGATTGAGTATTGAGGATTGAGGATTGAGTATTGAGGATTGAGGATTGAGGATTGAGGATTGAGGATTGAGGACTGAGGATTGAAGATTGAGTATTGAGGATTGAAGATTGAGGATTGAGGATTGAAGATTGAGGATTGAGGATTGAAGATTGAGGATTGGGGATTGAGGATTGAGGATTGAAGATTGAGTATTGAGGATTGAAGACTGACGGTTGAGGATTGAGGATTGAGGATTGAGGATTGAGGATTGAGGATTGACAATTGAGAATTGAGGGTTGAGGGTCCAAGATTGAGTATTGAGGATTGAGTATTGAGGATTGAAGATTGAGGATTGAGGATTGAGGATGAGGGATGAGGGTTGAGGATTGTGGTTTGAGGACTGAGGACTGAGGATTGAGGATTGAGAACTGAGGATTGAGGATTGAGGATTAAAGATTGAGGATTGAGGATTGGGTATTGAGGATTGAAGAATGAGGATTGAGTATTCAGGATTGAGGATTGAGGATTGAAGATTGAGTATTGAGGATTGATGACCGACGATTGAGGTTTGAGGATTGAGGATTGAGGATTGAGGATTGAGGATTGAGGCTTGAGAATTGAGGATTCAGGATTGAACATTGTGTATTGAGCATTGAAGATTGAGGATTGAGGATTGAAGATTGAGGATTGACGATGATGGTTGAGGGTTGAGGATTGAGGTTTGAGAACTGAGGACTGAGGATTGAGGATTGAGAATTGAGGATTGAGGATTGTGGATTTAGGATTGAAGATTGAGTATTGGGTATTGAGGATTGAAGAATGAGAATTCAAAATTGAGGATTGAGGATTGAGAATTGAGGATTGAGGATTGAGGATTGAAGATTGAGGATTGGGTATTGAGGATTGAAGAATGAGGATTGAGGATTGAGTATTGAGGATTGAGAATTGAGGATTGAGGATTGAAGATTGAGTATTGAGGATTGAAGATTGAGGATTGGGGATTGAGGATTGAGGATTGGAGATTGAGTATTGAGGATTGAAGACTGACGATTGAGGATTGAGGATTGGGGATTGAGGATTGAGGATTGAGGATTGACAATTGAGAATTGAGGATTGAGGGTTCAAGATTGAGTATTGAGGATTGAGTATTGAGGATTGAAGATTGAGGATTGAGGATTGAGGATGAGGGATGAGGGTTGAGGATTGAGGTTTGAGGACTGAGGACTGAGGATTGAGGATTGAGAATTGAGGATTGAGGATTGAGGATTAAAGATTGTGGATTGAGGATTGGCTATTGAGGATTGACGATGAGGGTTGAGGGTTGAGGATTGAGGTTTGAGAACTGAGGACTGAGGATTGAGGATTGAGAATTGAGGATTGAGGATTGAGGATTGAACATTGAGGACTGAGTGTTGAGGGTTGAGTGATGGGAATTGTTGTTTGTGGATTGAGGTTTGAAGATTGAAGAATGGGGATTGATTGTTGAAAACTGTGAATTGAGGATATTCTATTGAGGGTTGAGTATTGACAATTGATTGTTGAGGACTGAGGGCCGAAGATTGAGGATTCAGGATTGAGGATTCGGAATTGAGGTTTGAGGACTGAGGATTGAGTATTGAAGATTGAGTATCGAGGATTGAAGATTGAGGATTGAGGGTTGAGGATTGAGGATAGAGGATGAGGTCTGAGGGTTGAGGATTGAGGTTTGAGGACTGAGGACTGAGGATTGAGGATTGAGAGTTGAGGATTGAGGATTGAAGATTGAGGATTGAGGGTTGAGGATTGAGGATAGAGGATGAGGTCTGAGGGTTGAGGATTGAGGTTTGAGGACTGAGGACTGAGGATTGAGGATTGAGAGTTGAGGATTGAGGATTGAAGACTGAGTATTGAGGATTGAAGATTGAGGATTGAGGATTGAGGATTGAGGATCGAGGATTGAGGATTGAGGATTGAGGATTGAGGATTGAAGATTGAGGGTTGGGTATTGAGGATTGAAGAATGAGGTTTGAGGATTGAGGATTCAGGATTGAAGATTGAATATTGATGATTGAAGATTGAGGATTGAGGATTGAGGGTTGTGGATTGAGGACAAGGACTGAGGGTTGTGTATTGATGTTTGATGTCTGAGGATTGAGGATTGAGGATTGAGAATCGTGGATTGAGGATTGAGGGTTGAAGATTGAGGATTGGGTATTGAGTATTGAAGAATGAGGATTGAGGATTGAGGATTGAGAATTGAGGATTGAAGATTGAGTAACGAGGATTGAAGATTGAGGGCTGAGGATTGAGGATTGAAGATTGAGGATTTGGGACTGAGGATTGAAGATTGCGGATCGAGGATTGAGGATTGAGGATTGAGGATTGAGGGTCGAGGATTGAAGATTGCGTATTGAGGACTGAGGATTGAGGATTGAAGATTGAGGATTGAAGATTGAGTATTGAGCATTGAAGATTGAGGATTGAGGATTGAAGATTGAGGATTGACAATGAGGGCTGAGGGTTGAGGATTGAGGTTTGAGGACTGAGGACTGGGGATAGAGGATTGAGAATTGAGGATTGAGGATTGAGGATTGAAGATTGAAGATTGAGTATTGGGTGTTGAGGATTGAAGAATGAGGATTGAAAATTGAGGATCGAGGATTGAGGATTGAGGATTGAGGATTGAGGATTGAGGATTGAGGATTGAAGATTGAGTATTGAGGATTGAAGACTGACGATTGAGGATTGAGGATTGAGGATTGAGTATTGAGGATCGAGGATTGAAGATTGAGTTTTGAGGATTGAAGATTGAGGATTGATGTTTGGAGACTGAGGATTGAGGATTGAGTATTGAGGATTGAGGATTGAGGATTGAGGATTGAGGATTGAGGATTGAGGATTGAGGACCGAACATTGAGTATTGGGTATCGCGGATTGAACATTGAGGATTGAGGATTGAGGATTGAGTATTGAGGCTTGATGACTGAAGATTGTATATTGATGATTGAAGATTGAGGATTGAGGATTGAGGGTTGTGGATTGAGGACGAGGAGTGAAGGTTGAGTATCAATGTTTGAGGTCTGAGGATCGAGGATTGAGGATCGAGAATTGAGGATTGAGGATTGATGATTGAAGATTGAGGATTTGGTATTGAGGATTGAAGAATGAGAATTGAGGACTGAGGATTGAGGATTGAGGATTGAGGATTGGGGATTGAGGATTGAAGATTGTGGATTGAGGATTGAGGATTGAAGATTGAGTATTGAGGATAGAGGATTGAAGATTGAGTTTTGATGATTGAAGATTGAGGATTGAGGTTTGGGGACTGAGGATTGAGGATTGAGGATTGAGGATTGAGAATTGAGGATTGAGGATTGAGGATTGAGGATTGAGGATTGAGGATTGAACATTGAGGATTGGGTATCGCGGATTGAACATTGAGGATTGAGGGTTGAGGATTGAGTATTGACGATTGAGGACTGAAGATTGTATATTGATGATTGAAGATTGAGGATTGAGGATTGAGGGTTGTGGATTGAGGATTGAAGATTGAGGATTTGGTATTGAGGATTGAAGATTTAGGATCGAGGATTGAGGATTGAGGATTGAGGATTGAGGATCGAGGATTGAGGATTGAGGATTGAGGATTGAGGATTGAGGATTGAGGATTGAAGATTGAGTATTGAGGATTGAAGACTGACGATTGAGGATTGAGGATTGAGGATTGAGTATTGAGGATCGAGGATTGAAGATTGAGGATTGATGTTTGGAGACTGAGGATTGAGGATTGAGTATTGAGGATTGAGGATTGAGGATTGAGGATTGAGGATTGAGGAGTGAGGATTGAGGACCGAACATTGAGTATTGGGTATCGCGGATTGAACATTGAGGATTGAGGATTGAGGATTGAGTATTGAGGCTTGAGGACTGAAGATTGTATATTGATGATTGAAGATTGAGGATTGAGGATTGAGGGTTGTGGATTGAGGACGAGGAGTGAAGGTTGAGTATCAATGTTTGAGGTCTGAGGATCGAGGATTGAGGATCGAGAATTGAGGATTGAGGATTGAGGATTGAAGATTGAGGATTTGGTATTGAGGATTGAAGAATGAGAATTGAGGACTGAGGATTGAGGATTGAGGATTGAGGATTGGGGATTGAGGATTGAAGATTGTGGATTGAGGATTGAGGATTGAAGATTGAGTATTGAGGATAGAGGATTGAAGATTGAGTTTTGATGATTGAAGATTGAGGATTGAGGTTTGGGGACTGAGGATTGAGGATTGAGGATTGAGGATTGAGAATTGAGGATTGAGGATTGAGGATTGAGGATTGAGGATTGAGGATTGAACATTGAGGATTGGGTATCGCGGATTGAACATTGAGGATTGAGGGTTGAGGATTGAGTATTGACGATTGAGGACTGAAGATTGTATATTGATGATTGAAGATTGAGGATTGAGGATTGAGGGTTGTGGATTGAGGATTGAAGATTGAGGATTTGGTATTGACGATTGAAGATTTAGGATCGAGGATTGAGGATTGAGGATTGAGGATTGAGGATCGAGGATTGAAGATTGAGTATTGAGGACTGAGGATTGAGGATTGAAGATTGAGGATCGAGGATTGTGGATGAGGGATGAGGGTTGAGGATTGAGTTTTGAGGACTGAGGACTGAGGATTGAGGATTGAGAATTGAGGATTGAGGATTGAGGATTAAAGATTGAGGATTGAGGATTGGGTATTGAGGATTGAAGAATGAGGATTGAGGATTGAGGATTGAGGATTGAGAATTGAAGATTGAGTATTGAGGATTGAAGACTGACGATTGAGGATTGAGGATTGAAGATTGAGGATTGAGGATTGAAGATTGAGTAATGAGGATTGAAGATTGAGGGCTGAGGATTGAGGATTGAAGATTGAGGATTTGGGACTGAGGATTGAAGATTGAGGATCGAGGATTGAGGATTGAGGATTGAGGATTGAGGATCGAGGATTGAAGATTGAGTATTGAGGACTGAGGATTGAGGATTGATGATTGAGGATTGAAGATTGAGTATTGAGCATTGAAGATTGAGGATTGAGGACTGAGGGTTGTGGATTGAGGACGAGGAGTGAGGGTTGAGTATCAATGTTTGAGGTCTGAGGATCGAGGATTGAGGATCGAGAATTGAGGATTGAGGATTGAGGATTGAAGATTGAGGATTTGGTATTGAGGATTGAAGAATGAGAATTGAGGACTGAGGATTGAGGATTGAGGATTGAGGATTGGGGATTGAGGATTGAAGATTGTGGACTGAGGATTGAGGATTGAAGATTGAGTATTGAGGATAGAGGATTGAAGATTGAGTTTTGATGATTGAAGATTGAGGGTTGAGGTTTGGGGACTGAGGATTGAGGATTGAGGATTGAGGATTGAGAATTGAGGATTGAGGACTGAGGATTGAGGATTGAGGATTGAACATTGAGGATTGGGTATCGCGGATTGAACATTGAGGATTGAGGGTTGAGGATTGAGTATTGAGGATTGAGGACTGAAGATTGTATATTGATGATTGAAGATTGAGGATTGAGGATTGAGGGTTGTGGATTGAGGTTTGAAGATTGAGGATTTGGTATTGAGGATTGAAGATTGAGGATCGAGGATTGAGGATTGAGGATTGAGGATTGAGGATCGAGGATTGAAGATTGAGTATTGAGGACTGGGGATTGAGGGTTGAAGATTGAGGATTGAGGATTGTGGATGAGGGATGAGGGTTGAGGATTGAGTTTTGAGGACTGAGGACTGCGGATTGAGGATTGAGAATTGAGGATTGAGGATTGAGGATTAAAGATTGAGGATTGAGGATTGGGTATTGAGGATTGAAGAATGAGGATTGAGGATTGAGGATTGAGGATTGAGGATTGAAGATTGAGTATTGAGGATTGAAGACTGACGATTGAGGATTGAGGATTGAAGATTGAGGATTGAGGATTGAGAATTGAGGATTGTGTATTGAAGGCTGATTATTGAGCATTGAAGATTGAGGATTGAGGATTGAAGATTGAGGATTGACGATGAGGGCTGAGGGATGAGGATTGAGGTTTGAGGACTGAGGACTGAGGATTGAGGATTGAGAATTGAGGATTGAGGATTGAGAATTGAGGACTGAGGGTTGAGGATTGAAGATTGAGGATTGGGTATTGAGGATTGAAGAATGAGGATTGAGGATTGAGGATTGAGGATTGAGGATTGATGATTGAGTATTGAGGATAGAAGACTGACGATTGAGGATTGAGGGTTGAGGATTGAGCGTTGAGGGTTGAGGATTGAGGATGAGGGCTGAGGGTTGAGGATTGAGGTTTGAGGACTGAGCACTGAGGATTGAGGATTGAGAATTGAGGATTGAGGATTGAGGATTGTAGATTGAGGATTGGGTATTGAGGATTGATGAATGAGGATTGAGGATTGAGGATTGAGGATTGAAGATTGACTATTGAGGATTGAAGACTGACGATTGAGGATTGAGGATTGAGGATTGAGTATTGAGTATCGAGGATTGAAGATTGAGTATTGAGGATTGAAGATTGAGGATTGAGGTTTGGGGACTGAGGATTGAGGATTGAGGATTGATGATTGAGCATTGAGGATTGAGAATTGAGGATTGAGGATTGAACATTGAGGATTGGGTATCGCGGATTGAACATTGAGGATTGAGGATTGAGGATTGAGGATTGAGGATTGAGGATTGAAGATTGAGGATTGGGTATTGAGGATTGAAGAATGAGGATTGAGGATCGAGGATTGAGGATTGAAGGTTGAAGATTGAGTATTGGGTATTGAGGATTGAAGAATGAGGATAGAAAATTGAGGATTGAGGATTGAGTATTGAGGATTGAGGATTGAGGATTGAGGATCGAAGATTGAGTATTGAGGATAGAATATTGACGAATGAGGATTGAGGATTGAGTATCGAGGATTGAGGATTGAGGATCGAAGATTGAGTATTGAGGATTGAAGATTGACGAATGAGGATTGAGGATTGAGGATTGAGGCTTGAACATTGAGGACTGAGTGTTGAGGGTTGAGTGATGAGAATTGATGTTTGTGTATAGAGGTTTGAAGATTGCTGATTGGGTATTGAGTATTGAAAACTGTGGATTGAGGATATTCTATTGAGGATTGAGGATTGACAACTGACTGTTGAGGACTGAGGGCCGAAGATAGAGGATTCTGGACTGAGGACTCAGAATTGAGGTTTGAGGACTGAGGATTGAGGATTGAAGATTGAGTATCGAGTATTGAAGATTGAGGATTGAGGGTTGAGGATTGAGGATTGAGGATGAGGGCTGAGGATTGAGGATTGAGGTTTGAGGACTGAGGTCTGAGGATTGAGGATTGAGAATTGAGGATTGAGGAATGAGGATTGAAGATTGAGGATTGGGTATTGAGGATCGAGGATTGAGGATTGAGGATTGAGGATTGAGGATCGAGGATTGAAGATTGAGTATTGAGGACTGAGGATTGAGGATTGAGGATTGAACATTGAGGATTGATTATTGAGCATTGAAGATTGAGGATTGAGGATTGAGAATTGCGTATTGAGGATTGAGGACTGAAGATTGTATATTGATGATTGAGGATTGAGTATTGATGATTGAGTATTGAGGATTGAGGGCTGGGGATTGAAGATTGAGTATTGAGGATGGAAGATTGAGGATTGAGGATTGAGGATTGAAGATTGAGGATTGGGGACTGAGTGTTGTGGGTTGAGTGATGAGAATTGATGTTTGTGGATACAGATTTGAAGATTGCAGGTTGAGTATTGGGTATTGAAAACTGTGAATTGAGGATATTCTATTGAGGATTGGGGATTGAGGATTGAGTATTGAGGATTGAGGATTGAAGATTGAATATTGATGATTGAAGATTGAGGATTGGGGATTGAGTGTTGTGGATTGAGGACGAGTACTGAGGGTTGAGTATTGGTGTTTGAGGTCCGAGGATTGAGGATTGAGGATTGAGGATTGAGGACTGAGTATTGAGGATTGAGGACTGAAGATTGTATATTGATGATTGAAGATTGAGGATTGAGGATTGAGGGTTGTGGATTGAGGACGAGGAGTGAGGGATGAGTATTAATCTTTTAGGTCTGAGGATCGAGGATTGACGATCGAGAATTGAGGTTTGAGGATTGAGGATTGAAGATTGAGGATTTGGTATTGAGGATTGAAGAACGAGGATTGAGGTCTGAGGATCGAGGATTGAGGATCGAGAATTGAGGATTGAGGATTGAGGATTGAATGTTGAGGATTTGGTATTGAGGATTGAGGATTGAGGATTGAGGATTGAGGGTTGAGGATTGAGGATTGAGGATTGAGGATTCAGGATTGAAGATTGAATATTGATGATTGAAGATTGAGGATTGAGGATTGAGGGTTGTGGATTGAGGACAAGGACTGAGGGTTGTGTATTGATGTTTGAGGTCTGAGGATTGAGGATTGAGGATTGAGAATTGAGGATTGAAGATTGAGTAATGAGGATTGAAGATTGAGGGCTGAGGATTGAGGATTGAAGATTGAGGATTTGGGACTGAGGATTGAAGATTGAGGATCGAGGATTGAGGATTGAGGATTGAGGATTGAGGATCGAGGATTGAAGATTGAGTATTGAGGACTGAGGATTGAGGATTGAAGATTGAGGATTGAAGATTGAATATTGAGCATTGAAGATTGAGGATTGAGGATTGAAGATTGAGGATTGACAATGAGGGCTGAGGGTTGAGGATTGAGGTTTGAGGACTGAGGACTGGGGATAGAGGATTGAGAATTGAGGATTGAGGATTGAGGATTGAAGATTGAAGATTGAGTATTGGGTATTGAGGATTGAAGAATGAGGATTGAAAATTGAGGATTGAGGATTGAGGATTGAGGATTGAGGATTGAAGATTGAGGATTGGGTATTGAGGATTGAAGAATGAGGATTGAGGATTGAGGATTGAGGATTGAAGATTGAAGATTGAGTATTGGGTATTGAGGATTGAAGAATGAGGATAGAAAATTGAGGATTGAGGATTGAGTATTGAGGATTGAGGATTGAGGATCGAAGATTGAGTATTGAGGATTGAAGATTGACGAATGAGGATTGAGGATTGAGTATTGAGGATTGAGGATTGAGGATCGAAGATTGAGTATTGAGGATTGAAGATTGACGAATGAGGATTGAGGATTGAGGATTGAGGCTTGAACATTGAGGACTGAGTGTTGAGGGTTGAGTGATGAGAATTGATGTTTGTGGATAGAGGTTTGAAGAATGCTGATTGAGTATTGAGTATTGAAAACTGTGGATTGAGGATATTCTATTGAGGATTGAGGATTGACAACTGATTGTTGAGCACTGAGGGCCGAAGATTGAGGATTCAGGACTGAGGACTCAGAATTGAGGTTTGAGGACTGAGGATTGAGGATTGAAGATTGAGTGTCGAGTATTGAAGATTGAGGATTGAGGGTTGAGGATTGAGGATTGAGGATGAGGGCTGAGGATTGAGGATTGAGGTTTGAGGACTGAGGTCTGAGGATTGAGGATTGAGAATTGAGGATTGAGGAATGAGGATTGAAGATTGAGGATTGGGTATTGAGGATTGAGGAATGACGGTTGAGGATTGAGGATTGAGGATTGAGGATTGAAGATTGAGTACTGAGGATTGAAGACTGACGATTGAGGATTGAGGATTGAGGATTGAGTATTGAGGATAGAGGATTGAAGATTGAGTTTTGATGATTGAAGATTGAGGATTGAGGTTTGGGGACTGAGGATTGAGGATTGAGGATTGAGGATTGAGAATTGAGGATTGAGGATTGAGGATTGAGGATTTGGTATTGAGGATTGAAGAATGAGGATTGAGGTCTGAGGATCGAGGATTGAGGATCGAGAATTGAGGATTGAGGATTGAGGATTGAAGATTGAGGATTGAGGATTGAGGATTGAGGATTGAACATTGAGGACTGAGTGTTGAGGGTTGAGTGATGAGAATTGATGTTTGTGGATAGAGGTTTGAAGATTGCAGATTGAGTATTGAGTATTGAAAACTGTGAATTGAGGATATTCTATTGAGGATTGAGGATTGACAACTGATTGTTGAGGACTGAGGGCCGAAGATTCAGGATTGAGGACTGAGGATACAGAATTGAGGTTTGAGGTCTGAGGATTGAGGATAGAAGACTGAGTATCGAGTATTGAATATTGAGTATTGAGGGTTGAGGATTGAGGATTGAAGATGAGGGCTGAGTGTTGAGGATTGAGGATTGAGGATTGAGGATTGAAGATTGAGTATTGAGGATTGAAAGCTGTCGATTGAGGATTGAGGATTGAGGATTGAGTATTGAGGATCGAGGATTGAAGATTGAGTTTTGAGCATTGAAGATTGAGGATTGAGGTTTGGGGACTGAGGATTGAGGATTGAGGATTGAGGATTGAGGATTGAGGATTGAGGATTGAGGATTGCGGATTGAGGATTGAACATTGAGGATTGGGTATCGCGGATTGAATATTGAGGATTGAGGATTGAGAATTGCGTATTGAGGATTGAGGACTGAAGATTGTATATTGATGATTGAGGATTGAGGATTGATGATTGAGGATTGAGGATTGAGTATTGAGGATTGAGGATTGAGGATCGAAGATTGAGTATTGAGGATTGAAGATTGACGAATGAGGATTGAGGATTGAGGATTGAGGCTTGAACATTGAGGACTGAGTGTTGAGGGTTGAGTGATGAGAATTGATGTTTGTGGATAGAGGTTTGAAGAATGCTGATTGAGTATTGAGTATTGAAAACTGTGGATTGAGGATATTCTATTGAGGATTGAGGATTGACAACTGATTGTTGAGGACTGAGGGCCGAAGATTGAGGATTCAGGACTGAGGACTCAGAATTGAGGTTTGAGGACTGAGGATTGAGGATTGAAGATTGAGTGTCGAGTATTGAAGATTGAGGATTGAGGGTTGAGGATTGAGGATTGAGGATGAGGGCTGAGGATTGAGGATTGAGGTTTGAGGACTGAGGTCTGATGATTGAGGATTGAGAATTGAGGATTGAGGAATGAGGATTGAAGATTGAGGATTGGGTATTGAGGATTGAGGAATGACGGTTGAGGATTGAGGATTGAGGATTGAGGATTGAAGATTGAGTACTGAGGATTGAAGACTGACGATTGAGGATTGAGGATTGAGGATTGAGTATTGAGGATAGAGGATTGAAGATTGAGTTTTGATGATTGAAGATTGAGGATTGAGGTTTGGGGACTGAGGATTGAGGATTGAGGATTGAGGATTGAGAATTGAGGATTGAGGATTGAGGATTGAGAATTTGGTATTGAGGATTGAAGAATGAGGATTGAGGTCTGAGGATCGAGGATTGAGGATCGAGAATTGAGGATTGAGGATTGAGGATTGAAGATTGAGGATTGAGGATTGAGGATTGAGGATTGAACATTGAGGACTGAGTGTTGAGGGTTGAGTGATGAGAATTGATGTTTGTGGATAGAGGTTTGAAGATTGCAGATTGAGTATTGAGTATTGAAAACTGTGAATTGAGGATATTCTATTGAGGATTGAGGATTGACAACTGATTGTTGAGGACTGAGGGCCGAAGATTCAGGATTCAGGATTGAGGATTCAGAATTGAGGTTTGAGGACTGAGGATTGACTATTGAAGATTGAGTATCGAGGATTGAAGATTGAGGATTGAGGGTTGAGTATTGAGGATTGAGGATGAGGTCTGAGGTTTGAGGATTGAGGTATGAGGACTGAGGACTGAGGATTGAGGATTGACAATTGAGGATTGAGGATTGAGGATTGAAGATTTAGGATTGGGTATTGAGGATTGAGGAATTAGGATTGAGGATTGAGGATTGAGGATTGAGGATTGAAGATTGAGGATTGAGGATTGAGGATTGAGGATTGAACATTGAGGATTGGGTATCGCGGATTGAACATTGAGGATTGAGGATTGAGGATTGAGTATTGAGGATTGAGGACTGAAGATTGTATATTGATGATTGGAGATTGAGGATTGAGGATTGAGGGTTGTGGATTGAGGACGAGGAGTGAGGGTTGAGTATTAATGTTTGAGGTCTGAGGATCGAGGATTGAGGATCGAGAATTGAGGTTTGAGGATTGAGGATTGAAGATTGAGGATTTGGTATTGAGGATTGAATAATGAGGATTGAGGTCTGAGGATCGAGGATTGAGGATCGAGAATTGAGGATTGAGGATTGAGGGTTGAAGATTGAGGATTTGGTATTGAGGATTGAGGATTGAGGATTGAGGATTGAGGGTTGAGGATTGAGGATTGAGGATTGAGGATTCAGGATTGAAGATTGAATATTGATGATTGAAGATTGAGGATTGAGGATTGAGGGTTGTGGATTGAGGACAAGGACTGAGGGTTGTGTATTGATGTTTGAGGTCTGAGGATTGGGGATTGAGGATTGAGAATTGTGGATTGAGGATTGAGGCTTGAAAATTGAGGATTGGGTATTGAGGATTGAAGAATGAGGATTGAGGATTGAGGATTGAGGTTTGAGAATTGAGGATTGAAGATTGAGTAATGAGGATTGAAGATTGAGGGCTGAGGATTGAGGATTGAAGATTGATGATTTGGGACTGAGGATTGAAGATTGAGGATCGAGGATTGAGGATTGAGGATTGAGGATTGAGGATCGAGGATTGAAGATTGAGTATTGAGGACTGAGGATTGAGGATTGATGATTGAGGATTGAAGATTGAGTATTGAGCATTGAAGATTGAGGATTGAGGATTGAAGATTGAGGATTGACGATGAGGGCTGAGGGTTGAGGATTCAGGTTTGAGGACTGAGGACTGGGGATAGAGGATTGAGAATTGTGGATTGAGGATTGAGGGTTGAAGATTGAAGATTGAGTATTGGGTATTGAGGATTGAAGAATGAGGATTGAAAATTGAGGATTGAGGATTGAGGATTGATGATTGAGGATTGAGGATTGAGGATTGAGGATCGATGATTGGAGATTGAGTATTGAGGACTGAGGATTGAGGATTGAAGATTGAGGATTGAGGATTGTGGATGAGGGATGAGGGTTGAGGAGTGAGGTTTGAGGACTGAGGACTGAGGATTGAGCATTGAGAATTGAGGATTGAGGATTGAGGATTAAAGATTGAGGATTGAGGATTGGGTATTGAGGATTGAAGAATGAGGATTGAGGATTGAGGATTGAGGATTGAGGATTGAAGATTGAGTATTGAGGATTGAAGACTGACGATCGAGGATTGAGGATTGAGGATTGAGGATTGAGGATTGAGGATTGAGGATTGAGAATTGAGGATTGTGGATTGAAGGTTGAGTATTGAGCATTGAAGATTGAGGACTGAGGATTGAGGATTGAGGATTGAGGATTGAGGTTTGAGGACTGAGGACTGAGGATTGAGGATTGACAATTGAGGATTGAGGATTGAGGATTGAAGATTTAGGATTGGGTATTGAGGATTGAGGAATTAGGATTGAGGATTGAGGATTGAGGATTGAGGATTGAAGATTGAGTATTGAGGATTGAAGACTGACGATTGAGGATTGAGGATTGAGGATTGAGTATTGAGGATCGAGGATTGAAGATTGAGTTTTGAGGATTGAAGATTGAGGATTGAGGTTTGGGGACTGAGGATTGAGCATTGAGGATTGAGGATTGAGGATTGAGGATTGAGGATTGAGGATTGAGGATTGAGGATTGTGGATTGAGGATTGAGGACCGAACATTGAGTATTGGGTATCGCGGATTGAACATTGAGGATTGAGGATTGAGGATTGAGTATTGAGGCTTGAGGACTGAAGATTGTATATTGATGATTGAAGATTGAGGATTGAGGATTGAGGGTTGTGGATTGAGGATGAGGAGTGAGGGTTGAGTATCAATGTTTGAGGTCTGAGGATCGAGGATTGAGGATCGAGAATTGAGGATTGAGGATTGAGGATTGAAGATCGAGGATTTGGTATTGAGGATTGAAGAATGAGAATTGAGGACTGAGGATTGAGGATTGAGGATTGAGGATTGGGGATTGAGGATTGAAGATTGTGGATTGAGGATTGAGGATTGAAGATTGAGTATTGAGGATAGAGGATTGAAGATTGAGTTTTGATGATTGAAGATTGAGGGTTGAGGTTTGGGGACTGAGGATTGAGGATTGAGGATTGAGGATTGAGAATTGAGGATTGAGGACTGAGGATTGAGGATTGAGGATTGAACATTGAGGATTGGGTATCGCGGATTGAACATTGAGGATTGAGGGTTGAGGATTGAGTATTGAGGATTGAGGACTGAAGATTGTATATTGATGATTGAAGATTGAGGATTGAGGATTGAGGGTTGTGGATTGAGTTTTGAAGATTGAGGATTTGGTATTGAGGATTGAAGATTGAGGATCGAGGATTGAGGTTTGAGGATTGAGGATTGAGGATCGAGGATTGAAGATTGAGTATTGAGGACTGAGGATTGAGGATTGAAGATTGAGGATTGAGGATTGTGGATGAGGGATGAGGGTTGAGGATTGAGTTTTGAGGACTGAGGACTGCGGATTGAGGATTGAGAATTGAGGATTGAGGATTGAGGATTAAAGATTGAGGATTGAGGATTGGGTATTGAGGATTGAAGAATGAGGATTGAGGATTGAGGATTGAGGATTGAGGATTGAAGATTGAGTATTGAGGATTGAAGACTGACGATTGAGGATTGAGGATTGAAGATTGAGGATTGAGGATTGAGAATTGAGGATTGTGGATTGAAGGCTGATTATTGAGCATTGAAGATTGAGGATTGAGGATTGAAGATTGAGGATTGACGATGAGGGCTGAGGGTTGAGGATTGAGGTTTGAGGACTGAGGACTGAGGATTGAGGATTGAGAATTGAGGATTGAGGATTGAGAATTGAGGATTGGGGGTTGAGGATTGAAGATTGAGGATTGGGTATTGAGGATTGAAGAAT
The DNA here is from genome assembly GCF_051401765.1 of Calliopsis andreniformis. Taxonomy (NCBI): domain Eukaryota; kingdom Metazoa; phylum Arthropoda; class Insecta; order Hymenoptera; family Andrenidae; genus Calliopsis; species Calliopsis andreniformis. Next base: position 150,203 of record NW_027480635.1, on the reverse strand, counting down.
GAGGATTGAGGATTGAGGATTGAGGATTGAGGATTGATGATTGAGTATTGAGGATAGAAGACTGACGATTGAGGATTGAGGGTTGAGGATTGAGGGTTGAGGGTTGAGGATTGAGGATGAGGGCTGAGGATTGAGGATTGAGGTTTGGGGACTGAGGATTGAGGATTGAGGATTGAGGATTGAGAATTGAGGATTGAGGATTGAGGATTGAGGATTTGGTATTGAGGATTGAAGAATGAGGATTGAGGTCTGAGGATCGAGGATTGAGGATCGAGAATTGAGGATTGAGGATTGAGGATTGAAGATTGAGGATTGAGGATTGAGTATTGAGTATCGAGGATTGAAGATTGATTATTGAGGATTGAAGATTGAGGATTGAGGTTTGGGGACTGAGGATTGAGGATTGAGGATTGAGGATCGAGGATTGAAGATTGAGTATTGAGGACTGAGGATTGAGGATTGATGATTGAGGATTGAAGATTGAGTATTGAGCATTGAAGATTGAGGATTGAGGATTGAAGATTGAGGATTGACGATGAGGGCTGAGGGTTGAGGATTGAGGTTTGAGGACTGAGGACTGAGGACTGGGGATAGAGGATTGAGAATTGTGGATTGAGGATTGAGGGTTGAAGATTGAAGATTGAGTATTGGGTATTGAGGATTGAAGAATGAGGATTGAAAATTGAGGATTGAGGATTGAGGATTGATGATTGAGGATTGAGGATTGAGGATTGAGGATCGATGATTGGAGATTGAGTATTGAGGACTGAGGATTGAGGATTGAAGATTGAGGATTGAGGATGGTGGATGAGGGATGAGGGTTGAGGAGTGAGGTTTGAGGACTGAGGACTGAGGATTGAGGACTGAGAATTGAGGATTGAGGATTGAGGATTAAAGATTGAGGATTGAGGATTGGGTATTGAGGATTGAAGAATGAGGATTGAGGATTGAGGATTGAGGATTGAGGATTGAAGATTGAGTATTGAGGATTGAAGACTGACGATCGAGGATTGAGGATTGAGGATTGAGGATTGAGGATTGAGGATTGAGGATTGAGAATTGAGGATTGTGGATTGAAGGTTGAGTATTGAGCATTGAAGATTGAGGACTGAGGATTGAGGATTGAGGATTGAGGATTGAGGTTTGAGGACTGAGGACTGAGGATTGAGGATTGACAATTGAGGATTGAGGATTGAGGATTGAAGATTTAGGATTGGGTATTGAGGATTGAGGAATTAGGATTGAGGATTGAGGATTGAGGATTGAGGATTGAAGATTGAGTATTGAGGATTGAAGACTGACGATTGAGGATTGAGGATTGAGGATTGAGTATTGAGGATCGAGGATTGAAGATTGAGTTTTGAGGATTGAAGATTGAGGATTGAGGTTTGGGGACTGAGGATTGAGGATTGAGGATTGAGGATTGAGGATTGAGGATTGAGGATTGAGGATTGAGGATTGTGGATTGAGGATTGTGGATTGAGGATTGAGGACCGAACATTGAGTATTGGGTATCGCGGATTGAACATTGAGGATTGAGGATTGAGGATTGAGTATTGAGGCTTGAGGACTGAAGATTGTATATTGATGATTGAAGATTGAGGATTGAGGACTGAGGGTTGTGGATTGAGGACGAGGAGTGAGGGTTGAGTATCAATGTTTGAGGTCTGAGGATCGAGGATTGAGGATCGAGAATTGAGGATTGAGGATTGAGGATTGAAGATTGAGGATTTGGTATTGAGGATTGAAGAATGAGAATTGAGGACTGAGGATTGAGGATTGAGGATTGAGGATTGGGGATTGAGGATTGAAGATTGTGGATTGAGGATTGAGGATTGAAGATTGAGTATTGAGGATAGAGGATTCAAGATTGAGTTTTGATGATTGAAGATTGAGGGTTGAGGTTTGGGGACTGAGGATTGAGGATTGAGGATCGAGGATTGAGAATTGAGGATTGAGGACTGAGGATTGAGGATTGAGGATTGAACATTGAGGATTGGGTATCGCGGATTGAACATTGAGGATTGAGTGTTGAGGATTGAGTATTGAGGATTGAGGACTGAAGATTGTATATTGATGATTGAAGATTGAGGATTGAGGATTGAGGGTTGTGGATTGAGGTTTGAAGATTGAGGATTTGGTATTGAGGATTGAAGATTGAGGATCGAGGATTGAGGATTGAGGATTGAGGATTGAGGATCGAGGATTGAAGATTGAGTATTGAGGACTGAGGATTGAGGATTGAAGATTGAGGATTGAGGATTGTGGATGAGGGATGAGGGTTGAGGATTGAGTTTTGAGGACTGAGGACTGCGGATTGAGGATTGAGAATTGAGGATTGAGGATTGAGGATTAAAGATTGAGGATTGAGGATTGGGTATTGAGGATTGAAGAATGAGGATTGAGGATTGAGGATTGAGGATTGAGGATTGAAGATTGTGTATTGAGGATTGAAGACTGACGATTGAGGATTGAGGATTGAAGATTGAGGATTGAGGATTGAGAATTGAGGATTGTGGATTGAAGGCTGATTATTGAGCATTGAAGATTGAGGATTGAGGATTGAAGATTGAGGATTGACGATGAGGGCTGAGGGTTGCGGATTGAGGTTTGAGGACTGAGGACTGAGGATTGAGGATTGAGAATTGAGGATTGAGGATTGAGAATTGAGGACTGAGGGTTGAGGATTGAAGATTGAGGATTGGGTATTGAGGATTGAAGAATGAGGATTGAGGATTGAGGATTGAGGACTGAGGATTGATGATTGAGTATTGAGGATAGAAGACTGACGATTGAGGATTGAGGGTTGAGGATTGAGGGTTGAGGGTTGAGGATTGAGGATGAGGGCTGAGGGTTGAGGATTGAGGTTTGAGGACTGAGGACTGAGGATTGAGGATTGAGAATTGAGGATTGAGGATTGAGGATTGTAGATTGAGGATTGGGTATTGAGGATTGAAGAATGAGGATTGAGGATTGAGGATTGAGGATTGAGAATTGAGGATTGAAGATTGAGTAATGAGGATTGAAGATTGAGGGCTGAGGATTGAGGATTGAGGATTGAGGATTTGGGACTGAGGATTGAAGATTGAGGATCGAGGATTGAGGATTGAGGATTGAGGATTGAGGATCGAGGATTGAAGATTGAGTATTGAGGACTGAGGATTGAGGATTGATGATTGAGGATTGAAGATTGAGTATTGAGCATTGAAGATTGAGGATTGAGGATTGAAGATTGAGGATTGACGATGAGGGCTGAGGGTTGAGGATTGAGGTTTGAGGACTGAGGACTGGGGATAGAGGATTGAGAATTGTGGATTGAGGATTGAGGGTTGAAGATTGAAGATTGAGTATTGGGTATTGAGGATTGAAGAATGAGGATTGAAAATTGAGGATTGAGGATTGAGGATTGATGATTGAGGATTGAGGATTGAGGATTGAGGATCGATGATTGGAGATTGAGTATTGAGGACTGAGGATTGAGGATTGAAGATTGAGGATTGAGGATTGTGGATGAGGGATGAGGGTTGAGGAGTGAGGTTTGAGGACTGAGGACTGAGGATTGAGGATTGAGAATTGAGGATTGAGGATTGAGGATTAAAGATTGAGGATTGAGGATTGGGTATTGAGGATTGAAGAATGAGGATTGAGGATTGAGGATTGAGGATTGAGGATTGAAGATTGAGTATTGAGGATTGAAGACTGACGATCGAGGATTGAGGATTGAGGATTGAGGATTGAGGATTGAGGATTGAGGATTGAGGATTGAGAATTGAGGATTGTGGATTGAAGGTTGAGTATTGAGCATTGAAGATTGAGGACTGAGGATTGAGGATTGAGGATTGAGGATTGAGGTTTGAGGACTGAGGACTGAGGATTGAGGATTGAGAATTGAGGATTGAGGATTGAGGATTGTAGATTGAGGATTGGGTATTGAGGATTGATGAATGAGGATTGAGGATTGAGGATTGAGGATTGAAGATTGACTATTGAGGATTGAAGACTGACGATTGAGGATTGAGGATTGAGGATTGAGTATTGAGTATCGAGGATTGAAGATTGAGTATTGAGGATTGAAGATTGACGATTGAGGTTTGGGGACTGAGGATTAAGGATTGAGGATTGATGATTGAGCATTGAGGATTGAGAATTGAGGATTGAGGATTGAGCATTGAGGATTGGGTATCGCGGATTGAACATTGAGGATTGAGGATTGAGGATTGAGGATTGAGGATTGAGGATTGAAGATTGAGGATTGGGTATTGAGGATTGAAGAATGAGGATTGAGGATCGAGGATTGAGGATTGAAGGTTGAAGATTGAGTATTGGGTATTGAGGATTGAAGAATGAGGATAGAAAATTGAGGATTGAGGATTGAGTATTGAGGATTGAGGATTGAGGATTGAGGATCGAAGATTGAGTATTGAGGATAGAATATTGACGAATGAGGATTGAGGATTGAGTATCGAGGATTGAGGATTGAGGATCGAAGATTGAGTATTGAGGATTGAAGATTGACGAATGAGGATTGAGGATTGAGGATTGAGGCTTGAACATTGAGGACTGAGTGTTGAGGGTTGAGTGATGAGAATTGATGTTTGTGTATAGAGGTTTGAAGATTGCTGATTGGGTATTGAGTATTGAAAACTGTGGATTGAGGATATTCTATTGAGGATTGAGGATTGACAACTGACTGTTGAGGACTGAGGGCCGAAGATAGAGGATTCTGGACTGAGGACTCAGAATTGAGGTTTGAGGACTGAGGATTGAGGATTGAAGATTGAGTATCGAGTATTGAAGATTGAGGATTGAGGGTTGAGGATTGAGGATTGAGGATGAGGGCTGAGGATTGAGGATTGAGGTTTGAGGACTGAGGTCTGAGGATTGAGGATTGAGAATTGAGGATTGAGGAATGAGGATTGAAGATTGAGGATTGGGTATTGAGGATCGAGGATTGAGGATTGAGGATTGAGGATTGAGGATCGAGGATTGAAGATTGAGTATTGAGGACTGAGGATTGAGGATTGAGGATTGAACATTGAGGATTGATTATTGAGCATTGAAGATTGAGGATTGAGGATTGAGAATTGCGTATTGAGGATTGAGGACTGAAGATTGTATATTGATGATTGAGGATTGAGTATTGATGATTGAGTATTGAGGATTGAGGGCTGGGGATTGAAGATTGAGTATTGAGGATGGAAGATTGAGGATTGAGGATTGAGGATTGAAGATTGAGGATTGGGGACTGAGTGTTGAGGGTTGAGTGATGAGAATTGATGTTTGTGGATACAGATTTGAAGATTGCAGGTTGAGTATTGGGTATTGAAAACTGTGAATTGAGGATATTCTATTGAGGATTGGGGATTGATAACTGATTGTTGAGGACTGAGGGCTGAAGGTTGAGGATTCAGGATTCAGGATTGAGGTCTGAGGTCTGAGGATTGAGGATTGAGGATTGAGGATTGAGGATTGAGGATTGAAGATTGAGGATTGGGTATTGCGGATTGAACATTGAGGCTTGAGTATTGAGGATTGAGTATTGAGGATTGAGGATTGAAGATTGAATATTGATGATTGAAGATTGAGGATTGGGGATTGAGTGTTGTGGATTGAGGACGAGTACTGAGGGTTGAGTATTGGTGTTTGAGGTCCGAGGATTGAGGATTGAGGATTGAGGATTGAGGACTGAGTATTGAGGATTGAGGACTGAAGATTGTATATTGATGATTGAAGATTGAGGATTGAGGATTGAGGGTTGTGGATTGAGGACGAGGAGTGAGGGATGAGTATTAATCTTTTAGGTCTGAGGATCGAGGATTGACGATCGAGAATTGAGGTTTGAGGATTGAGGATTGAAGATTGAGGATTTGGTATTGAGGATTGAAGAACGAGGATTGAGGTCTGAGGATCGAGGATTGAGGATCGAGAATTGAGGATTGAGGATTGAGGATTGAATGTTGAGGATTTGGTATTGAGGATTGAGGATTGAGGATTGAGGATTGAGGGTTGAGGATTGAGGATTGAGGATTGAGGATTCAGGATTGAAGATTGAATATTGATGATTGAAGATTGAGGATTGAGGATTGAGGGTTGTGGATTGAGGACAAGGACTGAGGGTTGTGTATTGATGTTTGAGGTCTGAGGATTGAGGATTGAGGATTGAGAATTGAGGATTGAAGATTGAGTAATGAGGATTGAAGATTGAGGGCTGAGGATTGAGGATTGAAGATTGAGGATTTGGGACTGAGGATTGAAGATTGAGGATCGAGGATTGAGGATTGAGGATTGAGGATTGAGGATCGAGGATTGAAGATTGAGTATTGAGGACTGAGGATTGAGGATTGAAGATTGAGGATTGAAGATTGAATATTGAGCATTGAAGATTGAGGATTGAGGATTGAAGATTGAGGATTGACAATGAGGGCTGAGGGTTGAGGATTGAGGTTTGAGGACTGAGGACTGGGGATAGAGGATTGAGAATTGAGGATTGAGGATTGAGGATTGAAGATTGAAGATTGAGTATTGGGTATTGAGGATTGAAGAATGAGGATTGAAAATTGAGGATTGAGGATTGAGGATTGAGGATTGAGGATTGAAGATTGAGGATTGGGTATTGAGGATTGAAGAATGAGGATTGAGGATTGAGGATTGAGGATTGAAGATTGAAGATTGAGTATTGGGTATTGAGGATTGAAGAATGAGGATAGAAAATTGAGGATTGAGGATTGAGTATTGAGGATTGAGGATTGAGGATCGAAGATTGAGTATTGAGGATTGAAGATTGACGAATGAGGATTGAGGATTGAGTATTGAGGATTGAGGATTGAGGATCGAAGATTGAGTATTGAGGATTGAAGATTGACGAATGAGGATTGAGGATTGAGGATTGAGGCTTGAACATTGAGGACTGAGTGTTGAGGGTTGAGTGATGAGAATTGATGTTTGTGGATAGAGGTTTGAAGAATGCTGATTGAGTATTGAGTATTGAAAACTGTGGATTGAGGATATTCTATTGAGGATTGAGGATTGACAACTGATTGTTGAGCACTGAGGGCCGAAGATTGAGGATTCAGGACTGAGGACTCAGAATTGAGGTTTGAGGACTGAGGATTGAGGATTGAAGATTGAGTGTCGAGTATTGAAGATTGAGGATTGAGGGTTGAGGATTGAGGATTGAGGATGAGGGCTGAGGATTGAGGATTGAGGTTTGAGGACTGAGGTCTGAGGATTGAGGATTGAGAATTGAGGATTGAGGAATGAGGATTGAAGATTGAGGATTGGGTATTGAGGATTGAGGAATGACGGTTGAGGATTGAGGATTGAGGATTGAGGATTGAAGATTGAGTACTGAGGTTTGAAGACTGACGATTGAGGATTGAGGATTGAGGATTGAGTATTGAGGATAGAGGATTGAAGATTGAGTTTTGATGATTGAAGATTGAGGATTGAGGTTTGGGGACTGAGGATTGAGGATTGAGGATTGAGGATTGAGAATTGAGGATTGAGGATTGAGGATTGAGGATTTGGTATTGAGGATTGAAGAATGAGGATTGAGGTCTGAGGATCGAGGATTGAGGATCGAGAATTGAGGATTGAGGATTGAGGATTGAAGATTGAGGATTGAGGATTGAGGATTGAGGATTGAACATTGAGGACTGAGTGTTGAGGGTTGAGTGATGAGAATTGATGTTTGTGGATAGAGGTTTGAAGATTGCAGATTGAGTATTGAGTATTGAAAACTGTGAATTGAGGATATTCTATTGAGGATTGAGGATTGACAACTGATTGTTGAGGACTGAGGGCCGAAGATTCAGGATTGAGGACTGAGGATACAGAATTGAGGTTTGAGGTCTGAGGATTGAGGATAGAAGACTGAGTATCGAGTATTGAATATTGAGTATTGAGGGTTGAGGATTGAGGATTGAAGATGAGGGCTGAGTGTTGAGGATTGAGGATTGAGGATTGAGGATTGAAGATTGAGTATTGAGGATTGAAAGCTGTCGATTGAGGATTGAGGATTGAGGATTGAGTATTGAGGATCGAGGATTGAAGATTGAGTTTTGAGCATTGAAGATTGAGGATTGAGGTTTGGGGACTGAGGATTGAGGATTGAGGATTGAGGATTGAGGATTGAGGATTGAGGATTGAGGATTGCGGATTGAGGATTGAACATTGAGGATTGGGTATCGCGGATTGAATATTGAGGATTGAGGATTGAGAATTGCGTATTGAGGATTGAGGACTGAAGATTGTATATTGATGATTGAGGATTGAGGATTGATGATTGAGGATTGAGGATTGAGTATTGAGGATTGAGGATTGAGGATCGAAGATTGAGTATTGAGGATTGAAGATTGACGAATGAGGATTGAGGATTGAGGATTGAGGCTTGAACATTGAGGACTGAGTGTTGAGGGTTGAGTGATGAGAATTGATGTTTGTGGATAGAGGTTTGAAGAATGCTGATTGAGTATTGAGTATTGAAAACTGTGGATTGAGGATATTCTATTGAGGATTGAGGATTGACAACTGATTGTTGAGGACTGAGGGCCGAAGATTGAGGATTCAGGACTGAGGACTCAGAATTGAGGTTTGAGGACTGAGGATTGAGGATTGAAGATTGAGTGTCGAGTATTGAAGATTGAGGATTGAGGGTTGAGGATTGAGGATTGAGGATGAGGGCTGAGGATTGAGGATTGAGGTTTGAGGACTGAGGTCTGATGATTGAGGATTGAGAATTGAGGATTGAGGAATGAGGACTGAAGATTGAGGATTGGGTATTGAGGATTGAGGAATGACGGTTGAGGATTGAGGATTGAGGATTGAGGATTGAAGATTGAGTACTGAGGATTGAAGACTGACGATTGAGGATTGAGGATTGAGGATTGAGTATTGAGGATAGAGGATTGAAGATTGAGTTTTGATGATTGAAGATTGAGGATTGAGGTTTGGGGACTGAGGATTGAGGATTGAGGATTGAGGATTGAGAATTGAGGATTGAGGATTGAGGATTGAGAATTTGGTATTGAGGATTGAAGAATGAGGATTGAGGTCTGAGGATCGAGGATTGAGGATCGAGAATTGAGGATTGAGGATTGAGGATTGAAGATTGAGGATTGAGGATTGAGGATTGAGGATTGAACATTGAGGACTGAGTGTTGAGGGTTGAGTGATGAGAATTGATGTTTGTGGATAGAGGTTTGAAGATTGCAGATTGAGTATTGAGTATTGAAAACTGTGAATTGAGGATATTCTATTGAGGATTGAGGATTGACAACTGATTGTTGAGGACTGAGGGCCGAAGATTCAGGATTGAGGACTGAGGATACAGAATTGAGGTTTGAGGTCTGAGGATTGAGGATAGAAGACTGAGTATCGAGTATTGAATATTGAGTATTGAGGGTTGATGATTGAGGATTGAAGATGAGGGCTGAGTGTTGAGGATTGAGGATTGAGGATTGAGGATTGAAGATTGAGTATTGAGGATTGAAAGCTGTCGATTGAGGATTGAGGATTGAGGATTGAGTATTGAGGATCGAGGATTGAAGATTGAGTTTTGAGCATTGAAGATTGAGGATTGAGGTTTGGGGACTGAGGATTGAGGATTGAGGATTGAGGGTTGAGGATTGAGGATTGAGGATTGAGGATTGCGGATTGAGGATTGAACATTGAGGATTGGGTATCGCGGATTGAATATTGAGGATTGAGGATTGAGAATTGCGTATTGAGGATTGAGGACTGAAGATTGTATATTGATGATTGAGGATTGAGGATTGATGATTGAGGATTGAGGATTGAGGGCTGGGGATTGAAGATTGAGTATTGAGGATGGAAGATTGAGGATTGAGGATTGAGGATTGAAGATTGAGGATTGGGGACTGAGTGTTGAGGGTTGAGTGATGAGAATTGATGTTTGTGGATACAGATTTGAAGATTGCAGGTTGAGTATTGGGTATTGAAAACTGTGAATTGAGGATATTCTATTGAGGATTGGTGATTGATAACTGATTGTTGAGGACTGAGGGCTGAAGGTTGAGGATTCAGGATTCAGGATTGAGGTCTGAGGTCTGAGGATTGAGGATTGAGGATTGAGGATTGAGGATTGAGGATTGAGGATTGAAGATTGAGGATTGGGTATTGCGGATTGAACATTGAGGGTTGAGGATTGAGGATTGAGTATTGAGGATTGAGGATTGAAGATTGAATATTGATGATTGAAGATTGAGGATTGGGGATTGAGTGTTGTGGATTGAGGACGAGTACTGAGGGTTGAGTATTGGTGTTTGAGGTCCGAGGATAGAGGATTGAGGATTGATAATTGAGGACTGAGTATTGAGGATTGAAGATTGAGGATTGGGTATTGAGGATTGAAGAATGAGGATTGAGGATTGAGGATTGAGGATTGAGGATTGAGGATTGAAGATTGACTATTGAGGATTGAAGACTGACGATTGAGGATTGAGGATTGAGGATTGAGTATTGAGTATCGAGGATTGAAGATTGAGTATTGAGGATTGAAGATTGAGGATTGAGGTTTGGGGACTGAGGATTGAGGATTGAGGATTGATGATTGAGCATTGAGGATTGAGGATTGAAGATTGAGTATTGAGCATTGAAGATTGAGGATTGAGGATTGAAGATTGAGGATTGAGGATCGATGATTGGAGATTGAGTATTGAGGACTGAGGATTGAGGATTGAAGATTGAGGGCTGAGGATTGAGGATTGAAGATTGAGGATTTGGGACTGAGGATTGAAGATTGAGGATCGAGGATTGAGGATTGAGGATTGAGGATTGAGGATCGAGGATTGAAGATTGAGTATTGAGGACTGAGGATTGAGGATTGATGATTGAGGATTGAAGATTGAGTATTGAGCATTGAAGATTGAGGATTGAGGATTGAAGATTGAGGATTGACGATGAGGGCTGAGGGTTGAGGATTCAGGTTTGAGGACTGAGGACTGGGGATAGAGGATTGAGAATTGTGGATTGAGGATTGAGGGTTGAAGATTGAAGATTGAGTATTGGGTATTGAGGATTGAAGAATGAGGATTGAAAATTGAGGATTGAGGATTGAGGATTGATGATTGAGGATTGAGGATTGAGGATTGAGGATCGATGATTGGAGATTGAGTATTGAGGACTGAGGATTGAGGATTGAAGATTGAGGATTGAGGATTGTGGATGAGGGATGAGGGTTGAGGAGTGAGGTTTGAGGACTGAGGACTGAGGATTGAGCATTGAGAATTGAGGATTGAGGATTGAGGATTAAAGATTGAGGATTGAGGATTGGGTATTGAGGATTGAAGAATGAGGATTGAGGATTGAGGATTGAGGATTGAGGATTGAAGATTGAGTATTGAGGATTGAAGACTGACGATCGAGGATTGAGGATTGAGGATTGAGGATTGAGGATTGAGGATTGAGGATTGAGAATTGAGGATTGTGGATTGAAGGTTGAGTATTGAGCATTGAAGATTGAGGACTGAGGATTGAGGATTGAGGATTGAGGATTGAGGTTTGAGGACTGAGGACTGAGGATTGAGGATTGACAATTGAGGATTGAGGATTGAGGATTGAAGATTTAGGATTGGGTATTGAGGATTGAGGAATTAGGATTGAGGATTGAGGATTGAGGATTGAGGATTGAAGATTGAGTATTGAGGATTGAAGACTGACGATTGAGGATTGAGGATTGAGGATTGAGTATTGAGGATCGAGGATTGAAGATTGAGTTTTGAGGATTGAAGATTGAGGATTGAGGTTTGGGGACTGAGGATTGAGGATTGAGGATTGAGGATTGAGGATTGAGGATTGAGGATTGAGGATTGAGGATTGAGGATTGTGGATTGAGGATTGAGGACCGAACATTGAGTATTGGGTATCGCGGATTGAACATTGAGGATTGAGGATTGAGGATTGAGTATTGAGGCTTGAGGACTGAAGATTGTATATTGATGATTGAAGATTGAGGATTGAGGATTGAGGGTTGTGGATTGAGGATGAGGAGTGAGGGTTGAGTATCAATGTTTGAGGTCTGAGGATCGAGGATTGAGGATCGAGAATTGAGGATTGAGGATTGAGGATTGAAGATTGAGGATTTGGTATTGAGGATTGAAGAATGAGAATTGAGGACTGAGGATTGAGGATTGAGGATTGAGGATTGGGGATTGAGGATTGAAGATTGTGGATTGAGGATTGAGGATTGAAGATTGAGTATTGAGGATAGAGGATTGAAGATTGAGTTTTGATGATTGAAGATTGAGGGTTGAGGTTTGGGGACTGAGGATTGAGGATTGAGGATTGAGGATTGAGAATTGAGGATTGAGGACTGAGGATTGAGGATTGAGGATTGAACATTGAGGATTGGGTATCGCGGATTGAACATTGAGGATTGAGGGTTGAGGATTGAGTATTGAGGATTGAGGACTGAAGATTGTATATTGATGATTGAAGATTGAGGATTGAGGATTGAGGGTTGTGGATTGAGGTTTGAAGATTGAGGATTTGGTATTGAGGATTGAAGATTGAGGATCGAGGATTGAGGTTTGAGGATTGAGGATTGAGGATCGAGGATTGAAGATTGAGTATTGAGGACTGAGGATTGAGGATTGAAGATTGAGGATTGAGGATTGTGGATGAGGGATGAGGGTTGAGGATTGAGTTTTGAGGACTGAGGACTGCGGATTGAGGATTGAGAATTGAGGATTGAGGATTGAGGATTAAAGATTGAGGATTGAGGATTGGGTATTGAGGATTGAAGAATGAGGATTGAGGATTGAGGATTGAGGATTGAGGATTGAAGATTGAGTATTGAGGATTGAAGACTGACGATTGAGGATTGAGGATTGAAGATTGAGGATTGAGGATTGAGAATTGAGGATTGTGGATTGAAGGCTGATTATTGAGCATTGAAGATTGAGGATTGAGGATTGAAGATTGAGGATTGACGATGAGGGCTGAGGGTTGAGGATTGAGGTTTGAGGACTGAGGACTGAGGATTGAGGATTGAGAATTGAGGATTGAGGATTGAGAATTGAGGATTGGGGGTTGAGGATTGAAGATTGAGGATTGGGTATTGAGGATTGAAGAATGAGGATTGAGGATTGAGGATTGAGTATTCAGGATTGATGATTGAGTATTGAGGATAGAAGACTGACGATTGAGGATTGAGGGTTGAGGATTGAGGGTTGAGGGTTGAGGATTGAGGATGAGGGCTGAGGATTGAGGATTGAGGTTTGGGGACTGAGGATTGAGGATTGAGGATTGAGGATTGAGAATTGAGGATTGAGGATTGAGGATTGAGGATTTGGTATTGAGGATTGAAGAATGAGGATTGAGGTCTGAGGATCGAGGATTGAGGATCGAGAATTGAGGATTGAGGATTGAGGATTGAAGATTGAGGATTGAGGATTGAGGATTGAGTATTGAGTATCGAGGATTGAAGATTGATTATTGAGGATTGAAGATTGAGGATTGAGGTTTGGGGACTGAGGATTGAGGATTGAGGATTGAGGATCGAGGATTGAAGATTGAGTATTGAGGACTGAGGATTGAGGATTGATGATTGAGGATTGAAGATTGAGTATTGAGGATTGAAGATTGAGGATTGACGATGAGGGCTGAGGGTTGAGGATTGAGGTTTGAGGACTGAGGACTGAGGACTGGGGATAGAGGATTGAGAATTGTGGATTGAGGATTGAGGGTTGAAGATTGAAGATTGAGTATTGGGTATTGAGGATTGAAGAATGAGGATTGAAAATTGAGGATTGAGGATTGAGGATTGATGATTGAGGATTGAGGATTGAGGATTGAGGATCGATGATTGGAGATTGAGTATTGAGGACTGAGGATTGAGGATTGAAGATTGAGGATTGAGGATGGTGGATGAGGGATGAGAGTTGAGGAGTGAGGTTTGAGGACTGAGGACTGAGGATTGAGGACTGAGAATTGAGGATTGAGGATTGAGGATTAAAGATTGAGGATTGAGGATTGGGTATTGAGGATTGAAGAATGAGGATTGAGGATTGAGGATTGAGGATTGAGGATTGAAGATTGAGTATTGAGGATTGAAGACTGACGATCGAGGATTGAGGATTGAGGATTGAGGATTGAGGATTGAGGATTGAGGATTGAGAATTGAGGATTGTGGATTGAAGGTTGAGTATTGAGCATTGAAGATTGAGGACTGAGGATTGAGGATTGAGGATTGAGGATTGAGGTTTGAGGACTGAGGACTGAGGATTGAGGATTGACAATTGAGGATTGAGGATTGAGGATTGAAGATTTAGGATTGGGTATTGAGGATTGAGGAATTAGGATTGAGGATTGAGGATTGAGGATTGAGGATTGAAGATTGAGTATTGAGGATTGAAGACTGACGATTGAGGATTGAGGATTGAGGATTGAGTATTGAGGATCGAGGATTGAAGATTGAGTTTTGAGGATTGAAGATTGAGGATTGAGGTTTGGGGACTGAGGATTGAGGATTGAGGATTGAGGATTGAGGATTGAGGATTGAGGATTGAGGATTGAGGATTGTGGATTGAGGATTGTGGATTGAGGATTGAGGACCGAACATTGAGTATTGGGTATCGCGGATTGAACATTGAGGATTGAGGATTGAGGATTGAGTATTGAGGCTTGAGGACTGAAGATTGTATATTGATGATTGAAGATTGAGGATTGAGGACTGAGGGTTGTGGATTGAGGACGAGGAGTGAGGGTTGAGTATCAATGTTTGAGGTCTGAGGATCGAGGATTGAGGATCGAGAATTGAGGATTGAGGATTGAGGATTGAAGATTGAGGATTTGGTATTGAGGATTGAAGAATGAGAATTGAGGACTGAGGATTGAGGATTGAGGATTGAGGATTGGGGATTGAGGATTGAAGATTGTGGATTGAGGATTGAGGATTGAAGATTGAGTATTGAGGATAGAGGATTGAAGATTGAGTTTTGATGATTGAAGATTGAGGGTTGAGGTTTGGGGACTGAGGATTGAGGATTGAGGATTGAGGATTGAGAATTGAGGATTGAGGACTGAGGATTGAGGATTGAGGATTGAACATTGAGGATTGGGTATCGCGGATTGAACATTGAGGATTGAGGGTTGAGGATTGAGTATTGAGGATTGAGGACTGAAGATTGTATATTGATGATTGAAGATTGAGGATTGAGGATTGAGGGTTGTGGATTGAGGTTTGAAGATTGAGGATTTGGTATTGAGGATTGAAGATTGAGGATCGAGGATTGAGGATTGAGGATTGAGGATTGAGGATCGAGGATTGAAGATTGAGTATTGAGGACTGAGGATTGAGGATTGAAGATTGAGGATTGAGGATTGTGGATGAGGGATGAGGGTTGAGGATTGAGTTTTGAGGACTGAGGACTGCGGATTGAGGATTGAGAATTGAGGATTGAGGATTGAGGATTAAAGATTGAGGATTGAGGATTGGGTATTGAGGATTGAAGAATGAGGATTGAGGATTGAGGATTGAGGATTGAGGATTGAAGATTGAGTATTGAGGATTGAAGACTGACGATTGAGGATTGAGGATTGAAGATTGAGGATTGAGGATTGAGAATTGAGGATTGTGGATTGAAGGCTGATTATTGAGCATTGAAGATTGAGGATTGAGGATTGAAGATTGAGGATTGACGATGAGGGCTGAGGGTTGAGGATTGAGGTTTGAGGACTGAGGACTGAGGATTGAGGATTGAGAATTGAGGATTGAGGATTGAGAATTGAGGACTGAGGGTTGAGGATTGAAGATTGAGGATTGGGTATTGAGGATTGAAGAATGAGGATTGAGGATTGAGGATTGAGGACTGAGGATTGATGATTGAGTATTGAGGATAGAAGACTGACGATTGAGGATTGAGGGTTGAGGATTGAGGGTTGAGGGTTGAGGATTGAGGATGAGGGCTGAGGGTTGAGGATTGAGGTTTGAGGACTGAGGACTGAGGATTGAGGATTGAGAATTGAGGATTGAGGATTGAGGATTGTAGATTGAGGATTGGGTATTGAGGATTGAAGAATGAGGATTGAGGATTGAGGATTGAGGATTGAGAATTGAGGATTGAAGATTGAGTAATGAGGATTGAAGATTGAGGGCTGAGGATTGAGGATTGAGGATTGAGGATTTGGGACTGAGGATTGAAGATTGAGGATCGAGGATTGAGGATTGAGGATTGAGGATTGAGGATCGAGGATTGAAGATTGAGTATTGAGGACTGAGGATTGAGGATTGATGATTGAGGATTGAAGATTGAGTATTGAGCATTGAAGATTGAGGATTGAGGATTGAAGATTGAGGATTGACGATGAGGGCTGAGGGTTGAGGATTGAGGTTTGAGGACTGAGGACTGGGGATAGAGGATTGAGAATTGTGGATTGAGGATTGAGGGTTGAAGATTGAAGATTGAGTATTGGGTATTGAGGATTGAAGAATGAGGATTGAAAATTGAGGATTGAGGATTGAGGATTGATGATTGAGGATTGAGGATTGAGGATTGAGGATCGATGATTGGAGATTGAGTATTGAGGACTGAGGATTGAGGATTGAAGATTGAGGATTGAGGATTGTGGATGAGGGATGAGGGTTGAGGAGTGAGGTTTGAGGACTGAGGACTGAGGATTGAGGATTGAGAATTGAGGATTGAGGATTGAGGATTAAAGATTGAGGATTGAGGATTGGGTATTGAGGATTGAAGAATGAGGATTGAGGATTGAGGATTGAGGATTGAGGATTGAAGATTGAGTATTGAGGATTGAAGACTGACGATCGAGGATTGAGGATTGAGGATTGAGGATTGAGGATTGAGGATTGAGGATTGAGGATTGAGAATTGAGGATTGTGGATTGAAGGTTGAGTATTGAGCATTGAAGATTGAGGACTGAGGATTGAGGATTGAGGATTGAGGATTGAGGTTTGAGGACTGAGGACTGAGGATTGAGGATTGAGAATTGAGGATTGAGGATTGAGGATTGTAGATTGAGGATTGGGTATTGAGGATTGATGAATGAGGATTGAGGATTGAGGATTGAGGATTGAAGATTGACTATTGAGGATTGAAGACTGACGATTGAGGATTGAGGATTGAGGATTGAGTATTGAGTATCGAGGATTGAAGATTGAGTATTGAGGATTGAAGATTGAGGATTGAGGTTTGGGGACTGAGGATTAAGGATTGAGGATTGATGATTGAGCATTGAGGATTGAGAATTGAGGATTGAGGATTGAGCATTGAGGATTGGGTATCGCGGATTGAACATTGAGGATTGAGGATTGAGGATTGAGGATTGAGGATTGAGGATTGAAGATTGAGGATTGGGTATTGAGGATTGAAGAATGAGGATTGAGGATCGAGGATTGAGGATTGAAGGTTGAAGATTGAGTATTGGGTATTGAGGATTGAAGAATGAGGATAGAAAATTGAGGATTGAGGATTGAGTATTGAGGATTGAGGATTGAGGATTGAGGATCGAAGATTGAGTATTGAGGATAGAATATTGACGAATGAGGATTGAGGATTGAGTATCGAGGATTGAGGATTGAGGATTGAGGATCGAAGATTGAGTATTGAGGATTGAAGATTGACGAATGAGGATTGAGGATTGAGGATTGAGGCTTGAACATTGAGGACTGAGTGTTGAGGGTTGAGTGATGAGAATTGATGTTTGTGTATAGAGGTTTGAAGATTGCTGATTGGGTATTGAGTATTTAAAACTGTGGATTGAGGATATTCTATTGAGGATTGAGGATTGACAACTGACTGTTGAGGACTGAGGGCCGAAGATAGAGGATTCAGGACTGAGGACTCAGAATTGAGGTTTGAGGACTGAGGATTGAGGATTGAAGATTGAGTATCGAGTATTGAAGATTGAGGATTGAGGGTTGAGGATTGAGGATTGAGGATGAGGGCTGAGGATTGAGGATTGAGGTTTGGGGACTGAGGATTGAGGATTGAGGATTGAGGATTGAGAATTGAGGATTGAGGATTGAGGATTGAGGATTTGGTATTGAGGATTGAAGAATGAGGATTGAGGTCTGAGGATCGAGGATTGAGGATCGAGAATTGAGGATTGAGGATTGAGGATTGAAGATTGAGGATTGAGGATTGAGGATTGAGGAATGAACATTGAGGACTGAGTGTTGAGGGTTGAGTGATGAGAATTGATGTTTGTGGATAGAGGTTTGAAGATTGCAGATTGAGTATTGAGTATTGAAAACTGTGAATTGAGGATATTCTATTGAGGATTGAGGATTGACAACTGATTGTTGAGGACTGAGGGCCGAAGATTCAGGATTGAGGACTGAGGATACAGAATTGAGGTTTGAGGTCTGAGGATTGAGGGTAGAAGACTGAGTATCGAGTATTGAATATTGAGTATTGAGGGTTGAGGATTGAGGATTGAAGATGAGGGCTGAGTGTTGAGGATTGAGGATTGAGGATTGAGGATTGAAGATTGAGTATTGAGGATTGAAAGCTGTCGATTGAGGATTGAGGATTGAGGATTGAGTATTGAGGATCGAGGATTGAAGATTGAGTTTTGAGCATTGAAGATTGAGGATTGAGGTTTGGGGACTGAGGATTGAGGATTGAGGATTGAGGATTGAGGATTGAGGATTGAGGATTGAGGATTGCGGATTGAGGATTGAACATTGAGGATTGGGTATCGCGGATTGAATATTGAGGACTGAGGATTGAGAATTGCGTATTGAGGATTGAGGACTGAAGATTGTATATTGATGATTGAGGATTGAGGATTGATGATTGAGGATTGAGGATTGAGGGCTGGGGATTGAAGATTGAGTATTGAGGATGGAAGATTGAGGATTGAGGATTGAGGATTGAAGATTGAGGATTGGGGACTGAGTGTTGAGGGTTGAGTGATGAGAATTGATGTTTGTGGATACAGATTTGAAGATTGCAGGTTGAGTATTGGGTATTGAAAACTGTGAATTGAGGATATTCTATTGAGGATTGGTGATTGATAACTGATTGTTGAGGACTGAGGGCTGAAGGTTGAGGATTCAGGATTCAGGATTGAGGTCTGAGGTCTGAGGATTGAGGATTGAGGATTGAGGATTGAGGATTGAGGATTGAGGATTGAAGATTGAGGATTGGGTATTGCGGATTGAACATTGAGGGTTGAGGATTGAGGATTGAGTATTGAGGATTGAGGATTGAAGATTGAATATTGATGATTGAAGATTGAGGATTGGGGATTGAGTGTTGTGGATTGAGGACGAGTACTGAGGGTTGAGTATTGGTGTTTGAGGTCCGAGGATTGAGGATTGAGGATTGATAATTGAGGACTGAGTATTGAGGATTGAAGATTGAGGATTGGGTATTGAGGATTGAAGAATGAGGATTGAGGATTGAGGATTGAGGATTGAGGATTGAGGATTGAAGATTGACTATTGAGGATTGAAGACTGACGATTGAGGATTGAGGATTGAGGATTGAGTATTGAGTATCGAGGATTGAAGATTGAGTATTGAGGATTGAAGATTGAGGATTGAGGTTTGGGGACTGAGGATTGAGGATTGAGGATTGATGATTGAGCATTGAGGATTGAGGATTGAGGATTGAGGATTGAACATTGAGGATTGGGTATCGCGGATTGAAAATTGTGGATTGAGGATTGAGGATTGAGGATTGAGGATTGACGATTGAGTATTGAGGATTGAAGATTGAGGATTGGGGATTGAGGATTGAGGTTTCAGGATTGAAGATTGAGAATTGGGGATTGAGGATTGACGATTGAGGATTGAGTATTGAGGATTGAAAATTGAGGATTGAGGACTGAAGATTGAGTATTGAGGATTGAAGATTGAGGATTGAGGATTGAGGATTGAAGATTGAGTACTGAGTGTTGAGGGTTGAGTGATGGGAATTGTTGTTTGTGGATTGGGGTTTGAAGATTGAAGAATGGGGATTGATTATTGAAAACTGTTAATTGAGGATATTCTATTGAGGGTTGAGTATTGACAATTGATTGTTGAGGACTGAGGGCCGAAGATTGAGGATTCAGGATTGAGGATTCAGAATTGAGGTTTGAGGACTGAGGATTGACTATTGAAGATTGAGTATCGAGGATTGAAGATTGAGGATTGAGGGTTGAGTATTGAGGATTGAGGATGAGGTCTGAGGTTTGAGGATTGAGGTATGAGGACTGAGGACTGAGGATTGAGGATTGACAATTGAGGATTGAGGAATTAGGATTGAGGATTGAGGATTGAGGATTGAGGATTGAAGATTGAGGATTGAGGATTGAGGATTGAGGATTGAACATTGAGGATTGGGTATCGCGGATTGAACATTGAGGATTGAGGATTGAGGATTGAGTATTGAGGATTGAGGACTGAAGATTGTATATTGATGATTGGAGATTGAGGATTGAGGATTGAGGGTTGTGGATTGAGGACGAGGAGTGAGGGTTGAGTATTAATGTTTGAGGTCTGAGGATCGAGGATTGAGTATCGAGAATTGAGGTTTGAGGATTGAGGATTGAAGATTGAGGATTTGGTATTGAGGATTGAATAATGAGGATTGAGGTCTGAGGATCGAGGATTGAGGATCGAGAATTGAGGATTGAGGATTGAGGATTGAAGATTGAGGATTTGGTATTGAGGATTGAGGATTGAGGATTGAGGATTGAGCGTTGAGGATTGAGGATTGAGGATTGAGGATTCAGGATTGAAGATTGAATATTGATGATTGAAGTTTGAGGATTGAGGATTGAGGGTTGTGGATTGAGGACAAGGACTGAGGGTTGTGTATTGATGTTTGAGGTCTGAGGATTGAGGATTGAGGATTGAGAATTGTGGATTGAGGATTGAGGGTTGAAGGTTGAGGATTGGGTATTGAGGATTGAAGAATGAGGATTGAGGATTGAGGATTGAGGATTGAGAATTGAGGATTGAAGATTGAGTAATGAGGATTGAAGATTGAGGGCTGAGGATTGAGGATTGAGGATTGAGGATTTGGGACTGAGGATTGAAGATTGAGGATCGAGGATTGAGGATTGAGGATTGAGGATTGAGGATCGAGGATTGAAGATTGAGTATTGAGGACTGAGGATTGAGGATTGATGATTGAGGATTGAAGATTGAGTATTGAGCATTGAAGATTGAGGATTGAGGATTGAAGATTGAGGATTGACGATGAGGGCTGAGGGTTGAGGATTGAGGTTTGAGGACTGAGGACTGGGGATAGAGGATTGAGAATTGTGGATTGAGGATTGAGGGTTGAAGATTGAAGATTGAGTATTGGGTATTGAGGATTGAAGAATGAGGATTGAAAATTGAGGATTGAGGATTGAGGATTGATGATTGAGGATTGAGGATTGAGGATTGAGGATCGATGATTGGAGATTGAGTATTGAGGACTGAGGATTGAGGATTGAAGATTGAGGATTGAGGATTGTGGATGAGGGATGAGGGTTGAGGAGTGAGGTTTGAGGACTGAGGACTGAGGATTGAGGATTGAGAATTGAGGATTGAGGATTGAGGATTAAAGATTGAGGATTGAGGATTGGGTATTGAGGATTGAAGAATGAGGATTGAGGATTGAGGATTGAGGATTGAGGATTGAAGATTGAGTATTGAGGATTGAAGACTGACGATCGAGGATTGAGGATTGAGGATTGAGGATTGAGGATTGAGGATTGAGGATTGAGGATTGAGAATTGAGGATTGTGGATTGAAGGTTGAGTATTGAGCATTGAAGATTGAGGACTGAGGATTGAGGATTGAGGATTGAGGATTGAGGTTTGAGGACTGAGGACTGAGGATTGAGGATTGAGAATTGAGGATTGAGGATTGAGGATTGTAGATTGAGGATTGGGTATTGAGGATTGATGAATGAGGATTGAGGATTGAGGATTGAGGATTGAAGATTGACTATTGAGGATTGAAGACTGACGATTGAGGATTGAGGATTGAGGATTGAGTATTGAGTATCGAGGATTGAAGATTGAGTATTGAGGATTGAAGATTGAGGATTGAGGTTTGGGGACTGAGGATTAAGGATTGAGGATTGATGATTGAGCATTGAGGATTGAGAATTGAGGATTGAGGATTGAGCATTGAGGATTGGGTATCGCGGATTGAACATTGAGGATTGAGGATTGAGGATTGAGGATTGAGGATTGAGGATTGAAGATTGAGGATTGGGTATTGAGGATTGAAGAATGAGGATTGAGGATCGAGGATTGAGGATTGAAGGTTGAAGATTGAGTATTGGGTATTGAGGATTGAAGAATGAGGATAGAAAATTGAGGATTGAGGATTGAGTATTGAGGATTGAGGATTGAGGATTGAGGATCGAAGATTGAGTATTGAGGATAGAATATTGACGAATGAGGATTGAGGATTGAGTATCGAGGATTGAGGATTGAGGATTGAGGATCGAAGATTGAGTATTGAGGATTGAAGATTGACGAATGAGGATTGAGGATTGAGGATTGAGGCTTGAACATTGAGGACTGAGTGTTGAGGGTTGAGTGATGAGAATTGATGTTTGTGTATAGAGGTTTGAAGATTGCTGATTGGGTATTGAGTATTTAAAACTGTGGATTGAGGATATTCTATTGAGGATTGAGGATTGACAACTGACTGTTGAGGACTGAGGGCCGAAGATAGAGGATTCAGGACTGAGGACTCAGAATTGAGGTTTGAGGACTGAGGATTGAGGATTGAAGATTGAGTATCGAGTATTGAAGATTGAGGATTGAGGGTTGAGGATTGAGGATTGAGGATGAGGGCTGAGGATTGAGGATTGAGGTTTGGGGACTGAGGATTGAGGATTGAGGATTGAGGATTGAGAATTGAGGATTGAGGATTGAGGATTGAGGATTTGGTATTGAGGATTGAAGAATGAGGATTGAGGTCTGAGGATCGAGGATTGAGGATCGAGAATTGAGGATTGAGGATTGAGGATTGAAGATTGAGGATTGAGGATTGAGGATTGAGGAATGAACATTGAGGACTGAGTGTTGAGGGTTGAGTGATGAGAATTGATGTTTGTGGATAGAGGTTTGAAGATTGCAGATTGAGTATTGAGTATTGAAAACTGTGAATTGAGGATATTCTATTGAGGATTGAGGATTGACAACTGATTGTTGAGGACTGAGGGCCGAAGATTCAGGATTGAGGACTGAGGATACAGAATTGAGGTTTGAGGTCTGAGGATTGAGGGTAGAAGACTGAGTATCGAGTATTGAATATTGAGTATTGAGGGTTGAGGATTGAGGATTGAAGATGAGGGCTGAGTGTTGAGGATTGAGGATTGAGGATTGAGGATTGAAGATTGAGTATTGAGGATTGAAAGCTGTCGATTGAGGATTGAGGATTGAGGATTGAGTATTGAGGATCGAGGATTGAAGATTGAGTTTTGAGCATTGAAGATTGAGGATTGAGGTTTGGGGACTGAGGATTGAGGATTGAGGATTGAGGATTGAGGATTGAGGATTGAGGATTGAGGATTGCGGATTGAGGATTGAACATTGAGGATTGGGTATCGCGGATTGAATATTGAGGACTGAGGTTTGAGAATTGCGTATTGAGGATTGAGGACTGAAGATTGTATATTGATGATTGAGGATTGAGGATTGATGATTGAGGATTGAGGATTGAGGGCTGGGGATTGAAGATTGAGTATTGAGGATGGAAGATTGAGGATTGAGGATTGAGGATTGAAGATTGAGGATTGGGGACTGAGTGTTGAGGGTTGAGTGATGAGAATTGATGTTTGTGGATACAGATTTGAAGATTGCAGGTTGAGTATTGGGTATTGAAAACTGTGAATTGAGGATATTCTATTGAGGATTGGTGATTGATAACTGATTGTTGAGGACTGAGGGCTGAAGGTTGAGGATTCAGGATTCAGGATTGAGGTCTGAGGTCTGAGGATTGAGGATTGAGGATTGAGGATTGAGGATTGAGGATTGAGGATTGAGGATTGAAGATTGAGGATTGGGTATTGCGGATTGAACATTGAGGGTTGAGGATTGAGGATTGAGTATTGAGGATTGAGGATTGAAGATTGAATATTGATGATTGAAGATTGAGGATTGGGGATTGAGTGTTGTGGATTGAGGACGAGTACTGAGGGTTGAGTATTGGTGTTTGAGGTCCGAGGATTGAGGATTGAGGATTGATAATTGAGGACTGAGTATTGAGGATTGAAGATTGAGGATTGGGTATTGAGGATTGAAGAATGAGGATTGAGGATTGAGGATTGAGGATTGAGGATTGAGGATTGAAGATTGACTATTGAGGATTGAAGACTGACGATTGAGGATTGAGGATTGAGGATTGAGTATTGAGTATCGAGGATTGAAGATTGAGTATTGAGGATTGAAGATTGAGGATTGAGGTTTGGGGACTGAGGATTGAGGATTGAGGATTGATGATTGAGCATTGAGGATTGAGGATTGAGGATTGAGGATTGAACATTGAGGATTGGGTATCGCGGATTGAAAATTGTGGATTGAGGATTGAGGATTGAGGATTGAGGATTGACGATTGAGTATTGAGGATTGAAGATTGAGGATTGGGGATTGAGGATTGAGGTTTCAGGATTGAAGATTGAGAATTGGGGATTGAGGATTGACGATTGAGGATTGAGTATTGAGGATTGAAAATTGAGGATTGAGGACTGAAGATTGAGTATTGAGGATTGAAGATTGAGGATTGAGGATTGAGGATTGAAGATTGAGTACTGAGTGTTGAGGGTTGAGTGATGGGAATTGTTGTTTGTGGATTGGGGTTTGAAGATTGAAGAATGGGGATTGATTATTGAAAACTGTTAATTGAGGATATTCTATTGAGGGTTGAGTATTGACAATTGATTGTTGAGGACTGAGGGCCGAAGATTGAGGATTCAGGATTGAGGATTCAGAATTGAGGTTTGAGGACTGAGGATTGACTATTGAAGATTGAGTATCGAGGATTGAAGATTGAGGATTGAGGGTTGAGTATTGAGGATTGAGGATGAGGTCTGAGGTTTGAGGATTGAGGTATGAGGACTGAGGACTGAGGATTGAGGATTGACAATTGAGGATTGAGGAATTAGGATTGAGGATTGAGGATTGAGGATTGAGGATTGAAGATTGAGGATTGAGGATTGAGGATTGAGGATTGAACATTGAGGATTGGGTATCGCGGATTGAACATTGAGGATTGAGGATTGAGGATTGAGTATTGAGGATTGAGGACTGAAGATTGTATATTGATGATTGGAGATTGAGGATTGAGGATTGAGGGTTGTGGATTGAGGACGAGGAGTGAGGGTTGAGTATTAATGTTTGAGGTCTGAGGATCGAGGATTGAGTATCGAGAATTGAGGTTTGAGGATTGAGGATTGAAGATTGAGGATTTGGTATTGAGGATTGAATAATGAGGATTGAGGTCTGAGGATCGAGGATTGAGGATCGAGAATTGAGGATTGAGGATTGAGGATTGAAGATTGAGGATTTGGTATTGAGGATTGAGGATTGAGGATTGAGGATTGAGCGTTGAGGATTGAGGATTGAGGATTGAGGATTCAGGATTGAAGATTGAATATTGATGATTGAAGTTTGAGGATTGAGGATTGAGGGTTGTGGATTGAGGACAAGGACTGAGGGTTGTGTATTGATGTTTGAGGTCTGAGGATTGAGGATTGAGGATTGAGAATTGTGGATTGAGGATTGAGGGTTGAAGGTTGAGGATTGGGTATTGAGGATTGAAGAATGAGGATTGAGGATTGAGGATTGAGGATTGAGAATTGAGGATTGAAGATTGAGTAATGAGGATTGAAGATTGAGGGCTCAGGATTGAGGATTGAAGATTGAGGATTTGGGACTGAGGATTGAAGATTGAGGATCGAGGATTGAGGATTGAGGATTGAGGATTGAGGATCGAGGATTGAAGATTGAGTATTGAGGACTGAGGATTGAGGATTGATGATTGAGGATTGAAGATTGAGTATTGAGCATTGAAGATTGAGGATTGAGGATTGAAGATTGAGGATTGACGATGAGGGCTGAGGGTTGAGGATTGAGGTTTGAGGACTGAGGACTGGGGATAGAGGATTGAGAATTGTGGATTGAGGATTGAGGGTTGAAGATTGAAGATTGAGTATTGGGTATTGAGGATTGAAGAATGAGGATTGAAAATTGAGGATTGAGGATTGAGGATTGATGATTGAGGATTGAGGATTGAGGATTGAGGATCGATGATTGGAGATTGAGTATTGAGGACTGAGGATTGAGGATTGAAGATTGAGGATTGAGGATTGTGGATGAGGGATGAGGGTTGAGGAGTGAGGTTTGAGGACTGAGGACTGAGGATTGAGGATTGAGAATTGAGGATTGAGGATTGAGGATTAAAGATTGAGGATTGAGGA
Source organism: Calliopsis andreniformis (assembly GCF_051401765.1). Classification (NCBI taxonomy): domain Eukaryota; kingdom Metazoa; phylum Arthropoda; class Insecta; order Hymenoptera; family Andrenidae; genus Calliopsis; species Calliopsis andreniformis. The sequence goes on along the minus strand of NW_027480635.1, from coordinate 123,801 downwards.
TTGGGTATTGAGGATTGAAGAATGAGGATTGAGGATTGAGGATTGAGGATTGAGGATTGAGGATTGAGGATTAAAGATTGAGGATTGAGGATTGAGAATTGAGGATTGAGGATTGAGGATTAAAGATTGAGGATTGAGGATTGGGTATTGAGGATTGAAGAATGAGGATTGAGGATTGAGGATTGAGGATTGAGGATTGAAGATTGAGTATTGAGGATTGAAGACTGACGATTGAGGATTGAGGATTGAAGATTGAGGATTGAGGATTGAGAATTGAGGATTGTGGATTGAAGGCTGATTATTGAGCATTGAAGATTGAGGATTGAGGATTGAAGATTGAGGATTGACGATGAGGGCTGAGGGTTGAGGATTGAGGTTTGAGGACTGAGGACTGAGGATTGAGGATTGAGAATTGAGGATTGAGGATTGAGAATTGAGGATTGAGGGTTGAGGATTGAAGATTGAGGATTGGGTATTGAGGATTGAAGAATGAGGATTGAGGATTGAGGATTGAGGATTGAGGATTGATGATTGAGTATTGAGGATAGAAGACTGACGATTGAGGATTGAGGGTTGAGGATTGACAATGAGGGCTGAGGGTTGAGGATTGAGGTTTGAGGACTGAGGACTGGGGATAGAGGATTGAGAATTGAGGATTGAAGATTGAGGATCGAGGATTGAGGATTGAGGATTGAGGATTGAGGATTGAGGATTGAGTATTGAGGATCGAGGATTGAAGATTGAGTTTTGAGCATTGAAGATTGAGGTTTGAGGTTTGGGGACTGAGGATTGAGGATTGAGGATTGAGGATTGAGGATTGAGGATTGAGGATTGAGGATTGCGGATTGAGGATTGAACATTGAGGATTGGGTATCGCGGATTGAATATTGAGGATTGAGGATTGAGAATTGCGTATTGAGGATTGAGGACTGAAGATTGTATATTGATGATTGAGGATTGAGGATTGATGATTGAGGATTGAGGATTGAGGGCTGGGGATTGAAGATTGAGTATTGAGGATGGAAGATTGAGGATTGAGGATTGAGGATTGAAGATTGAGGATTGGGGACTGAGTGTTGAGGGTTGAGTGATGAGAATTGATGTTTGTGGATACAGATTTGAAGATTGCAGGTTGAGTATTGGGTATTGAAAACTGTGAATTGAGGATATTCTATTGAGGATTGGTGATTGATAACTGATTGTTGAGGACTGAGGGCTGAAGGTTGAGGATTCAGGATTCAGGATTGAGGTCTGAGGTCTGAGGATTGAGGATTGAGGATTGAGGATTGAGGATTGAGGATTGAGGATTGAAGATTGAGGATTGGGTATTGCGGATTGAACATTGAGGGTTGAGGATTGAGGATTGAGTATTGAGGATTGAGGATTGAAGATTGAATATTGATGATTGAAGATTGAGGATTGGGGATTGAGTGTTGTGGATTGAGGACGAGTACTGAGGGTTGAGTATTGGTGTTTGAGGTCCGAGGATTGAGGATTGAGGATTGATAATTGAGGACTGAGTATTGAGGATTGAAGATTGAGGATTGGGTATTGAGGATTGAAGAATGAGGATTGAGGATTGAGGATTGAGGATTGAGGATTGAGGATTGAAGATTGAGTATTGAGGATTGAAGATTGAGGGTTGAGTGTTGAGGATTGAAGATTGAGGATTTGGGACTGAGGATTGAGGTTTGAACATTGAGGATTGAGGGATGAGGATTGAGGATTAAGGATTGAGGATTGAAGATTGAGGATTCGGTATTGTGGATTGAAGATTGAGGACTGAGGATTCAGGATTGGGGATTGAGGATTGAGGATTGAGGATTGAGGATTGAGGATTGAGGATTGAGGATTGAGGATTGCGGATTGAGGATTGAACATTGAGGATTGGGTATCGCGGATTGAATATTGAGGACTGAGGATTGAGAATTGCGTATTGAGGATTGAGGACTGAAGATTGTATATTGATGATTGAGGATTGAGGATTGATGATTGAGGATTGAGGATTGAGGGCTGGGGATTGAAGATTGAGTATTGAGGATGGAAGATTGAGGATTGAGGATTGAGGATTGAAGATTGAGGATTGGGGACTGAGTGTTGAGGGTTGAGTGATGAGAATTGATGTTTGTGGATACAGATTTGAAGATTGCAGGTTGAGTATTGGGTATTGAAAACTGTGAATTGGGGATATTCTATTGAGGATTGGTGATTGATAACTGATTGTTGAGGACTGAGGGCTGAAGGTTGAGGATTCAGGATTCAGGATTGAGGTCTGAGGTCTGAGGATTGAGGATTGAGGATTGAGGATTGAGGATTGAGGATTGAGGATTGAAGATTGAGGATTGGGTATTGCGGATTGAACATTGAGGGTTGAGGATTGAGGATTGAGTATTGAGGATTGAGGATTGAAGATTGAATATTGATGATTGAAGATTGAGGATTGGGGATTGAGTGTTGTGGATTGAGGACGAGTACTGAGGGTTGAGTATTGGTGTTTGAGGTCCGAGGATTGAGGATTGAGGATTGATAATTGAGGACTGAGTATTGAGGATTGAAGATTGAGGATTGGGTATTGAGGATTGAAGAATGAGGATTGAGGATTGAGGATTGAGGATTGAGGATTGAGGATTGAAGATTGACTATTGAGGATTGAAGACTGACGATTGAGGATTGAGGATTGAGGATTGAGTATTGAGTATCGAGGATTGAAGATTGAGTATTGAGGATTGAAGATTGAGGATTGAGGTTTGGGGACTGAGGATTGAGGATTGAGGATTGATGATTGAGCATTGAGGATTGAGGATTGAGGATTGAGGATTGAACATTGAGGATTGGGTATCGCGGATTGAAAATTGTGGATTGAGGATTGAGGATTGAGGATTGAGGATTGACGATTGAGTATTGAGGATTGAAGATTGAGGATTGGGGATTGAGGATTGAGGTTTCAGGATTGAAGATTGAGAATTGGGGATTGAGGATTGACGATTGAGGATTGAGTATTGAGGATTGAAAATTGAGGATTGAGGACTGAAGATTGAGTATTGAGGATTGAAGATTGAGGATTGAGGATTGAGGATTGAAGATTGAGTACTGAGTGTTGAGGGTTGAGTGATGGGAATTGTTGTTTGTGGATTGGGGTTTGAAGATTGAAGAATGGGGATTGATTATTGAAAACTGTTAATTGAGGATATTCTATTGAGGGTTGAGTATTGACAATTGATTGTTGAGGACTGAGGGCCGAAGATTGAGGATTCAGGATTGAGGATTCAGAATTGAGGTTTGAGGACTGAGGATTGACTATTGAAGATTGAGTATCGAGGATTGAAGATTGAGGATTGAGGGTTGAGTATTGAGGATTGAGGATGAGGTCTGAGGTTTGAGGATTGAGGTATGAGGACTGAGGACTGAGGATTGAGGATTGACAATTGAGGATTGAGGAATTAGGATTGAGGATTGAGGATTGAGGATTGAGGATTGAAGATTGAGGATTGAGGATTGAGGATTGAGGATTGAACATTGAGGATTGGGTATCGCGGATTGAACATTGAGGATTGAGGATTGAGGATTGAGTATTGAGGATTGAGGACTGAAGATTGTATATTGATGATTGGAGATTGAGGATTGAGGATTGAGGGTTGTGGATTGAGGACGAGGAGTGAGGGTTGAGTATTAATGTTTGAGGTCTGAGGATCGAGGATTGAGGATCGAGAATTGAGGTTTGAGGATTGAGGATTGAAGATTGAGGATTTGGTATTGAGGATTGAATAATGAGGATTGAGGTCTGAGGATCGAGGATTGAGGATCGAGAATTGAGGATTGAGGATTGAGGATTGAAGATTGAGGATTTGGTATTGAGGATTGAGGATTGAGGATTGAGGATTGAGCGTTGAGGATTGAGGATTGAGGATTGAGGATTCAGGATTGAAGATTGAATATTGATGATTGAAGATTGAGGATTGAGGATTGAGGGTTGTGGATTGAGGACAAGGACTGAGGGTTGTGTATTGATGTTTGAGGTCTGAGGATTGAGGATTGAGGATTGAGAATTGTGGATTGAGGATTGAGGGTTGAAGATTGAGGATTGGGTATTGAGGATTGAAGAATGAGGATTGAGGATTGAGGATTGAGGATTGAGAATTGAGGATTGAAGATTGAGTAATGAGGATTGAAGATTGAGGGCTCAGGATTGAGGATTGAAGATTGAGGATTTGGGACTGAGGATTGAAGATTGAGGATCGAGGATTGAGGATTGAGGATTGAGGATTGAGGATCGAGGATTGAAGATTGAGTATTGAGGACTGAGGATTGAGGATTGATGATTGAGGATTGAAGATTGAGTATTGAGCATTGAAGATTGAGGATTGAGGATTGAAGATTGAGGATTGACGATGAGGGCTGAGGGTTGAGGATTGAGGTTTGAGGACTGAGGACTGGGGATAGAGGATTGAGAATTGTGGATTGAGGATTGAGGGTTGAAGATTGAAGATTGAGTATTGGGTATTGAGGATTGAAGAATGAGGATTGAAAATTGAGGATTGAGGATTGAGGATTGATGATTGAGGATTGAGGATTGAGGATTGAGGATCGATGATTGGAGATTGAGTATTGAGGACTGAGGATTGAGGATTGAAGATTGAGGATTGAGGATTGTGGATGAGGGATGAGGGTTGAGGAGTGAGGTTTGAGGACTGAGGACTGAGGATTGAGGATTGAGAATTGAGGATTGAGGATTGAGGATTAAAGATTGAGGATTGAGGATTGGGTATTGAGGATTGAAGAATGAGGATTGAGGATTGAGGATTGAGGATTGAGGATTGAAGATTGAGTATTGAGGATTGAAGACTGACGATCGAGGATTGAGGATTGAGGATTGAGGATTGAGGATTGAGGATTGAGGATTGAGAATTGAGGATTGTGGATTGAAGGTTGAGTATTGAGCATTGAAGATTGAGGACTGAGGATTGAGGATTGAGGATTGAGGATTGAGGTTTGAGGACTGAGGACTGAGGATTGAGGATTGACAATTGAGGATTGAGGATTGAGGATTGAAGATTTAGGATTGGGTATTGAGGATTGAGGAATTAGGATTGAGGATTGAGGATTGAGGATTGAGGATTGAGGATTGAAGATTGAGTATTGAGGATTGAAGACTGACGATTGAGGATTGAGGATTGAGGATTGAGTATTGAGGATCGAGGATTGAAGATTGAGTTTTGAGGATTGAAGATTGAGGATTGAGGTTTGGGGACTGAGGATTGAGGATTGAGGATTGAGGATTGAGGATTGAGGATTGAGGATTGAGGATTGAGGATTGAGGATTGAGGATTGTGGATTGAGGATTGAGGACCGAACATTGAGTATTGGGTATCGCGGATTGAACATTGAGGATTGAGGATTGAGGATTGAGTATTGAGGCTTGAGGACTGAAGATTGTATATTGATGATTGAAGATTGAGGATTGAGGATTGAGGGTTGTGGATTGAGGACGAGGAGTGAGGGTTGAGTATCAATGTTTGAGGTCTGAGGATCGAGGATTGAGGATCGAGAATTGAGGATTGAGGATTGAGGATTGAAGATTGAGGATTTGGTATTGAGGATTGAAGAATGAGAATTGAGGACTGAGGATTGTGGATTGAGGATTGAGGATTGGGGATTGAGGATTGAAGATTGTGGATTGAGGATTGAGGATTGAAGATTGAGTATTGAGGATAGAGGATTGAAGATTGAGTTTTGATGATTGAAGATTGAGGGTTGAGGTTTGGGGACTGAGGATTGAGGATTGAGGATTGAGGATTGAGAATTGAGGATTGAGGACTGAGGATTGAGGATTGAGGATTGAACATTGAGGATTGGGTATCGCGGATTGAACATTGAGGATTGAGGGTTGAGGATTGAGTATTGAGGATTGAGGACTGAAGATTGTATATTGATGATTGAAGATTGAGGATTGAGGGTTGAGGGTTGTGGATTGAGGTTTGAAGATTGAGGATTTGGTATTGAGGATTGAAGATTGAGGATCGAGGATTGAGGATTGAGGATTGAGGATTGAGGATCGAGGATCGAGGATTGAAGATTGAGTATTGAGGACTGAGGATTGAGGATTGAAGATTGAGGATTGAGGATTGTTGATGAGGGATGAGGGTTGAGGATTGAGTTTTGAGGACTGAGGACTGCGGATTGAGGATTGAGAATTGAGGATTGAGGATTGAGGATTAAAGATTGAGGATTGAGGATTGGGTATTGAGGATTGAAGAATGAGGATTGAGGATTGAGGATTGAGGATTGAGGATTGAAGATTGAGTATTGAGGATTGAAGACTGACGATTGAGGATTGAGGATTGAAGATTGAGGATTGAGGATTGAGAATTGAGGATTGTGGATTGAAGGCTGATTATTGAGCATTGAAGATTGAGGATTGAGGATTGAAGATTGAGGATTGACGATGAGGGCTGAGGGTTGAGGATTGAGGTTTGAGGACTGAGGACTGAGGATTGAGGATTGAGAATTGAGGATTGAGGATTGAGAATTGAGGATTGAGGGTTGAGGATTGAAGATTGAGGATTGGGTATTGAGGATTGAAGAATGAGGATTGAGGATTGAGGATTGAGGATTGAGGATTGATGATTGAGTATTGAGGATAGAAGACTGACGATTGAGGATTGAGGGTTGAGGATTGACAATGAGGGCTGAGGGTTGAGGATTGAGGTTTGAGGACTGAGGACTGGGGATAGAGGATTGAGAATTGAGGATTGAAGATTGAGGATCGAGGATTGAGGATTGAGGATTGAGGATTGAGGATTGAGGATTGAGTATTGAGGATCGAGGATTGAAGATTGAGTTTTGAGCATTGAAGATTGAGGTTTGAGGTTTGGGGACTGAGGATTGAGGATTGAGGATTGAGGATTGAGGATTGAGGATTGAGGATTGAGGATTGCGGATTGAGGATTGAACATTGAGGATTGGGTATCGCGGATTGAATATTGAGGATTGAGGATTGAGAATTGCGTATTGAGGATTGAGGACTGAAGATTGTATATTGATGATTGAGGATTGAGGATTGATGATTGAGGATTGAGGATTGAGGGCTGGGGATTGAAGATTGAGTATTGAGGATGGAAGATTGAGGATTGAGGATTGAGGATTGAAGATTGAGGATTGGGGACTGAGTGTTGAGGGTTGAGTGATGAGAATTGATGTTTGTGGATACAGATTTGAAGATTGCAGGTTGAGTATTGGGTATTGAAAACTGTGAATTGAGGATATTCTATTGAGGATTGGTGATTGATAACTGATTGTTGAGGACTGAGGGCTGAAGGTTGAGGATTCAGGATTCAGGATTGAGGTCTGAGGTCTGAGGATTGAGGATTGAGGATTGAGGATTGAGGATTGAGGATTGAGGATTGAAGATTGAGGATTGGGTATTGCGGATTGAACATTGAGGGTTGAGGATTGAGGATTGAGTATTGAGGATTGAGGATTGAAGATTGAATATTGATGATTGAAGATTGAGGATTGGGGATTGAGTGTTGTGGATTGAGGACGGGTACTGAGGGTTGAGTATTGGTGTTTGAGGTCCGAGGATTGAGGATTGAGGATTGATAATTGAGGACTGAGTATTGAGGATTGAAGATTGAGGATTGGGTATTGAGGATTGAAGAATGAGGATTGAGGATTGAGGATTGAGGATTGAGGATTGAGGATTGAAGATTGAGTATTGAGGATTGAAGATTGAGGGTTGAGTGTTGAGGATTGAAGATTGAGGATTTGGGACTGAGGATTGAGGTTTGAACATTGAGGATTGAGGGATGAGGATTGAGGATTAAGGATTGAGGATTGAAGATTGAGGATTCGGTATTGTGGATTGAAGATTGAGGACTGAGGATTCAGGATTGGGGATTGAGGATTGAGGATTGAGAATTGAGGATTGAGGATTGAGGATTATAGATTGAGGATTGAGGATTGGGTATTGAGGATTGAAGAATGAGGATTGAGGATTGAGGATTGAAGATTGAGAATTGTGGATTGAGGATTGAGGATTGAAGATTGAGGATTGGGTATTGAGGATTGAAGAATGAGGATTGAGGGTTGAGGATTGAGGATTGAGGATTGAAGATTGAGTATTGAGGATTGAAGATTGACGATTGAGGATTGAGGATTGAGGATTGAGGATTGAACATTGAGGACTGAGTGTTGAGGGTTGAGTGATGAGAATTGACGTTTGTGGATAGAGGTTTGAAGATTGCAGATTGAGTATTGAGTATTGAAAACTGTGAATTGAGGATATTCTATTGAGGATTGAGGATAGACGACTGATTGTTGAGGACTGAGGGCCGAGGATTAAGGATTCAGGATTAAGGATTCAGAACTGAGGTTTGAGGACTGAGGATTGAGGATTGAAGATTGAGTATCGAGTATTGAAGATTGAGGATTGAGGGTTGAGGATTGAAGATTGAGGATTTGGGACTGAGGATTGAGGGATGAGGATTGAGGATTGAGGAATGAGGATTGAAGATTGAGGATTGGGTATTGAGGATTGAGGAATGAGGGTTGAGGATTGAGGATTGAGGATTGAGGATTGAAGATTGAGTATTGAGGATTGAAGACTGACGATTGAGGATTGAGGATTGAGGATTGAGTATTGAGGATCGAGGATTGAAGATTGAGTTTTGATGATTGAAGATTGAGGATTGAGGTTTGGGGAGTGAGGATTGAGGATTGAGGATTGAGGATTGAGAATTGAGGATTGAGGATTGAGGATTGAGGATTGAGGATTGAACATTGAGGATTAGGTATCGCGGATTGAACATTGAGGATTGAGGATTGAGGATTGAGTATTGAGGATTGAGGACTGAAGATTGTATATTGATGATTGAAGATTGAGGATTGAGGATTGAGGGTTGTGGATTGAGGACGAGGAGTGAGGGTTGAGTATTAATGTTTGAGGTCTGAGGATCGAGGATTGAGGATCGAGAATTGAGGTTTGAGGTTTGAGGATTGAAGATTGAGGGTTTGGTATTGAGGATTGAAGAATGAGGATTGAGGTCTGAGGATCGAGGATTGAGGATCGAGAATTGAGGATTGAGGATTGAGGATTGAATATTGAGGATTTGGTATTGAGGATTGAGGATTGAGGATTGAGGATTGAGGATTGAGGGTTGAGGATTGAGGATTGAGGATTGAGGATTCAGGATTGAAGATTGAATATTGATGATTGAAGATTGAGGATTGAGGTTTGAGTGTTGTGGATTGAGGACAAGGACTGAGGGTTGTGTATTGATGTTTGAGGTCTGAGGATTGAGGATTGAGGATTGAGAATTGTGGATTGAGGATTGAGGGTTGAAGATTGAGGATTGGGTATTGAGGATTGAAGAATGAGGATTGAGGATTGAGGATTGAGAATTGAGGATTGAAGATTGAGTATTGAGGATTGAAGATTGACGAATGAGGATTGAGGATTGTGGATTGTGGCTTGAACATTGAGGACTGAGTGTTGAGGGTTGAGTGATGAGAATTGATGTTTGTGGATAGAGGTTTGAAGATTGCTGATTGAGTATTGAGTATTGAAAACTGTGGATTGAGGATATTCTATTGAGGATTGAGGATTGACAACTGATTGTTGAGGACTGAGGGCCGAAGATTGAGGATTCAGGACTGAGGACTCAGAATTGAGGTTTGAGGACTGAGGATTGAGGATTGAAGATTGAGTATCGAGTATTGAAGATTGAGGATTGAGGGTTGAGGATTGAGGATTGAGGATGAGGGCTGAGGATTGAGGATTGAGGTTTGAGGACTGAGGTCTGAGGATTGAGGATTGAGAATTGAGGATTGAGGAATGAGGATTGAAGATTGAGGATTGGGTATTGAGGATTGAGGAATGAGGGTTGAGGATTGAGGATTGAGGATTGAGGATTGAAGATTGAGTACTGAGGATTGAAGACTGACGATTGAGGATTGAGGATTGAGGATTGAGTATTGAGGATAGAGGATTGAAGATTGAGTTTTGATGATTGAAGGTTGAGGATTGAGGTTTGGGGACTGAGGATTGAGGATTGAGGATTGAGGATTGAGAATTGAGGATTGAGGATTGAGGATTGAAGATTGAGGATTGAAGACTGAGTGTTGAGGGTTGAGTGATGAGAATTGATGTTTGTGGATACAGATTTGAAGATTGCAGGTTGAGTATTGGGTATTGAAAACTGTGAATTGAGGATATTCTATTGAGGATAGGGGATTGATAACTGATTGTTGAGGACTGAGGGCTGAAGGTTGAGGGTTCAGGATTCAGGATTGAGGTCTGAGGTCTGAGGATTGAGGATTGAGGATTGAGGATTGAGGATTGAGGATTGAGGATTGAAGATTGAGGACTGGGTATTGCGGATTGAACATTGAGGGTTGAGGATTGAGGTTTGAGGATTGAGGATTGAGGATTGAAGATTGAATATTGATGATTGAAGATTGAGGATTGGGGATTGAGTGTTGTGGATTGAGGACGAGTACTGAGGGTTGAGTATTGGTGTTTGAGGTCCGAGGATTGAGGATTGAGGATTGAAGATTGAGGGTTGAGTATTGAGGATTGAAGATTGAGGGTTGAGTATTGAGGATTGAAGATTGAGGATTTGGGACTGAGGATTGAAGTTTGAACATTGAGGATTGAGGGATGAGGATTGAGGATTAAGGATTGAGGATTGAAGACTGAGGATTCGGTATTGTGGATTGAAGAATGAGGATTGAAGATTGATGATTGAGGATTGAGGATTGCAGATTGAGTATTAAGGATTGAAGATTGAGGATTGAGGATTCAGGATTGGGGATTGAGGATTGAGGATTGAGAATTGACGATTGAGGATTGAGGATTATAGATTGAGGATTGAGGATTGGGTATTGAGGATTGAAGAATGAGGATTGAGGATTGAGGATTGAAGATTGAGAATTGTGGATTGAGGATTGAGGATTGAAGATTGAGGATTGGGTATTGAGGATTGAAGAATGAGGATTGAGGATTGAGGATTGAGGATTGAGGATTGAAGATTGAGTATTGAGGATTGAAGATTGACGATTGAGGATTGAGGATTGAGAATTGAGGATTGAACATTGAGGACTGAGTGTTGAGGGTTGAGTGATGAGAATTGACGTTTGTGGATAGAGGTTTGAAGATTGCAGATTGAGTATTGAGTATTGAAAACTGTGAATTGAGGATATTCTATTGAGGATTGAGGATAGACGACTGATTGTTGAGGACTGAGGGCCGAGGATTAAGAATTTAGGATTAAGGATTCAGAACTGAGGTTTGAGGACTGAGGATTGAGGATTGAAGATTGAGTATCGAGTATTGAAGATTGAGGATTGAGGGTTGAGGGTTGAGGATTGAGGATGAGGGCTGAGGATTGAGGATTGATGTTTGTGGACTGAGGTCTGAGGATTGAGGATTGAGAATTGAGGATTGAGGAATGAGGATTGAAGATTGAGGATTGGGTATTGAGGATTGAGGAATGAGGGTTGAGGATTGAGGATTGAGAATTGAGGATTGAAGATTGAGTATTGAGGATTGAGAATTGTGGATTGAGGATTGAGGATTGAAGATTGAGGATTGGGTATTGAGGATTGAAGAATGAGGACTGAGGATTGAGGATTGAGTATTGAGGATCGAGGATTGAAGATTGAGTTTTGATGATTGAAGTTTGAGGATTGAGGTTTGGGGACTGAGGACTGAGGATTGAGGATTGAGGATTGAGAATTGAGGATTGAGGATTGAGGATTGAGGATTGAGGATTGAGGGTTGTGGATTGAGGACAAGGACTGAGGGTTGTGTATTGATGTTTGAGGTCTGAGGATTGAGGATTGAGGATTGAGGATTGAAGATTGAGGATTTGGTATTGAGGATTGAAGAATGAAGATTGAGGTCTGAGGATCGAGGATTGAGGGTCGAGAATTGAGGATTGAGGATTGAGGATTGAATATTGAGAATTTGGTATTGAGGATTGAGGATTGAGGATTGAGGATTGAGGGTTGAGGATTGAGGATTGAGGATTGAGGATTCAGGATTGAAGATTGAATATTGATGATTAAAGATTGAGGATTGAGGATTGAGGGTTGTGGATTGAGGACAAGGACTGAGGGTTGTGTATTGATGTTTGAGGTCTGAGGATTGAGGATTGAGGATTGAGAATTGTGGATTGAGGATTGAGGGTTGAAGATTGAGGATTGGGTATTGAGGATTGAAGAATGAGTATTGAGGATTGAGGATTGAGAATTGAGGATTGAAGATTGAGTAATGAGGATTGAAGATTGAGGGCTGAGGATTGAGGATTGAAGATTGAGGATTTGGGACTGAGGATTGAAGATTGAGGATCGAGGATTGAGGATTGAGGATTGAGGATTGAGGATCGAGGATTGAAGGTTGATTATTGAGGACTGAGGACTGAGGACTGAAGATTGAGGATTGAAGATTGAGTATTGAGCATTGAAGATTGAGGATTGAGGATTGAAGATTGAGGATTGACAATGATGGCTGAGGGTTGAGGATTGAGGTTTGAGGACTGAGGACTGGGGATAGAGGATTGAGAAGTGAGGATTGAGGATTGAGGATTGAGTATTGAGGATTGAGGATTGAGGATCGAAGATTGAGTATTGAGGATTGAAGATTGACGAAGGAGAATTGAGGATTGAGTATTGAGGATTGAGGATTGAGGATCGAAGATTGAGTATTGAGGATTGAAGATTGACGAATGGGGATTGAGGATTGAGGATTGAGTCTTGAACATTGAGGACTGAGTGTTGAGGGTTGAGTGATGAGAATTGATGTTTGTGGATAGAGGTTTGAAGATTGCTGATTGAGTATTGAGTATTGAAAACTGTGGATTGAGGATATTCTATTGAGGATTGAGGATTGACAACTGATTGTTGAGGACTGAGGGCCGAAGATTGAGGATTCAGGACTGAGGACTCAGAATTGAGGTTTGAGGACTGAGGATTGAGGATTGAAGATTGAGTATCGAGTATTGAAGATTGAGGATTGAGGGTTGAGGATTGAGGATTGAGGATGAGGGCTGAGGTTTGAGGATTGAGGTTTGAGGACTGAGGTCTGAGGATTGAGGATTGAGAATTGAGGATTGAGGAATGAGGATTGAAGATTGAGGATTGGGTATTGAGGATTGAGGAATGAGGGTTGAGGATTGAGGATTGAGGATTGAGGATTGAAGATTGAGTACTGAGGATTGAAGACTGACGATTGAGGATTGAGGATTGAGGATTGAGTATTGAGGATAGAGGATTGAAGATTGAGTTTTGATGATTGAAGATTGAGGATTGAGGTTTGGGGACTGAGGATTGAGGATTGAGTATTGAGGATTGAGAATTGAGGATTGAGGATTGATGATTGAGGATTGAGGATTGAACATTGAGGATTGGGTATCGCGGATTGAACATTGAGGATTGAGGATTGAGGATTGAGTATTGAGGATTGAGGACTGAAGATTGTATATTGATGATTGAAGATTGAGGATTGAGGATTGAGGGTTGTGGATTGAGGACGAGGTGTGAGGGTTGAGTATTAATGTTTGAGGTCTGAGGATCGAGGATTGAGGATCGAGAATTGAGGTTTGAGGATTGAGGATTGAAGATTGAGGATTTGGTATTGAGGATTGAAGAATGAGGATTGAGGTCTGAGGATCGAGGATTGAGGATTGAGGATTGAGGATTGAGGATTGAGGATTGAGGATTGAAGATTGAGGATTGGGTATTGCGGATTGAACATTGAGGGTTGAGGATTGAGGATTGAAGATTGAGGATTGGGTATTGCGGATTGAACATTGAGGGTTGAGGATTGAGGATTGAGGATTGAGGATTGAGGATTGAACATTGAGGATTAGGTATCGCGGATTGAACATTGAGGATTGAGGATTGAGGATTGAGTATTGAGGATTGAGGACTGAAGATTGTATATTGATGATTGAAGATTGAGGATTGAGGATTGAGGGTTGTGGATTGAGGACGAGGGGTGAGGGTTGAGTATTAATGTTTGAGGTCAGAGGATCGAGGATTGAGGATCGAGAATTGAGGTTTGAGGATTGAGGATTGAAGATTGAGGATTTGGTATTGAGGATTGAAGAATGAGGATTGAGGTCTGAGGTTCGAGGATTGAGGATCGAGAGTTGAGGATTGAGGATTGAGGATTGAATATTGAGAATTTGGTATTGAGGATTGAGGATTGAGGATTGAGGATTGAGGGTTGAGGATTGAGGATTGAGGGTTGAGGATTCAGGATTGAAGATTGAATATTGATGATTGAAGATTGAGGATTGAGGATTGAGGGTTGTGGATTGAGGACAAGGACTGAGGGTTGTGTATTGATGTTTGAGGTCTGAGGATTGAGGATTGAGGATTGAGAATTGTGGATTGAGGATTGAGGGTTGAAGATTGAGGATTGGGTATTGAGGATTGAAGAATGAGGATTGAGGATTGAGAATTGAGGATTGAAGATTGAGTAATGAGGATTGAAGATTGAGGGCTGAGGATTGAGGATTGAAGATTGAGGATTTGGGACTGAGGATTGAAGATTGAGGATCGAGGATGAGGATTGAGGATTGAGGATTGAGGATCGAGGATTGAAGATTGATTATTGAGGACTGAGGGTTGAGGATTGAAGATTGAGGATTGAAGATTGAGTATTGAGCATTGAAGATTGAGGATTGAGGATTGAAGATTGAGGTTTGACAATGATGGCTGAGGGTTGAGGATTGAGGTTTGAGGACTGAGGACTGGGGATAGAGGATTGAGAATTGAGGATTGAGGATTGAGTATTGAAGATTGAAGATTGAGTATTGGGTATTGAGGATTGAAGAATGAGGATTGAAAATTGAGGATTGAGGATTGATGATTGAGGATTGAGGATTGGGTATTGAGGATTGAAGAATGAGGATTGAGGATTGAGAATTGAAGATTGAGAATTGTGGATTGAGGATTGAGGATTGAAGATTGAGGATTGGGTATTGAGGATTGAAGAATTAGGATTGAGGATTGAGGATTGAGGATTGAGGATTGAAGATTGAGTATTGAGGATTGAAGACTGACGATTGAGGATTGAGGATTGAGGATTGAGTATTGAGGATCGAGGATTGAGGACTGAGTATTGAGGATTGAAGCATGAGGATTGAGGTTTGGGGACTGAGGATTGAGGATTGAGGGTTGAGGATTGAGGATTGAGGATTGAGGATTGAGGATTGAGGATTGAACATTGAGGATTGGGTATCGCGGATTGAACACTGAGGATTGAGGATTGAGGATTGAGTATTGAGGATTGAGGACGAGGTCTGAGGGTTGAGTATTGATGTTTGAGGTCTGAGGATCGAGGATTGAGGATTGAGAACTGAGGATTGAGGACTGAGGATTGAAGATTGAGGATTTGTTATTGAGGATTGAAGAATGAGGATTGAGGATTGAGGATTGAGGCTTGAGGATTGAAGATTGAGTATTGAGGATTGAAGATTGAGGATTGATGATTGAGGATTGAGGATTGAACATTGAGGATTGGGTATCGCGGATTGAATATTGAGGATTGAGGATTGAGAATTGCGTATTGAGGATTGAGGACTGAAGATTGTATATTGATGATTGAGGATTGAGGATTGAAGTTTGAGGATTGCGGATTGAGGATTGAGGATTGAAGATTGAGTATTGAGGATTGAAGACTGACGATTGAGAATTGAGGATTGAGGATTGAGGGTTGAGCATTGAGGATTGAGGATGAGGGCTGAGGATTGAGGATTGAGGTTTGAGGTCTGAGGTCTGAGGATTGAGGATTGAGAATAGAGGATTGAGGAATGAGGAGTGAAGATTGAGGATTGGGTATTGAGGATTGAGGAATGAGGGTTGAGGATTGAGGATTGAGGATTGAGGATTGAAGATTGAGTATTGAGGATTGAAGACTGACGATTGAGGATTGAGAATTGAGGATTGAGTATTGAGGATCGAGGATTGAAGATTGAGTTTTGGGGATTGAAGATTGAGGATTGATGTTTGGAGACTGAGGATTGAGGATTGAGTATTGAGGATTGAGGATTGAGGATTGAGGATTGAGGACTGCAGATTGTACATTGATGATTGAAGATTGAGGATTGAGGATTGAGGGTTGTGGATTGAGGACGAGGTCTGAGCGTTGAGTATTGATGTTTGAGGTCGGAGGATCGAGGATTGAGGATTGAGAATTTAGGATTGAGGATTGATGATTGAAGATTGAGGATTTCCTATTGAGGATTGAAGAATGAGGATTGAGGATTGAGGATTGAGGATTGAGGATTGAAGATTGAGTATTGAGGATTGAAGATTGACGATTGAGGATTGAGGATTGAGGATTGAGGATTGAACATTGAGGAATGAGTGTTGAGGGTAGAGTGATGAGTATTTGATGTTTGTGAATAGAGGTTTGAAGATTGCAGATTGAGTATTGAGTATTGAAAACTGTGAATTGAGGATATTCTATTGAGGATTGAGGATTGACAACTGATTGTTGAGGACTGATGGCCGAGGATTGAGGATTCAGGATTGAGTTATCAGAATTGTGGTTTGAGGACTGAGGATTGAGGATTGAAGATTGAGTATTGTGGATTGAAGACTGAGGATTGAGGATTGAGGATTGAAGATTGAGGATTGAGAATTGAGGATTGATGATTGATGATTGAGTATTGAGGATTGAAGACTGACGATTGAGGATTGAGGATTGAGGATTGAGGATTGAGGATTGAGGATTGAGGTTTCAGGACTGAGGACTGAGCACTGAGGATTGAGAATTGAGGATTGAGGATTGAGGATTGAAGATTGAGTACTGGGTATCGAGGATTGAAGAATGAGGATTGAAAATTGAGGATTGAGGATACAGAATTGAGGATTGAGGACTGAGGATTGAGGATTGAAGATTGAGGATTGAGGATTGTGGACTGAGGATTGAGGATTGAGTGTTGTGGATTGAGGACGAGGACTGAGGGTTGAGTATTGATGTTTGAGGTCTGAGGATTGAGGATTGAGGATTGAGGACTGAAGATTGTATATTGATGATTGAAGATTGAGGATTGAGGATTGAGGGTTGTGGATTGAGGACGAGGGGTGAGGGTTGAGTATTAATGTTTGAGGTCAGAGGATCGAGGATTGAGGATCGAGAATTGAGGTTTGAGGATTGAGGATTGAAGATTGAGGATTTGGTATTGAGGATTGAAGAATGAGGATTGAGGTCTGAGGTTCGAGGATTGAGGATCGAGAGTTGAGGATTGAGGATTGAGGATTGAGGATTGAATATTGAGAATTTGGTATTGAGGATTGAGGATTGAGGATTGAGGATTGAGGGTTGAGGATTGAGGATTGAGGGTTGAGGATTCAGGATTGAAGATTGAATATTGATGATTGAAGATTGAGGATTGAGGATTGAGGGTTGTGGATTGAGGAAAAGGACTGAGGGTTGTGTATTAATGTTTGAGGTCTGAGGATTGAGGATTGAGGATTGAGAATTGTGGATTGAGGATTGAGGGTTGAAGATTGAGGATTGGGTATTGAGGACTGAAGAATGAGGATTGAGGATTGAGGATTGAGAATTGAGGATTGAAGATTGAGTAATGAGGATTGAAGATTGAGGGCTGAGGATTGAGGATTGAAGATTGAGGATTTGGGACTGAGGATTGAAGATTGAGGATCGAGGATTGAGGATTGAGGATTGAGGATTGAGGATCGAGGATTGAAGATTGATTATTGAGGACTGAGGATTGAGGATTGAAGATTGAGGATTGAAGATTGAGTATTGAGCATTGAAGATTGAGGATTGAGGATTGAAGATTGAGGATTGACAATGATGGCTGAGGGTTGAGGATTGAGGTTTGAGGACTGAGGACTGGGGATAGAGGATTGAGAATTGAGGATTGAGGATTGAGTATTGAAGATTGAAGATTGAGTATTGGGTATTGAGGATTGAAGAATGAGGATTGAAAATTGAGGATTGAGGATTGAGGATTGAGGATTGAGGATTGGGGATTGAAGATTGAGGATTGGGTATTGAGGATTGAAGAATGAGGATTGTGGATTGAGGATTGAGGATTGAAGATTGAAGATTGAGTATTGGGTATTGAGGATTGAAGAATGAGGATAGAAAATTGAGGATTGAGGATTGAGTATTGAGGATTGAGGATTGAGGATCGAAGATTGAGTATTGAGGATTGAAGATTGACGAATGAGGATTGAGGATTGAGTATTGAGGATTGAGGATTGAGGACCGAAGATTGAGTATTGACGATTGAAGATTGACGAATGAGGATTGAGGATTGAGGATTGAGGCTTGAACATTGAGGACTGAGTGTTGAGGGTTGAGTGATGAGAATTGATGTTTGTGGATAGAGGTTTGAAGATTGCTGATTGGGTATTGAGTATTGAAAACTGTGGATTGATGATATTCTATTGAGGATTGAGGATTGACAGTTGATTGTTGAGGACTGAGGGCCGAAGATTGAGGATTCAGGACTGAGGACTCAGAATTGAGGTTTGAGGACTGAGGATTGAGGATTGAAGATTGAGTATCGAGTATTGAAGATTGAGGATTGAGGGTTGAGGATTGAGGATTGAGGATGAGGTCTGAGGATTGAGGATTGAGGTTTGAGGACTGAGGTCTGAGGATTGAGGATTGAGAATTGAGGATTGAGGAATGAGGATTGAAGATTGAGGATTGGGTATTGAGGATTGAGGAATGAGGGTTGAGGATTGAGGATTGAGGATTGAGGATTGAAGATTGAGTACTGAGGATTGAAGACTGACGATTGAGGATTGAGGATTGAGGATTGAGTATTGAGGATAGAGGATTGAAGATTGAGTTTTGATGATTGAAGATTGAGGATTGAGGTTTGGGGACTGAGGATTGAGGATTGAGGATTGAGGATTGAGAATTGAGGATTGAGGATTGAGGATTGAGGATTGAGGATTGAACATTGAGGATTGGGTATCGCGGATTGAACATTGAACATTGAGGATTGAGGATTGAGTATTGAGGATTGAGGACTGAAGATTGTATATTGATGATTGTAGATTGAGGACTGAGGATTGAGGGTTGTGGATTGAGGACGAGGTGTGAGGGTTGAGTATTAATGTTTGAGGTCTGAGGATCGAGGATTGAGGATCGAGAGTTGAGGTTTGAGGATTGAGGATTGAAGATTGAGGTTTTGGTATTGAGGATTGAAGAATGAGGATTGAGTTCTGAGGATCGAGGATTGAGGATTGAGGATTGAGGATTGAGGATTGAGGATTGAGGATTGAAGATTGAGGATAGGGTATTGCGGATTGAACATTGAGGGTTGAGCATTGAGGATTGAGGATTGAGGATTGAGGATTGAAGATTGAATATTGATGATTGAAGATTGAGGATTGGGGATTGAGTGTTGTGGATTGAGGACGAGTACTGAGGGTTGAGTATTGGTGTTTGAGGTCCGAGGATTGAGGATTGAGGATTGAGAATTGAGGACTGAGTATTGAGGATTGAAGATTGAGGATTGGGTATTGAGGATTGAAGAATGAGGATTGAGGATTGAGGATTGAGGATTGAGGATTGAGGATTGAAGATCGAGTATTGAGGATTGAAGATTGAGGGTTGAGTATTGAGGATTGAAGATTGAGGATTTGGGACTGAGGATTGAAGTTTGAACATTGAGGATTGAGGGATGAGGATTGAGGGTTGAGGATTGAGGATTGAAGATTGAGCATTCGGTATTGTGGATTGAAGAATGAGGATTGAGGATTGAGGATTGAGGATTGAGGATTGCAGATTGAGTATTAAGGATTCAAGATTGAGGATTGAGGATTCAGGATTGGGGATTGAGGATTGAGGATTGAGAATTGAGGATTGAGGATTGAGGATTATAGATTGAGGATTGAGGATTGGGTATTGAGGATTGAAGAATGAGGATTGAGGATTGAGGATTGAAGATTGAGAATTGTGGATTGAGGATTGAGGATTGAAGATTGAGGATTGGGTATTGAGGATTGAAGAATTAGGATTGAGGATTGAGGATTGAGGATTGAGGATTGAAGATTGAGTACTGAGGATTGAAGACTGACGATTGAGGATTGAGGATTGAGGATTGAGTATTGAGGATAGAGGATTGAAGATTGAGTTTTGATGATTGAAGATTGAGGATTGAGGTTTGGGGACTGAGGATTGAGGATTGAGTATTGAGGATTGAGAATTGAGGATTGAGGATTGATGATTGAGGATTGAGGATTGAACATTGAGGATTGGGTATCGCGGATTGAACATTGAGGATTGAGGATTGAGGATTGAGTATTGAGGATTGAGGACTGAAGATTGTATATTGATGATTGAAGATTGAGGATTGAGGATTGAGGGTTGTGGATTGAGGACGAGGTGTGAGGGTTGAGTATTAATGTTTGAGGTCTGAGGATCGAGGATTGAGGATCGAGAATTGAGGTTTGAGGATTGAGGATTGAAGATTGAGGATTTGGTATTGAGGATTGAAGAATGAGGATTGAGGTCTGAGGATCGAGGATTGAGGATTGAGGATTGAGGATTGAGGATTGAGGATTGAGGATTGAAGATTGAGGATTGGGTATTGCGGATTGAACATTGAGGGTTGAGGATTGAGGATTGAAGATTGAGGATTGGGTATTGCGGATTGAACATTGAGGGTTGAGGATTGAGGATTGAGGATTGAGGATTGAGGATTGAACATTGAGGATTAGGTATCGCGGATTGAACATTGAGGATTGAGGATTGAGGATTGAGTATTGAGGATTGAGGACTGAAGATTGTATATTGATGATTGAAGATTGAGGATTGAGGATTGAGGGTTGTGGATTGAGGACGAGGGGTGAGGGTTGAGTATTAATGTTTGAGGTCAGAGGATCGAGGATTGAGGATCGAGAATTGAGGTTTGAGGATTGAGGATTGAAGATTGAGGATTTGGTATTGAGGATTGAAGAATGAGGATTGAGGTCTGAGGTTCGAGGATTGAGGATCGAGAGTTGAGGATTGAGGATTGAGGATTGAATATTGAGAATTTGGTATTGAGGATTGAGGATTGAGGATTGAGGATTGAGGGTTGAGGATTGAGGATTGAGGGTTGAGGATTCAGGATTGAAGATTGAATATTGATGATTGAAGATTGAGGATTGAGGATTGAGGGTTGTGGATTGAGGACAAGGACTGAGGGTTGTGTATTGATGTTTGAGGTCTGAGGATTGAGGATTGAGGATTGAGAATTGTGGATTGAGGATTGAGGGTTGAAGATTGAGGATTGGGTATTGAGGATTGAAGAATGAGGATTGAGGATTGAGGATTGAGAATTGAGGATTGAAGATTGAGTAATGAGGATTGAAGATTGAGGGCTGAGGATTGAGGATTGAAGATTGAGGATTTGGGACTGAGGATTGAAGATTGAGGATCGAGGATGAGGATTGAGGATTGAGGATTGAGGATCGAGGATTGAAGATTGATTATTGAGGACTGAGGGTTGAGGATTGAAGATTGAGGATTGAAGATTGAGTATTGAGCATTGAAGATTGAGGATTGAGGATTGAAGATTGAGGTTTGACAATGATGGCTGAGGGTTGAGGATTGAGGTTTGAGGACTGAGGACTGGGGATAGAGGATTGAGAATTGAGGATTGAGGATTGAGTATTGAAGATTGAAGATTGAGTATTGGGTATTGAGGATTGAAGAATGAGGATTGAAAATTGAGGATTGAGGATTGATGATTGAGGATTGAGGATTGGGTATTGAGGATTGAAGAATGAGGATTGAGGATTGAGAATTGAAGATTGAGAATTGTGGATTGAGGATTGAGGATTGAAGATTGAGGATTGGGTATTGAGGATTGAAGAATTAGGATTGAGGATTGAGGATTGAAGATTGAGTATTGAGGATTGAAGACTGACGATTGAGGATTGAGGATTGAGGATTGAGTATTGAGGATCGAGGATTGAGGACTGAGTATTGAGGATTGAAGCATGAGGATTGAGGTTTGGGGACTGAGGATTGAGGATTGAGGGTTGAGGATTGAGGATTGAGGATTGAGGATTGAGGATTGAGGATTGAACATTGAGGATTGGGTATCGCGGATTGAACACTGAGGATTGAGGATTGAGGATTGAGTATTGAGGATTGAGGACGAGGTCTGAGGGTTGAGTATTGATGTTTGAGGTCTGAGGATCGAGGATTGAGGATTGAGAACTGAGGATTGAGGACTGAGGATTGAAGATTGAGGATTTGTTATTGAGGATTGAAGAATGAGGATTGAGGATTGAGGATTGAGGCTTGAGGATTGAAGATTGAGTATTGAGGATTGAAGATTGAGGATTGATGATTGAGGATTGAGGATTGAACATTGAGGATTGGGTATCGCGGATTGAATATTGAGGATTGAGGATTGAGAATTGCGTATTGAGGATTGAGGACTGAAGATTGTATATTGATGATTGAGGACTGAGGATTGAAGTTTGAGGATTGCGGATTGAGGATTGAGGATTGAAGATTGAGTATTGAGGATTGAAGACTGACGATTGAGAATTGAGGATTGAGGATTGAGGGTTGAGCATTGAGGATTGAGGATGAGGGCTGAGGATTGAGGATTGAGGTTTGAGGACTGAGGTCTGAGGATTGAGGATTGAGAATAGAGGATTGAGGAATGAGGAGTGAAGATTGAGGATTGGGTATTGAGGATTGAGGAATGAGGGTTGAGGATTGAGGATTGAGGATTGAGGATTGAAGATTGAGTATTGAGGATTGAAGACTGACGATTGAGGATTGAGAATTGAGGATTGAGTATTGAGGATCGAGGATTGAAGATTGAGTTTTGGGGATTGAAGATTGAGGATTGATGTTTGGAGACTGAGGATTGATGATTGAGTATTGAGGATTGAGGATTGAGGATTGAGGATTGAGGACTGCAGATTGTACATTGATGATTGAAGATTGAGGATTGAGGATTGAGGGTTGTGGATTGAGGACGAGGTCTGAGCGTTGAGTATTGATGTTTGAGGTCGGAGGATCGAGGATTGAGGATTGAGAATTTAGGATTGAGGATTGATGATTGAAGATTGAGGATTTCCTATTGAGGATTGAAGAATGAGGATTGAGGATTGAGGATTGAGGATTGAGGATTGAAGATTGAGTATTGAGGATTGAAGATTGACGATTGAGGATTGAGGATTGAGGATTGAGGATTGAACATTGAGGAATGAGTGTTGAGGGTAGAGTGATGAGTATTTGATGTTTGTGAATAGAGGTTTGAAGATTGCAGATTGAGTATTGAGTATTGAAAACTGTGAATTGAGGATATTCTATTGAGGATTGAGGATTGACAACTGATTGTTGAGGACTGATGGCCGAGGATTGAGGATTCAGGATTGAGTTATCAGAATTGTGGTTTGAGGACTGAGGATTGAGGATTGAAGATTGAGTATTGTGGATTGAAGACTGAGGATTGAGGATTGAGGATTGAAGATTGAGGATTGAGAATTGAGGATTGATGATTGATGATTGAGTATTGAGGATTGAAGACTGACGATTGAGGATTGAGGATTGAGGATTGAGGATTGAGGATTGAGGATTGAGGTTTCAGGACTGAGGACTGAGCACTGAGGATTGAGAATTGAGGATTGAGGATTGAGGATTGAAGATTGAGTACTGGGTATCGAGGATTGAAGAATGAGGATTGAAAATTGAGGATTGAGGATACAGAATTGAGGATTGAGGACTGAGGATTGAGGATTGAAGATTGAGGATTGAGGATTGTGGACTGAGGATTGAGGATTGAGTGTTGTGGATTGAGGACGAGGACTGAGGGTTGAGTATTGATGTTTGAGGTCTGAGGATTGAGGATTGAGGATTGAGGACTGAAGATTGTATATTGATGATTGAAGATTGAGGATTGAGGATTGAGGGTTGTGGATTGAGGACGAGGGGTGAGGGTTGAGTATTAATGTTTGAGGTCAGAGGATCGAGGATTGAGGATCGAGAATTGAGGTTTGAGGATTGAGGATTGAAGATTGAGGATTTGGTATTGAGGATTGAAGAATGAGGATTGAGGTCTGAGGTTCGAGGATTGAGGATCGAGAGTTGAGGATTGAGGATTGAGGATTGAGGATTGAATATTGAGAATTTGGTATTGAGGATTGAGGATTGAGGATTGAGGATTGAGGGTTGAGGATTGAGGATTGAGGGTTGAGGATTCAGGATTGAAGATTGAATATTGATGATTGAAGATTGAGGATTGAGGATTGAGGGTTGTGGATTGAGGACAAGGACTGAGGGTTGTGTATTAATGTTTGAGGTCTGAGGATTGAGGATTGAGGATTGAGAATTGTGGATTGAGGATTGAGGGTTGAAGATTGAGGATTGGGTATTGAGGACTGAAGAATGAGGATTGAGGATTGAGGATTGAGAATTGAGGATTGAAGATTGAGTAATGAGGATTGAAGATTGAGGGCTGAGGATTGAGGATTGAAGATTGAGGATTTGGGACTGAGGATTGAAGATTGAGGATCGAGGATTGAGGATTGAGGATTGAGGATTGAGGATCGAGGATTGAAGATTGATTATTGAGGACTGAGGATTGAGGATTGAAGATTGAGGATTGAAGATTGAGTATTGAGCATTGAAGATTGAGGATTGAGGATTGAAGATTGAGGATTGACAATGATGGCTGAGGGTTGAGGATTGAGGTTTGAGGACTGAGGACTGGGGATAGAGGATTGAGAATTGAGGATTGAGGATTGAGTATTGAAGATTGAAGATTGAGTATTGGGTATTGAGGATTGAAGAATGAGGATTGAAAATTGAGGATTGAGGATTGAGGATTGAGGATTGAGGATTGGGGATTGAAGATTGAGGATTGGGTATTGAGGATTGAAGAATGAGGATTGTGGATTGAGGATTGAGGATTGAAGATTGAAGATTGAGTATTGGGTATTGAGGATTGAAGAATGAGGATAGAAAATTGAGGATTGAGGATTGAGTATTGAGGATTGAGGATTGAGGATCGAAGATTGAGTATTGAGGATTGAAGATTGACGAATGAGGATTGAGGATTGAGTATTGAGGATTGAGGATTGAGGACCGAAGATTGAGTATTGACGATTGAAGATTGACGAATGAGGATTGAGGATTGAGGATTGAGGCTTGAACATTGAGGACTGAGTGTTGAGGGTTGAGTGATGAGAATTGATGTTTGTGGATAGAGGTTTGAAGATTGCTGATTGGGTATTGAGTATTGAAAACTGTGGATTGATGATATTCTATTGAGGATTGAGGATTGACAGTTGATTGTTGAGGACTGAGGGCCGAAGATTGAGGATTCAGGACTGAGGACTCAGAATTGAGGTTTGAGGACTGAGGATTGAGGATTGAAGATTGAGTATCGAGTATTGAAGATTGAGGATTGAGGGTTGAGGATTGAGGATTGAGGATGAGGTCTGAGGATTGAGGATTGAGGTTTGAGGACTGAGGTCTGAGGATTGAGGATTGAGAATTGAGGATTGAGGAATGAGGATTGAAGATTGAGGATTGGGTATTGAGGATTGAGGAATGAGGGTTGAGGATTGAGGATTGAGGATTGAGGATTGAAGATTGAGTACTGAGGATTGAAGACTGACGATTGAGGATTGAGGATTGAGGATTGAGTATTGAGGATAGAGGATTGAAGATTGAGTTTTGATGATTGAAGATTGAGGATTGAGGTTTGGGGACTGAGGATTGAGGATTGAGGATTGAGGATTGAGAATTGAGGATTGAGGATTGAGGATTGAGGATTGAGGATTGAACATTGAGGATTGGGTATCGCGGATTGAACATTGAACATTGAGGATTGAGGATTGAGTATTGAGGATTGAGGACTGAAGATTGTATATTGATGATTGTAGATTGAGGACTGAGGATTGAGGGTTGTGGATTGAGGACGAGGTGTGAGGGTTGAGTATTAATGTTTGAGGTCTGAGGATCGAGGATTGAGGATCGAGAGTTGAGGTTTGAGGATTGAGGATTGAAGATTGAGGTTTTGGTATTGAGGATTGAAGAATGAGGATTGAGTTCTGAGGATCGAGGATTGAGGATTGAGGATTGAGGATTGAGGATTGAGGATTGAGGATTGAAGATTGAGGATAGGGTATTGCGGATTGAACATTGAGGGTTGAGCATTGAGGATTGAGGATTGAGGATTGAGGATTGAAGATTGAATATTGATGATTGAAAATTGAGGATTGGGGATTGAGTGTTGTGGATTGAGGACGAGTACTGAGGGTTGAGTATTGGTGTTTGAGGTCCGAGGATTGAGGATTGAGGATTGAGAATTGAGGACTGAGTATTGAGGATTGAAGATTGAGGATTGGGTATTGAGGATTGAAGAATGAGGATTGAGGATTGAGGATTGAGGATTGAGGATTGAGGATTGAAGATCGAGTATTGAGGATTGAAGATTGAGGGTTGAGTATTGAGGATTGAAGATTGAGGATTTGGGACTGAGGATTGAAGTTTGAACATTGAGGATTGAGGGATGAGGATTGAGGGTTGAGGATTGAGGATTGAAGATTGAGCATTCGGTATTGTGGATTGAAGAATGAGGATTGAGGATTGAGGATTGAGGATTGAGGATTGCAGATTGAGTATTAAGGATTCAAGATTGAGGATTGAGGATTCAGGATTGGGGATTGAGGATTGAGGATTGAGAATTGAGGATTGAGGATTGAGGATTATAGATTGAGGATTGAGGATTGGGTATTGAGGATTGAAGAATGAGGATTGAGGATTGAGGATTGAAGATTGAGAATTGTGGATTGAGGATTGAGGATTGAAGATTGAGGATTGGGTATTGAGGATTGAAGAATTAGGATTGAGGATTGAGGATTGAGGATTGAGGATTGAAGATTGAGTATTGAGGATTGAAGATTGAGGATTGAGGATTGAGGATTGAGGATGAGGGATGAGGGTTGAGGGTTGAGGTTTGAGGACTGAGGACTGAGGATTGAGGATTGAGAATTGAGGATTGAGGATTGAGGATTAAAGATTGAGGATTGAGGATTGGGTATTGAGGATTGAAGAATGAGGATTGAGGATTCAGGATTGACGATTGAGGATTGAAGATTGAGTATTGAGGATTGATGACTGACGATTGAGGTTTGAGGACTGAGGATTGAGGATTGAGGATTGTGGATTGAGGCTTGAGAATTGAGGATTGAGGATTGAAGATTGTGTATTGAGCATTGAAGATTGAGGATTGAGGATTGAAGATTGAGGATTGACGATGATGGTTGAGGGTTGAGGATTGAGGATTGAAGAATGAGGATTGAAAATTGAGGATTGAGGATTGAGAATTGAGGATTGAGGATTGAGGATTGAAGATTGAGGATTGTGTATTGAGGATTGAAGAATGAGGATTGAGGATTGAGGATTGAGGATTGAGGATTGAGGATTGAAGGTTGAGGATTGAGGATTGAGGATGAGGAATCAGGGTTGAGGATTGAGGTTTGAGGACAGAGGACTGAGGATTGAGGATTGAGGATTGAAGATTGAGTATTGAGGATTGAAGATTGATGATTGAGGATTGTGGATTGAGGTTTGAGGATTGAGGATTGAGGATTGAAGATTGAGTATTGAGGATTGAAAATTGAGAAGTGAGGATTGAGGATTGAGGATTGAGGATTGAAGATTGAGGATTGCGGATTGAGGATTGAAGATTAAGTATTGAGGATTGAAGACTGACAATTGAGGATTGAGGATTGAGGATTAAGGATTGAGGATTGAGGATTGAGGATTGAGAATTGAGGATTGAGGATTGAAGATTAAGTATTGAGGATTGAGGATTGAAGATTGAGGATTGAGGATTGAGGATGAGGAATGAGGGTTGAGGATTGAGGTTTGAGGACTGAGGACTGAGGCCTGGGGATTGAGAATTGAGGATTGAGCATTGAGGATTATAGATTGAGGATTGAGGATTGGGTATTGAGGATTGAAGAATGAGGATTGAGGATTGAGGATTGAGGATTGAAGATTGAGTATTGAGGATTGAAGACTGACGATTGAGGATTGAGGATTGAGGATTGAGGATTGAGGATTCAAGATTGAGTATTGGGTACTGGGGATTGAAGAATGAGTATTGAAAATTGAGGATTGATGGTTGAGTATTGAGGATTGATGGTTGAGGGTTGAGGATTGAGGGTTGTGGATTGAGGGCGAGGACTGAGGGTTGAGTATTGATGTTTGAGGTCTGAGGATTGAAGATTGACGGTTGAGGATTGAGGATTGAGGATTGAGGATTGAGGATTGATGATTGAGGATTGAGAATTGAGGGTGGAGGTTTGAAGATTGAGGATTGGGGACTGAGTATTGAGGGTTGAGTGATGAGAATTGATGCTTGTGGATAGAGATCTGAAGATTGCAGATTGAGTATTGAGTATTGAAAACTGCGATTTGAGGATATTCTATTGAGGATTGAGGATTGACAACTGATCGTTGAGGACTCAGGGTTGAAGTTTGAGGATTCAGGATTGAGGATTCAGGATTGAGGTTTGAGGACTGAGGATTGAGGATTGAGGATTGAGGATTGAGGATTGAGGATTGAAGATTGAGGATTGGGTATTGAGGATTGAACATTGAGGATTGAGGGATGAGGGTTGAGGATTGAGGATTGAGGATTGAAGATTGAGGATTCGGTATTGAGGATTGAAGAATGAGGATTGAGGATTGAGGATTGAGGATTGAAGATTGACTATTGAGAATTGAGGATTGAAGATTGACTATTGAGAATTGAGGATTGAGGATTGAGGATTGAAGATTGAGGATTGGGTATTGAGGATTGAAGAATGAGCGTTGAGGATTGAGTATTGAGGATTGAGGATTCAGGATTGAGGTTTGAGGACTGAGCATTGAGGATTGAGGATTGAGGATTGAGGATTGAGGATTGAGGATTGAGGATTGAGGATTGAGGATTGAAGATTGAGGATTGGGTATTGAGGATTGAACATTGAGGATTGAGGGATGAGGATTGAGGATTGAGGATTGAGGATTGAAGATTGAGGATTCGGTATTGAGGATTGAAGAATGAGGATTGAAGATTGAGGATTGAGGATTGAGGATTGAGGATTGAGGATTGAGGATTGAAGATTGAATATTGAGGATTGATGATTGAGAAGTGAGGATTGAGGATTGAGGATTGAGGATTGAAGATTGAGGATTGCGGATTGAGGATTGAGGATTGAAGATTAAGTATTGAGGATTGAAGACTGACAATTGAGGATTGAGGATTGAGGATTAAGGATTGAGGATTGAGGATTGAGGATTGAGAATTGAGGATTGAGGATTGAAGATTAAGTATTGAGGATTGAGGATTGAAGATTGAGGATTGAGGATTGAGGATGAGGAATGAGGGTTGAGGATTGAGGTTTGAGGTCTGAGGACTGAGGACTGGGGATTGAGAATTGAGGATTGAGCATTGAGGATTATAGATTGAGGATTGAGGATTGGGTATTGAGGATTGAAGAATGAGGATTGAGGATTGAGGATTGAGGATTGAAGATTGAGTATTGAGGATTGAAGACTGACGATTGAGGATTGAGGATTGAGGATTGAGGATTGAGGATTCAAGATTGAGTATTGGGTACTGAGGATTGAAGAATGAGTATTGAAAATTGAGGATTGAGGATTGAGAATTGAGGATTGAGGATTGAGGATTGAGGATTGAGGATTGGGTATTGAGGATTGAAGAATGAGGATTGAGGATTAAGGATTGAGGATTGAGGATTGAAGATTGAGTATTGAGGGTTGAAGATTGACGATTGAGGATTGAGGATTGAGGATTGAGGATTGAACATTGAGGACTGAGTGTAGAGGGTTGAGTGATGAGAATTGACGTTTGTGGATAAAGGTTTCAAGATTGCAGATTGAGTATTGAGTATTGAAAACTGTGAATTGAGGATATTCTATTGAGGATTGTGGATTGACAACTGATTGTTGAGGACTGAGGGCCGAGGATTAAGGGTTCAGGATTGAGGATTCAGAATTGAGGTTTGAGGACTGAGGATTGAGGATTGAAGATTGAGTATTGAGGATTGAAGACTGAGGATTGAGGATTGAGGATTGAGGATTGAAGATAGACTATTGAGAATTGAGGATTGAGGATTAAAGGATTGAAGATTGAGGATTGGGTATTGAGGATTGAAGAATGAGGGTTGAGGATTGAGGATTGAGGATTGAGGATTGAAGATTGAGTATTGAGGATTGAAGACTGACGATTGAGGATTGAGGCCTGAGGATTGAGGATTGAGGATTGAGGGTTGAGGATTGAGAATTGAGGATTGAGGATTGAAGATTGAGTATTGAGGATTGAAGATTGATGATTGAGGATTGAGGATTGAGGATTGAACATTGAGGATTGGGTATCGCGGATTGAACATTGAGGATTGAGTATTGAGGATTGTGGACTGATGATTGTATATTGATGATTGAAGATTGAGGATTGACGATTCAGTGTTGTGGATTGAGGACGAGGACTGAGGGTCGAGTATTGATGTTTGAGGTCTGAGGATCGAGGATTGAGGATTGAGAATTGAGGATTGAGAATTGAGGATTGAAGATTGAGGATTTGGTATTGAGGATTGAAGAATGAGGATTGAGGATTGAGAATTGAGGATTGAGGATTGAGGATTGAAGATTGAGTATTGAGGATTGAAGATTGAGGATTGAGGATTGAGGATTGAGGATTGAGGATTGAGGATTGAGGATTGTGGATTGAGGATTGAAGATTGAGTATTGAGGATTCAAGATTGAGGATTGAGGATTGAGGATTGAGGTTTGACTATTGAAGACTGAGAATTGGGGATTGAGGATTGACAGTTGAGGATTGAGTATTGAGGATTGAGAATTGAGGATTGAGGATTGAAGATTGAGTATTGAGGACTGAAGATTGAGGATTGAGGATTGAGGATTGAAGATTGAGGACTGAGTGTTGAGGGTCGAGTGATGGGAATTGATGTTTGTGGATTGAGGTTTGAAGATTGAAGAATGGGGATTGAGTATTGAAAACTGTGAATTGAGGATATTCTATTGAGGATTGAGGATTGACAATTGATTGTTGAGGTCTGAGGACTGAAGATTGAGGATTCAGGATTGAGGATTCGGGATTGAGGTTTGAGGACTGAGGATTGAGGGTTGAGTGTTGAGGATTGAGGATTGAGGATTGAAGATTGAGGATTGAGGATGGAGGATGAGGAATGAGGGTTGAGGATTGAGGTTTGAGGACTGAGGACTGAGGATTGAGGATTGAGAATTGAGGATTGAGGTTTGAGGATTATAGATTGAGGATTGAGGATTGGGTATTGAGGATTGAAGAATAAGGATTGAGGATTGAGGATTGAGGATTGACGATTGATGATTGAGTATTGAGGATTGAAGACTGACGATTGAGGATTGAGAATTGAGGATTGAGGATTGAGGATTGAGGATTGAGGATTGATGGTAGAGGATTGAGAATTGAGTATTGAGGATTGTAGATTGAGTATTGAGGATTGAGGATTGAGGATTGAAGAATGAGGATTGAGGATTTAGGATGAGGGATGAGGGTTGAGGATTGATGTTTGAGGACTGAGGACTGAGAGTTGAGGATTGAGGTTTGAGGACTGAGGACTGAGAATGGAGGATTGAGAATTGAGGGTTGAGGATTGAGGATTGAAGATTGAGGATTGGGTATTGAGGATTGAAGAATGAGAATTGAGGATTGAAGATTGAGGGTTGAGGATTGAGGATTGAAGATTGAGTATTGAGGATTGAAGACTGACGATTGAGGATTGAGGATTGAGGATTGTGTATTGAGGATCGAGGGTTGAGGACTGAGTATTGAGGATTGAGGCATGAGGATTGAGGTTTGGGGACTGAGGATTGAGGATTGAGGGTTGAGGATTGAGGATTGAGGATTGAGGATTGAGGATTGAGGATTGAACATTGAGGATTGGGTATCGCGGATTGAACACTGAGGATTGAGGATTGAGGATTGAGTATTGAGGATTGAGGACGAGGTCTGAGGGTTGAGTATTGATGTTTGAGGTCCGAGGATCGAGGATTGAGGATTGAGAATTGAGGATTGAGGACTGAGGATTGAAGATTGAGGATTTGGTATTGAGGATTGACGAATGAGGATTGAGGATTGAGGATTGAGGCTTGAGGATTGAAGATTGAGTATTGAGGATTGAAGATTGAGGATTGAGGATTGAGGATTGAGGATTGAACATTGAGGGTTGGGTATCGCGGATTGAATATTGAGGATTGAGGATTGAGAATTGCGTATTGAGGATTGAGGACTGAAGATTGTATATTGATGATTGAGGATTGAGGATTGATGATTGAGGATTGAGGATTGAGGGCTGAGGATTGAAGATTGAGTATTGAGGATTGAAGATTGAGGATTGAGGATTGAGGATTGAAGATTGAGGATTGGGGACTGAGTGTTGAGGGTTGAGTCATGAGAATTCATGTTTGTGGATACAGATTTGAAGATTGCAGGTTGAATATTGGGTATTGAAAACTGTGAATTGAGGATATTCTATTGAGGATTGGGGATTGATAACTGATTGTTGAGGACTGAGGGCTGAAGATTGAGGATTCAGGATTCAAGATTGAGGTCTCAGGTCTGAGGATTGAGGATTGAGGATTGAGGATTGAGGATTGAGGATTGAGGATTGAAGATTGAGGATTGGGTATTACGGATTGAACATTGAGGGTTGAGGATTGAGGATTGAGGATTGAGGATTGAAGATTGAATATTGATGATTGAAGATTGAGGATTGGGGATTGAGGGTTGAAGAATGAGGATTGAGGATTGAGGATTGAGGATTGATGATTGAAGTTTGAGGATTCGGTATTGAGGATTGAAGAATGAGGATTGAGGATTGAGGATTGAGGATTGATGATTGAGGATTGAAGATTGAGTATTGAGGATTGAAGATTGAGGGTTGAGTATTGAGGATTGAAGATCGAGGATTTGGGACTGAGGATTGAAGTTTGAACATTGAGGATTGAGGGATGAGGATTGAGTATTGAGGATTGAGGATTGAAGTTTGAGGATTGCGGATTGAGGATTGAGGATTGAAGATTGAGTATTGAGGATTGAAGACTGACGATTGAGAATTGAGGATTGAGGATTGAGGATTGAGGATTGAGGATTGAGGATTGATGGTTGAGGATTGAGAATTGAGTATTGAGGATTGAGGATTGAGGATTGAGGATTGAACATTGAGGATTGGGTATCGCGTATTGAACACTGAGGATTGAGGATTGAGTATCGAGTATTGAAGATTGAGGATTGAGGGTTGAGGATTGAGGATTGAGGATGAGGGCTGAGGATTGAGGATTGAGGTTTGAGGACGAGGACTGAGGGTTGAGTATTGATGTTTGAGGTCTGTGGATTGAGGATTGAGGATTGAGAATTGAGGATTGAGGATTGAAGATTGAGGATTGAGGATTGAGGATTGAAGATTGAGGACTGAGTGTCGAGGGTTGAGTGATGGGAATTGATGTTTGTGGATTGAGGTTTGAAGATTGAAGAATGGGGATTGAGTATTGAAAACTGTGAATTGATGATATTCTATTGGGGATTGAGGATTGACAATTGATTGTTCAGGACTGAGGGCTGAAGATTGAGGATTCAGGATTGAGGATTCGGGATTGAGGTAGAGGACTGAGGATTGAGGGTTGAGTATTGAGGATTGAGGATTGAGGATTGAAGATTGAGGATTGAGGATGGAGGATGAGGAATGACGGTTGAGGGTAGAGGGTTGAGGACTGAGGACTGAGGATTGAGGATTGAGAATTGAGGATTGAGGATAGAGGATTGAGGATTCAAGATTGAGTATTGGGTATTGAGGATTGAAGAATGAGGATTGAAAATTGAGGATTGAGGATTGAGAATTGAGGATTGAGGAATGAGGATTGAAGATTGAGGATTGGGTATTGAGGATTGAAGAATGAGGATTGGGGATTTGGTATTGAGGATTGAAGAATGAGGATTGAGGATTGAGGATTGAGGATTGAGGATTGAAGATTGAGTATTGAGGATGGAAGATTGAGGATTGAGGATTGAGGATTGAGTATTGAGGATTGAAGATTCATGATTGAGGATTGAGGATTGAGGATTGAGGATTGAACATTGAGGATTGGGTATCGCGGAATGAACATTGATGATTGAGTGTTGAGGATTGAGGATTGAAGATTGAGTATTGGGTATTGAGGATTGAAGAATGAGGATTGAAAATTGAGGATTGAGGATAGAGGATTGAGGATTGAGGATTGAGGTTTGGGGACTGAGGATTGAGTATTGAGGGTTGAGGATTGAGGATTGAGGATTGAGGATTGAGGATTGTGGATTGAGGATTTGGTATTGAGGATTGAAGAATGAGGATTGAGGATTGAGGATTGAGGCTTGAGGATTGAAGATTGAGTATTGAGGATTGAAGATTGAGGATTGAGGATTGAGGATTGAGGATTGAGGATTGAGGATTGAGGATTGAGAATTGAGGATTGAGGATTGAGGATTGAGGATTGAACATTGAGGATTGGGTATCGCGGATTGAACATTGAGGATTGAGGATTGAGGATTGAGTATTGACGATTGAGGACTGAAGATTGTATATTGATGATTGAAGATTGAGGATTGAGGATTGAGTGTTGTGGATTGAGGACGAGGTCTGAGGGTTGAGTATTGATGTTTGAGATCTGAGGATCGAGGATTGAGGATTGAGAATTGAGGATTGAGGACTGAGGATTGAAGATTGAGGATTTGGTATTGAGGATTGAAGAATGAGGATTGAGGATTGAGGATTGAGGCTTGAGGATTGAAGATTGAGTATTGAGGATTGAAGATTGAGGATTGAGGATTGAGGATTGAGGATTGAGGATTGAGGATTGAGGATTGAGGATTGAAGATTGAGTATTGAGGATTGATGATTGAGGATTGAGGATTGAGGATTGAGGTTTGAGTATTGAAGATTGAGAATTGGGGATTGAGGAATGACGGTTGAGGATTGAGTATTGAGGATTGAGAATTGAGGATTGAGGATTGAAGGTTGACTATTGAGGATTGAAGATTGAGGATTGAGGATTGAGGATTGATGATTGAGGACTGAGTGTTGAGGGTTGAGTGATGGGAAATGATGTTTGTGGATTGAGGTTTGAAGACTGAAGAATGGGGATTGAGTATTGAAAACTGTGAATTGAGGATATTCTATTGGGGATTGAGGATTGACAATTGATTGTTGAGGGCTGAGGATTGAAGATTGAGGATTGAGGATGGAGGATGAGGAATGACGGTTGAGGATAGAGGTTTGAGGACTGAGGACTGAGGATTGAGGATTGAGAATTGAGGATTGAGGATTGAGGATTGAGGATTCAAGATTGAGTATTGGGTATTGAGGATTGAAGAATGAGGATTGAAAATTGAGGATTGAGGGTTGAGAATTAAGGATTGAGGAATGAGGATTGAAGATTGAGGATTGGGTATTGAGGATTGAAGAATGAGGATTGGGGATTGAGAATTGAGGATTGAGGATTGAAGATTGAGTATTGAGGGTTGAAGATTGACGATTGAGGATTGAGGATTGAGGATTGAGGATTGAACATTGAGGACTGAGTGTTGAGGGTTGAGTGATGAGAATTGACGCTTGTGGATAGAGGTTTGAAGATTGCAGATAGAGTATTGAGTATTGAAAACTGTGAATTGAGGATATTCTATTGAGGATTGAGGATTGACACCTGATTGTTGAGGACTGAGGGCCGAGGATTAAGGATTCAGGATTGAGGATTCAGAATAGAGGTTTGAGGACTGAGGATTGAGGATTGAAATTGAGTATTGATGATTGAGGACTGAGGACTGAGGATTGAGGATTGAGGATTGAAGATTGACTATTGAGAGTTGAGGATTGAGGATTGAGGATTAAAGATTGAGGATGGGGTATTGAGGATTGAAGAATGAGGGTTGAGGATTGAGGATTGAAGATTGAGTATTGAGGATTGATGATTGAGGATTGAGGATTGAGGATTGAGGGTTGAGGATTGAAGATTCAGGATTGGGGATTGAGGATTGAGGATTGGAGATTGAGTATTGAGGATTGAAGACTGACGATTGAGGATTGAGGATTGAGGATTGAGAATTGAGGATTGAGGATTGACGATTGAGAATTGAGGATTGAGTGTTGAAGATTGAGTATTGAGGATTCAGAATTGAGGATTGAAGATTGAGGATTGAGGGTTGAGGATGAGGGATGAGGGTTGAGGATTGAGGTTTGAGGACTGAGGACTGTGGATTGAGGATTGAGAATTGAGGATTGAGGATTGAGGATTAAAGATTGAGGATTGAGGATTGGGTATTGAGGATTGAAGAATGAGGATTGAGGATTGAGGATTGAGTATTGCGGATCGATGATTGAAGACTGCGTATTGGGGATTGAAAATTGAGGATTGAGGTTTGGGGACTGAGGATTGAGGATTGAGGATTGAGGATTGAGGATTGAGGATTGAGGATTGAGGACTGAACATTGAGGATTGGGTATCGCGGATTGAACATGGAGGATTGAGGTTTGAGGATTGAGTATTGAGGATGCAGGACTGAAGATTGTATATTGATGATTGAAGATTGAGGATTGAGGATTGAGTGTTGTGGATTGAGGACGAGGTCTGAGGGTTGAGTATTGATGTTTGAGGTCTGAGGATCGAGGATTGAGGATTGAGAATT
Organism: Calliopsis andreniformis; assembly: GCF_051401765.1. Lineage (NCBI taxonomy): Eukaryota > Metazoa > Arthropoda > Insecta > Hymenoptera > Andrenidae > Calliopsis > Calliopsis andreniformis. Next base: position 87,055 of record NW_027480635.1, on the reverse strand, counting down.
GAGGATTGAGGATTGAGGATTGAAGGTTGAGGATTTGGTATTGAGGATTGAAGAATGAGGATTGAGGGTTGAGGATTGAGGAATGAGGATTGAAGATTGAGCATTGAGGATTGAAGATTGAGGATTGAGGATTGAGGATTGAGGATTGAGAATTGAGGATTGAGGATTGAGGATTGAGGCTTGAGGATTGAAGATTGAGTATTGAGGATTGAAGATTGAGGATTGAGGATTGAGGATTGAGGATTGAGGATTGAGGATTGAGGATTGAGGATTGAGGATTGAGGATTGAAGATTGAGTATTGAGGATTGATGATTGAGGATTGAGGATTGAGGATTGAGGTTTGAGTATTGAAGATTGAGAATTGGGGATTGAGGAATGACGGTTGAGGATTGAGTATTGAGGATTGAGAATTGAGGATTGAGGATTGAAGGTTGAGTATTGAGGATTGAAGATTGAGGATTGAGGATTGAGGATTGATGATTGAGGACTGAGTGTTGAGGGTTGAGTGATGGGAAATGATGTTTGTGGATTGAGGTTTGAAGACTGAAGAATGGGGATTGAGTATTGAAAACTGTGAATTGAGGATATTCTATTGGGGATTGAGGATTGACAATTGATTGTTGAGGGCTGAGGGCTGAAGATTGAGGATTCAGGATTGAGGATTCGGGATTGAGGTTTCAGGACTGAGGATTGAGGGTTGAGTATTGAGGATTGAGGATTGAGGATTGAAGATTGAGGATTGAGGATGGAGGATGAGGAATGACGGTTGAGGATAGAGGTTTGAGGACTGAGGACTGAGGATTGAGGATTGAGAATTGAGGATTGAGGATTGAGGATTGAGGATTCAAGATTGAGTATTGGGTATTGAGGATTGAAGAATGAGGATTGAAAATTGAGGATTGAGGGTTGAGAATTAAGGATTGAGGAATGAGGATTGAAGATTGAGGATTGGGTATTGAGGATTGAAGAATGAGGATTGGGGATTGAGAATTGAGGATTGAGGATTGAAGATTGAGTATTGAGGGTTGAAGATTGACGATTGAGGATTGAGGATTGAGGATTGAGGATTGAACATTGAGGACTGAGTGTTGAGGGTTGAGTGATGAGAATTGACGCTTGTGGATAGAGGTTTGAAGATTGCAGATTGAGTATTGAGTATTGAAAACTGTGAATTGAGGATATTCTATTGAGGATTGAGGATTGACACCTGATTGTTGAGGACTGAGGGCCGAGGATTAAGGATTCAGGATTGAGGATTCAGAATAGAGGTTTGAGGACTGAGGATTGAGGATTGAAATTGAGTATTGATGATTGAGGACTGAGGACTGAGGATTGAGGATTGAGGATTGAAGATTGACTATTGAGAGTTGAGGATTGAGGATTGAGGATTAAAGATTGAGGATGGGGTATTGAGGATTGAAGAATGAGGGTTGAGGATTGAGGATTGAAGATTGAGTATTGAGGATTGATGATTGAGGATTGAGGATTGAGGATTGAGGGTTGAGGATTGAAGATTCAGGATTGGGGATTGAGGATTGAGGATTGGAGATTGAGTATTGAGGATTGAAGACTGACGATTGAGGATTGAGGATTGAGGATTGAGGATTGAGGATTGAGGATTGACGATTGAGAATTGAGGATTGAGTGTTGAAGATTGAGTATTGAGGATTCAGAATTGAGGATTGAAGATTGAGGATTGAGGGTTGAGGATGAGGGATGAGGGTTGAGGATTGAGGTTTGAGGACTGAGGACTGTGGATTGAGGATTGAGAATTGAGGATTGAGGATTGAGGATTGAGGATTGAGGATTGAGTATTGAGGATCGATGATTGAAGACTGCGTATTGGGGATTGAAAATTGAGGATTGAGGTTTGGGGACTGAGGATTGAGGATTGAGGATTGAGGACTGAGGATTGAGGATTGAGGATTGAGGACTGAACATTGAGGATTGGGTATCGCGGATTGAACATGGAGGATTGAGGTTTGAGGATTGAGTATTGAGGATGCAGGACTGAAGATTGTATATTGATGATTGAAGATTGAGGATTGAGGATTGAGTGTTGTGGATTGAGGACGAGGGCTGAGGGTTGAGTATTGATGTTTGAGGTCTGAGGATCGAGGATTGAGGATTGAGAATTGAGGATTGAGGATTGAGGATTGAAGGTTGAGGATTTGGTATTGAGGATTGAAGAATGAGGATTGAGGGTTGAGGATTGAGGAATGAGGATTGAAGATTGAGCATTGAGGATTGAAGATTGAGGATTGAGGATTGAGGATTGAGGATTGAGAATTGAGGATTGTGGATTGAGGATTGAAGATTGAGTATTGAGGATTGATGATTGAGTATTGAGGATTGAGGATTGAGGGTTGAGGATTGAAGATTGAGGATTGACGATTGAGAATTGAGGATTGAGGGTTGACGATTGAGTATTGAGGATTCAGAATTGAGGATTGAAGATTGAGGATTGAGGATTGAGGATGAGGGATGAGGGTTGAGGATTGAGGTTTGAGGACTGTGGACTGAGGATTGAGGATTGAAGATTGAGTATTGAGGATTGAAGATTGAGGGTTGAGTATTGAGGATTGAAGATTGAGGATTTGGGACTGAGGATTGAAGTTTGAACATTGAGGATTGAGGGATGAGGATTGAGGATTGAGGATTGAGGATTGAAGATTGAGGATTGCGGATTGAGGATTGAGGATTGAAGATTGAGTATTGAAGATTGAGGATTGAGGATTCAGGATTGAGGATTGAGGATTGAGGATTGAGGATTGAAGATTGAGTATTGAGGATTGAAGATTGAGGATTGAGGATTGAGGATTGAGGATTGAGGATTGAGGATTGAGGATTGAGGATTGAGGATTGAGGATTGAAGATTGAGGATTGCGGATTGAGGATTGAGGATTGAAGATTGAGTATTGAAGATTGAGGATTGAGGATTCAGGATTGAGTATTGAGGATTGAAGATTGAGGATTGAGGATTGAGGATTGAGGATTGAGGATTGCGGATTGAGGATTGAGGATTGAAGATTGAGTATTGAAGATTGAGGATTGAGGATTCAGGATTGAGGATTGAGGATTGAGGATTGAGGATTGAAGATTGAGTATTGAGGATTGAAGATTGAGGATTGAGGATTGAGGATTGAGGATTGAGGATTGAGGATTGAGGATTGAGGATTGAGGATTGAGGATTGAAGATTGAGGATTGCGGATTGAGGATTGAGGATTGAAGATTGAGGATTGACGATTGAGAATTGAGGATTGAGGGTTGACGATTGAGTATTGAGGATTCAGAATTGAGGATTGAAGATTGAGGATTGAGGATTGAGGATGAGGGATGAGGGTTGAGGATTGAGGTTTGAGGACTGTGGACTGAGGATTGAGGATTGAAGATTGAGTATTGAGGATTGAAGATTGAGGGTTGAGTATTGAGGATTGAAGATTGAGGATTTGGGACTGAGGATTGAAGTTTGAACATTGAGGATTGAGGGATGAGGATTGAGGATTGAGGATTGAGGATTGAAGATTGAGGATTGCGGATTGAGGATTGAGGATTGAAGATTGAGTATTGAAGATTGAGGATTGAGGATTCAGGATTGAGGATTGAGGATTGAGGATTGAGGATTGAAGATTGAGTATTGAGGATTGAAGATTGAGGATTGAGGATTGAGGATTGAGGATTGAGGATTGAGGATTGAGGATTGAGGATTGAGGATTGAGGATTGAAGATTGAGGATTGCGGATTGAGGATTGAGGATTGAAGATTGAGTATTGAAGATTGAGGATTGAGGATTCAGGATTGAGGATTGAGGATTGAGGATTGAGGATTGAAGATTGAGTATTGAGGATTGAAGATTGAGGATTGAGGATTGAGGATTGAGTATTGAGGATTGAAGATTGAGGATTGAGGATTCAGGATTGAGGATTGAGGATTGAGGATTGAGGATTGAAGATTGAGTATTGAGGATTGAAGATTGAGGATTGAGGATTGAGGATTGAGGATTGAGGATTGAAGATTGAGGATTGCGGATTGAGGATTGAGGATTGAAGATTGAGTATTGAAGATTGAGGATTGAGGATTCAGGATTGAGGATTGAGGAATGAGGATTGAGGATTGAAGATTGAGTATTGAGGATTGAGGATTGAGGATTGAAGAATGAGGATTGAGGATTTAGGATGAGGGATGAGGGTTGAGGATTGATGTTTGAGGACTGAGGACTGAGGGTTGAGGGTTGAGGTTTGAGGACTGAGGACTGAGAATGGAGAATTGAGAATTGAGGGTTGAGGATTGAGGATTGAAGATTGAGGATTGGGTATTGAGGATTGAAGAATGAGGATTGAGGGTTGAGGATTGAGGAATGATGATTGAAGATTGAGCATTGAGGATTGAAGATTGAGGATTGAGGATTGAGGATTGAGGATTGAGAATTGAGGATTGAGGATTGAGGATTGAAGATTGAGTATTGAGGATTGATGATTGAGTATTGAGGATTGAGGATTGAGGGTTGAGGATTGAAGATTGAGGATTGACGATTGAGAATTGAGGATTGAGGGTTGACGATTGAGTATTGAGGATTCAGAATTGAGGATTGAAGATTGAGGATTGAGGATTGAGGATGAGGGATGAGGGTTGAGGATTGAGGTTTGAGGACTGTGGACTGAGGATTGAGGATTGAAGATTAAGTATTGAGGATTGAAGATTGAGGGTTGAGTATTGAGGATTGAAGATTGAGGATTTGGGACTGAGGATTGAAGTTTGAACATTGAGGATTGAGGGATGAGGATTGAGGATTGAGGATTGAGGATTGAAGATTGAGGATTGCGGATTGAGGATTGAGGATTGAAGATTGAGTATTGAAGATTGAGGATTGAGGATTCAGGATTGAGGATTGAGGATTGAGGATTGAGGATTGAAGATTGAGTATTGAGGATTGAAGATTGAGGATTGAGGATTGAGGATTGAGGATTGAGGATTGAGGATTGAGGATTGAAGATTGAGTATTGAGGATTGAAGATTGAGGATTGAGGATTGAGGATTGATGATTGAGGATTGAAGATTGTGGATTGCGGATTGAGGATTGAGGATTGAAGATTGAGTATTGAAGATTGAGGGTTGAGGATTCAGGATTGAGGATTGAGGATTGAGGATTGAGGATTGAAGATTGAGTATTGAGGATTGAAGATTGAGGATTGAGGATTGAGGATTGAGGATTGCAGATTGAGTATTGAGGATTGAAGATTGAGGATTGAGGATTCAGGATTGAGGATTGAGGATTGAGGATTGAGGATTGAAGATTGAGTATTGAGGATTGAAGATTGAGGACTGAGGATTGAGGATTGAGGATTGAGGATTGAAGATTGAGGATTGCGGATTGAGGATTGAGGATTGAAGATTGAGTATTGAAGATTGAGGATTGAGGATTCAGGATTGAGGATTGAGGAATGAGGATTGAGGATTGAAGATTGAGTATTGAGGATTGAAGATTGAGGATTGAGGATTGAGGATTGAGGATTGAGGATTGAAGATTGAGGATTGCGGATTGAGGATTGAGGATTGAAGATTGAGTATTGAGGATTGAAGACTGACGATTGAGAATTGAGGATTGAGGATTGAGTATTGAGGATTGAAGTTTGAGTATTGAGGATTGAGGATTGAGGATTGAAGAATGAGGATTGAGGATTTAGGATGAGGGATGAGGGTTGAGGATTGATGTTTGAGGACTGAGGACTGAGGGTTCAGGGTTGAGGTTTGAGGACTGAGGACTGAGAATGGAGAATTGAGAATTGAGGGTTGAGGATTGAGGATTGAAGATTGAGGATTGGGTATTGAGGATTGAAGAATGAGGATTGAGGATTGAGGATTGAGGATTGAGGATTGAGGATTGAAGATTGAGTATTGAGGATTGAAGACTGACGATTGAGGATTGAGGATTGAGGATTGAGGATTGAGTATTGAGGATCGAGGATTGAGGACTGAGTATTGAGGATTGAAGCATGAGGATTGAGGTTTGGGGACTGAGGATTGAGGATTGGGGGTTGAGGATTGAGGATTGAGGATTGAGGATTGAGGATTGAGGATTGAGGATTGAGGATTGGGTATCGCGGATTGAACATTGAGGATTGAGGATTGAGGATTGCGTATTGAGGATTGAGGACTGAATATTGTATATTGATGATTGAAGATTGAGGATTGAGGATTGAGTGTTGTGGATTGAGGACGAGGTCTGAGAGTTGAGTATTGATGTTTGAGGTCTGAGGATCGAGGATTGAGGATTGAGAATTGAGGATTGAGGACTGAGAATTGAAGATTGAGGATTTGGTATTGACGATTGAAGAATGAGGATTGAGGATTGAGGATTGAGGCTTGAGGATTGAAGATTGAGTATTGAGGATTGAAGATTGAGGATTGAGGATTGAGGATTGAGGATTGAGGATTGAGGGTTGAGGATTGAGGATTGAAGATTGAGTATTGAGGATTGAAGATTGAGGATTGAGGATTGAGGATTGAGGATTGAGGATTGAGTATTGAGGATCGAGGATTGAGGACTGAGTATTGAGAATTGAAGCATGAGGATTGAGGTTTGGGGACTGAGGATTGAGGATTGAGGGTTGAGGATTGAGGATTGAGGATTGAGGATTGAGGATTGAGGATTGAGGATTGGGGATTGGGTATCGCGGATTGAACATTGAGGATTGAGGATTGAGGATTGAGTATTGAGGATTGAGGACTGAATATTGTATATTGATGATTGAAGATTGAGGATTGAGGATTGAGTGTTGTGGATTGAGGACGAGGTCTGAGGGTTGAGTATTGATGTTTGAGGTCTGAGGATCGAGGATTGAGGATTGAGAATTGAGGATTGAGGACTGAGGATTGAAGATTGAGGGTTTGGTATTGAGGATTGAAGAATGAGGATTGAGGATTGAGGATTGAGGCTTGAGGACTGAAGATTGAGTATTGAGGATTGAAGATTGAGGATTGAGGATTGAGGATTGAGGATTGAGGATTGAGGATTGAGGATTGAGGATTGAAGATTGAGTATTGAGGATTGAAGATTGAGGATTGAGGATTGAGGATTGAGGTTTGAGTATTGAAGATTGAGAATTGGGGATTGAGGAATGACAGTTGAGGATTGAGTATTGAGGATTGAGAATTGAGGATTGAGGATTGAAGGTTGAGTATTGTGGACTGTGTGTTGAGGGTTGAGTGATGGGAATTGATGTTTGTGGATTGAGGTTTCAAGACTGAAGAATGGGGATTGAGTATTGAAAACTGTGAATTGAGGATATTCTATTGAGGATTGAGGATTGACAATTGATTGTTGAGGACTGAGGGCTGATGATTGTGGATTCAGGATTGATGATACGGGATTGAGGTTTGAGGACTGAGGATAGAGGATTGAGTATTGAGGATTGAGGATTGAGGCTTGAGGATTGAGGGTTGAGGATGGAGGATTGAAGAGAGAGGACTGAGTGTTGGGGATTGAGTGTTGAGAATAGATGTTTGAGGATTGACATTTGAATATTGAATATTGTGGGTTGAGTATTGAACCATGAGAATTCTGGGTATTCTTTTGAGTATTGAGAATTGAGGATTGATGGTTGAGTATTGAGCATTGACGGTTGAGGGTTGAGGATTGAGGGTTGTGGATTGAGGGCGAGGACTGAGGGTTGAGTATTGATGTTTGAGGTCTGAGGATTGAAGATTGACGGTTGAGGATTGAGGATTGAGGATTGAGGATTGAGGATTGATGATTGAGGATTGAGAATTGAGAGTTGAGGTTTGAAGATTGAGGATTGGGGACTGAGTATTGAGGGTTGAGTGATGAGAATTGATGCTTGTGGATAGAGATCTGAAGATTGCAGATTGAGTATTGAGTATTGAAAACTGCGATTTGAGGATATTCTATTGAGGATTGAGGATTGACAACTGATCGTTGAGGACTCAGGGTTGAAGTTTGAGGATTCAGGATTGAGGATTCAGGATTGAGGTTTGAGGACTGAGGATTGATGATTGAGGATTGAGGATTGAGGATTGAGGATTGAAGATTGAGGATTGGGTATTGAGGATTGAACATTGAGGATTGAGGGATGAGGATTGAGGATTGAGGATTGAGGATTGAGGATTGAGGATTGAGGATTGAGGATTGAGGATTGAGTATTGAGGGTTGAAGAATGACGATTGAGGATTGAGGATTGAGGATTGAGGATTGAACATTGAGGACTGAGTGTTGAGGGTTGAGTGATGAGTATTGACGTTTGTGGATAGAGGTTTGAAGGTTGCAGATTGAGTATTGAGTATTGAAAACTGTGAATTGAGGATATTCTATTGAGGATTGAGGATTGACAACTGATTGTTGAGGACTGAGGGCCGAGGATTAAGGATTCAGGATTGAGGATTCAGAATTGAGGTTTGAGGACTGAGGATTGATGATCGAAATTGAGTATTGATGATTGAAGTCTGAGGACTGGGGATTGAGGATTGAGGATTGAAGATTGACTATTGAGAATTGAGGATTGAGGATTGAGGATTGAAGATTGAGTATTGGGTATTGAGGATTGAAGAATGAGGGATGAGGATTGAGGATTGAGGATTGAGGATTGAAGATTGAGTATTGAGGATTGAAGACTGACGATTGAGGATTGAGGATTGAGGATTGAGGATTGAGGATTGAGGATTGAGTATTGAGGGTTGAAGAATGACGATTGAGGATTGAGGATTGAGGATTGAGGATTGAACATTGAGGACTGAGTGTTGAGGGTTGAGTGATGAGAATTGACGCTTGTGGATAGAGGTTTGAAGATTGCAGATTGAGTATTGAGTATTGAAAACTGTGAATTGAGGATATTCTATTGAGGATTGAGGATTGACACCTGATTGTTGAGGACTGAGGGCCGAGGATTAAGGATTCAGGATTGAGGATTCAGAATAGAGGTTTGAGGACTGAGGATTGAGGATTGAAATTGAGTATTGATGATTGAGGACTGAGGACTGAGGATTGAGGATTGAGGATTGAAGATTGACTATTGAGAGTTGAGGATTGAGGATTGAGGATTAAAGATTGAGGATGGGGTATTGAGGATTGAAGAATGAGGGTTGAGGATTGAGGATTGAAGATTGAGTATTGAGGATTGATGATTGAGGATTGAGGATTGAGGATTGAGGGTTGAGGATTGAAGATTCAGGATTGGGGATTGAGGATTGAGGATTGGAGATTGAGTATTGAGGATTGAAGACTGACGATTGAGGATTGAGGATTGAGGATTGAGGATTGAGGATTGAGGATTGACGATTGAGAATTGAGGATTGAGTGTTGAAGATTGAGTATTGAGGATTCAGAATTGAGGATTGAAGATTGAGGATTGAGGGTTGAGGATGAGGGATGAGGGTTGAGGATTGAGGTTTGAGGACTGAGGACTGTGGATTGAGGATTGAGAATTGAGGATTGAGGATTGAGGATTAAAGATTGAGGATTGAGGATTGGGTATTGAGGATTGAAGAATGAGGATTGAGGATTGAGGATTGAGTATTGCGGATCGATGATTGAAGACTGCGTATTGGGGATTGAAAATTGAGGATTGAGGTTTGGGGACTGAGGATTGAGGATTGAGGATTGAGGATTGAGGATTGAGGATTGAGGATTGAGGACTGAACATTGAGGATTGGGTATCGCGGATTGAACATGGAGGATTGAGGTTTGAGGATTGAGTATTGAGGATGCAGGACTGAAGATTGTATATTGATGATTGAAGATTGAGGATTGAGGATTGAGTGTTGTGGATTGAGGACGAGGTCTGAGGGTTGAGTATTGATGTTTGAGGTCTGAGGATCGAGGATTGAGGATTGAGAATTGAGGATTGAGGATTGAGGATTGAAGGTTGAGGATTTGGTATTGAGGATTGAAGAATGAGGATTGAGGGTTGAGGATTGAGGAATGAGGATTGAAGATTGAGCATTGAGGATTGAAGATTGAGGATTGAGGATTGAGGATTGAGGATTGAGAATTGAGGATTGAGGATTGAGGATTGATGATTGAGGACTGAGTGTTGAGGGTTGAGTGATGGGAAATGATGTTTGTGGATTGAGGTTTGAAGACTGAAGAATGGGGATTGAGTATTGAAAACTGTGAATTGAGGATATTCTATTGGGGATTGAGGATTGACAATTGATTGTTGAGGGCTGAGGGCTGAAGATTGAGGATTCAGGATTGAGGATTCGGGATTGAGGTTTCAGGACTGAGGATTGAGGGTTGAGTATTGAGGATTGAGGATTGAGCATTGAAGATTGAGGATTGAGGATGGAGGATGAGGAATGACGGTTGAGGATAGAGGTTTGAGGACTGAGGACTGAGGATTGAGGATTGAGAATTGAGGATTGAGGATTGAGGATTGAGGATTCAAGATTGAGTATTGGGTATTGAGGATTGAAGAATGAGGATTGAAAATTGAGGATTGAGGATTGAGAATTAAGGATTGAGGAATGAGGATTGAAGATTGAGGATTGGGTATTGAGGATTGAAGAATGAGGATTGGGGATTGAGAATTGAGGATTGAGGATTGAAGATTGAGTATTGAGGGTTGAAGATTGACGATTGAGGATTGAGGATTGAGGATTGAGGATTGAACATTGAGGACTGAGTGTTGAGGGTTGAGTGATGAGAATTGACGCTTGTGGATAGAGGTTTGAAGATTGCAGATTGAGTATTGAGTATTGAAAACTGTGAATTGAGGATATTCTATTGAGGATTGAGGATTGACACCTGATTGTTGAGGACTGAGGGCCGAGGATTAAGGATTCAGGATTGAGGATTCAGAATTGAGGTTTGAGGACTGAGGATTGAGGATTGAAATTGAGTATTGATGATTGAGGACTGAGGACTGAGGATTGAGGATTGAGGATTGAAGATTGACTATTGAGAGTTTAGGATTCAGGATTGAGGATTAAAGATTGAGGATTGGGTATTGAGGATTGAAGAATGAGGGTTGAGGATTGAGGATTGAAGATTGAGTATTGAGGATTGATGATTGAGGATTGAGGATTGAGGATTGAGGGTTGAGGATTGAAGATTCAGGATTGGGGATTGAGGATTGAGGATTGGAGATTGAGTATTGAGGATTGAAGACTGACGATTGAGGATTGAGGATTGAGGATTGAGGATTGAGGATTGAGGATTGACGATTGAGAATTGAGGATTGAGTGTTGAAGATTGAGTATTGAGGATTCAGAATTGAGGATTGAAGATTGAGGATTGAGGGTTGAGGATGAGGGATGAGGGTTGAGGATTGAGGTTTGAGGACTGAGGACTGTGGATTGAGGATTGAGAATTGAGGATTGAGGATTGAGGATTGAGGATTGAGGATTGAGTATTGAGGATCGATGATTGAAGACTGCGTATTGGGGATTGAAAATTGAGGATTGAGGTTTGGGGACTGAGGATTGAGGATTGAGGATTGAGGACTGAGGATTGAGGATTGAGGATTGAGGACTGAACATTGAGGATTGGGTATCGCGGATTGAACATGGAGGATTGAGGTTTGAGGATTGAGTATTGAGGATGCAGGACTGAAGATTGTATATTGATGATTGAAGATTGAGGATTGAGGATTGAGTGTTGTGGATTGAGGACGAGGGCTGAGGGTTGAGTATTGATGTTTGAGGTCTGAGGATCGAGGATTGAGGATTGAGAATTGAGGATTGAGGATTGAGGATTGAAGGTTGAGGATTTGGTATTGAGGATTGAAGAATGAGGATTGAGGGTTGAGGATTGAGGAATGAGGATTGAAGATTGAGCATTGAGGATTGAAGATTGAGGATTGAGGATTGAGGATTGAGGATTGAGAATTGAGGATTGTGGATTGAGGATTGAAGATTGAGTATTGAGGATTGATGATTGAGTATTGAGGATTGAGGATTGAGGGTTGAGGATTGAAGATTGAGGATTGACGATTGAGAATTGAGGATTGAGGGTTGACGATTGAGTATTGAGGATTCAGAATTGAGGATTGAAGATTGAGGATTGAGGATTGAGGATGAGGGATGAGGGTTGAGGATTGAGGTTTGAGGACTGTGGACTGAGGATTGAGGATTGAAGATTGAGTATTGAGGATTGAAGATTGAGGGTTGAGTATTGAGGATTGAAGATTGAGGATTTGGGACTGAGGATTGAAGTTTGAACATTGAGGATTGAGGGATGAGGATTGAGGATTGAGGATTGAGGATTGAAGATTGAGGATTGCGGATTGAGGATTGAGGATTGAAGATTGAGTATTGAAGATTGAGGATTGAGGATTCAGGATTGAGGATTGAGGATTGAGGATTGAGGATTGAAGATTGAGTATTGAGGATTGAAGATTGAGGATTGAGGATTGAGGATTGAGGATTGAGGATTGAGGATTGAGGATTGAGGATTGAGGATTGAGGATTGAAGATTGAGGATTGCGGATTGAGGATTGAGGATTGAAGATTGAGTATTGAAGATTGAGGATTGAGGATTCAGGATTGAGGATTGAGGATTGAGGATTGAGGATTGAAGATTGAGTATTGAGGATTGAAGATTGAGGATTGAGGATTGAGGATTGAGTATTGAGGATTGAAGATTGAGGATTGAGGATTCAGGATTGAGGATTGAGGATTGAGGATTGAGGATTGAAGATTGAGTATTGAGGATTGAAGATTGAGGATTGAGGATTGAGGATTGAGGATTGAGGATTGAAGATTGAGGATTGCGGATTGAGGATTGAGGATTGAAGATTGAGTATTGAAGATTGAGGATTGAGGATTCAGGATTGAGGATTGAGGAATGAGGATTGAGGATTGAAGATTGAGTATTGAGGATTGAGGATTGAGGATTGAAGAATGAGGATTGAGGATTTAGGATGAGGGATGAGGGTTGAGGATTGATGTTTGAGGACTGAGGACTGAGGGTTGAGGGTTGAGGTTTGAGGACTGAGGACTGAGAATGGAGAATTGAGAATTGAGGGTTGAGGATTGAGGATTGAAGATTGAGGATTGGGTATTGAGGATTGAAGAATGAGGATTGAGGGTTGAGGATTGAGGAATGATGATTGAAGATTGAGCATTGAGGATTGAAGATTGAGGATTGAGGATTGAGGATTGAGGATTGAGAATTGAGGATTGAGGATTGAGGATTGAAGATTGAGTATTGAGGATTGATGATTGAGTATTGAGGATTGAGGATTGAGGGTTGAGGATTGAAGATTGAGGATTGACGATTGAGAATTGAGGATTGAGGGTTGACGATTGAGTATTGAGGATTCAGAATTGAGGATTGAAGATTGAGGATTGAGGATTGAGGATGAGGGATGAGGGTTGAGGATTGAGGTTTGAGGACTGTGGACTGAGGATTGAGGATTGAAGATTAAGTATTGAGGATTGAAGATTGAGGGTTGAGTATTGAGGATTGAAGATTGAGGATTTGGGACTGAGGATTGAAGTTTGAACATTGAGGATTGAGGGATGAGGATTGAGGATTGAGGATTGAGGATTGAAGATTGAGGATTGCGGATTGAGGATTGAGGATTGAAGATTGAGTATTGAAGATTGAGGATTGAGGATTCAGGATTGAGGATTGAGGATTGAGGATTGAGGATTGAAGATTGAGTATTGAGGATTGAAGATTGAGGATTGAGGATTGAGGATTGAGGATTGAGGATTGAGGATTGAGGATTGAAGATTGAGTATTGAGGATTGAAGATTGAGGATTGAGGATTGAGGATTGATGATTGAGGATTGAAGATTGAGGATTGCGGATTGAGGATTGAGGATTGAAGATTGAGTATTGAAGATTGAGGGTTGAGGATTCAGGATTGAGGATTGAGGATTGAGGATTGAGGATTGAAGATTGAGTATTGAGGATTGAAGATTGAGGATTGAGGATTGAGGATTGAGGATTGCAGATTGAGTATTGAGGATTGAAGATTGAGGATTGAGGATTCAGGATTGAGGATTGAGGATTGAGGATTGAGGATTGAAGATTGAGTATTGAGGATTGAAGATTGAGGACTGAGGATTGAGGATTGAGGATTGAGGATTGAAGATTGAGGATTGCGGATTGAGGATTGAGGATTGAAGATTGAGTATTGAAGATTGAGGATTGAGGATTCAGGATTGAGGATTGAGGAATGAGGATTGAGGATTGAAGATTGAGTATTGAGGATTGAAGATTGAGGATTGAGGATTGAGGATTGAGGATTGAGGATTGAAGATTGAGGATTGCGGATTGAGGATTGAGGATTGAAGATTGAGTATTGAGGATTGAAGACTGACGATTGAGAATTGAGGATTGAGGATTGAGTATTGAGGATTGAAGTTTGAGTATTGAGGATTGAGGATTGAGGATTGAAGAATGAGGATTGAGGATTTAGGATGAGGGATGAGGGTTGAGGATTGATGTTTGAGGACTGAGGACTGAGGGTTCAGGGTTGAGGTTTGAGGACTGAGGACTGAGAATGGAGAATTGAGAATTGAGGGTTGAGGATTGAGGATTGAAGATTGAGGATTGGGTATTGAGGATTGAAGAATGAGGATTGAGGATTGAGGATTGAGGATTGAGGATTGAGGATTGAAGATTGAGTATTGAGGATTGAAGACTGACGATTGAGGATTGAGGATTGAGGATTGAGGATTGAGTATTGAGGATCGAGGATTGAGGACTGAGTATTGAGGATTGAAGCATGAGGATTGAGGTTTGGGGACTGAGGATTGAGGATTGGGGGTTGAGGATTGAGGATTGAGGATTGAGGATTGAGGATTGAGGATTGAGGATTGAGGATTGGGTATCGCGGATTGAACATTGAGGATTGAGGATTGAGGATTGCGTATTGAGGATTGAGGACTGAATATTGTATATTGATGATTGAAGATTGAGGATTGAGGATTGAGTGTTGTGGATTGAGGACGAGGTCTGAGAGTTGAGTATTGATGTTTGAGGTCTGAGGATCGAGGATTGAGGATTGAGAATTGAGGATTGAGGACTGAGAATTGAAGATTGAGGATTTGGTATTGACGATTGAAGAATGAGGATTGAGGATTGAGGATTGAGGCTTGAGGATTGAAGATTGAGTATTGAGGATTGAAGATTGAGGATTGAGGATTGAGGATTGAGGATTGAGGATTGAGGGTTGAGGATTGAGGATTGAAGATTGAGTATTGAGGATTGAAGATTGAGGATTGAGGATTGAGGATTGAGGATTGAGGATTGAGTATTGAGGATCGAGGATTGAGGACTGAGTATTGAGAATTGAAGCATGAGGATTGAGGTTTGGGGACTGAGGATTGAGGATTGAGGGTTGAGGATTGAGGATTGAGGATTGAGGATTGAGGATTGAGGATTGAGGATTGGGGATTGGGTATCGCGGATTGAACATTGAGGATTGAGGATTGAGGATTGAGTATTGAGGATTGAGGACTGAATATTGTATATTGATGATTGAAGATTGAGGATTGAGGATTGAGTGTTGTGGATTGAGGACGAGGTCTGAGGGTTGAGTATTGATGTTTGAGGTCTGAGGATCGAGGATTGAGGATTGAGAATTGAGGATTGAGGACTGAGGATTGAAGATTGAGGGTTTGGTATTGAGGATTGAAGAATGAGGATTGAGGATTGAGGATTGAGGCTTGAGGACTGAAGATTGAGTATTGAGGATTGAAGATTGAGGATTGAGGATTGAGGATTGAGGATTGAGGATTGAGGATTGAGGATTGAGGATTGAAGATTGAGTATTGAGGATTGAAGATTGAGGATTGAGGATTGAGGATTGAGGTTTGAGTATTGAAGATTGAGAATTGGGGATTGAGGAATGACAGTTGAGGATTGAGTATTGAGGATTGAGAATTGAGGATTGAGGATTGAAGGTTGAGTATTGTGGACTGTGTGTTGAGGGTTGAGTGATGGGAATTGATGTTTGTGGATTGAGGTTTCAAGACTGAAGAATGGGGATTGAGTATTGAAAACTGTGAATTGAGGATATTCTATTGAGGATTGAGGATTGACAATTGATTGTTGAGGACTGAGGGCTGATGATTGTGGATTCAGGATTGATGATACGGGATTGAGGTTTGAGGACTGAGGATAGAGGATTGAGTATTGAGGATTGAGGATTGAGGCTTGAGGATTGAGGGTTGAGGATGGAGGATTGAAGAGAGAGGACTGAGTGTTGGGGATTGAGTGTTGAGAATAGATGTTTGAGGATTGACGTTTGAATATTGAATATTGTGGGTTGAGTATTGAACCATGAGAATTCTGGGTATTCTTTTGAGTATTGAGAATTGAGGATTGATGGTTGAGTATTGAGCATTGACGGTTGAGGGTTGAGGATTGAGGGTTGTGGATTGAGGGCGAGGACTGAGGGTTGAGTATTGATGTTTGAGGTCTGAGGATTGAAGATTGACGGTTGAGGATTGAGGATTGAGGATTGAGGATTGAGGATTGATGATTGAGGATTGAGAATTGAGAGTTGAGGTTTGAAGATTGAGGATTGGGGACTGAGTATTGAGGGTTGAGTGATGAGAATTGATGCTTGTGGATAGAGATCTGAAGATTGCAGATTGAGTATTGAGTATTGAAAACTGCGATTTGAGGATATTCTATTGAGGATTGAGGATTGACAACTGATCGTTGAGGACTCAGGGTTGAAGTTTGAGGATTCAGGATTGAGGATTCAGGATTGAGGTTTGAGGACTGAGGATTGATGATTGAGGATTGAGGATTGAGGATTGAGGATTGAAGATTGAGGATTGGGTATTGAGGATTGAACATTGAGGATTGAGGGATGAGGATTGAGGATTGAGGATTGAGGATTGAGGATTGAGGATTGAGGATTGAGGATTGAGGATTGAGTATTGAGGGTTGAAGAATGACGATTGAGGATTGAGGATTGAGGATTGAGGATTGAACATTGAGGACTGAGTGTTGAGGGTTGAGTGATGAGTATTGACGTTTGTGGATAGAGGTTTGAAGGTTGCAGATTGAGTATTGAGTATTGAAAACTGTGAATTGAGGATATTCTATTGAGGATTGAGGATTGACAACTGATTGTTGAGGACTGAGGGCCGAGGATTAAGGATTCAGGATTGAGGATTCAGAATTGAGGTTTGAGGACTGAGGATTGATGATCGAAATTGAGTATTGATGATTGAAGTCTGAGGACTGGGGATTGAGGATTGAGGATTGAAGATTGACTATTGAGAATTGAGGATTGAGGATTGAGGATTGAAGATTGAGTATTGGGTATTGAGGATTGAAGAATGAGGGATGAGGATTGAGGATTGAGGATTGAGGATTGAAGATTGAGTATTGAGGATTGAAGACTGACGATTGAGGATTGAGGACTGAGGATTGAGGATTGAGGATTGAGGATTGAGGATTGAGAATTGAGGATTGAGGATTGAAGATTGAGTATTGAGGATTGAAGATTGATGATTGAGGATTGAGGATTGAGGATTGAGGATTGAACTTTGAGGATTGGGTATCGCGGATTGAACATTGAGGATTGCGTGTTGAGGATTGAGTATTGAGGATTGAGTGTTGTGGATTGAGGACGAGGACTGAGGGTTGAGTATTGATGTTTGGGGTCTGAGTATCGAGGATTGAGGATTGAGAATTGAGGATATTCTATTGAGGATTGATGATTGACAATTGATTGTTGAGGACTCAGGGATGAAGTTTGAGGATTCAGGATTGAGGATTCAGGATTGAGGTTTGAGGACTGAGGATTGAGGATTGAGGATTGAGGATTGAGGATTGAGGATTGAAGATTGAGGATTGGGTATTGAGGATTGAACATTGAGGATTGAGGGATGAGGATTGAGGATTGAGGATTGAGGATTGAAGATTGAGGATTCGGAATTGAGGATTGAAGAATGAGGATTGAAGATTGAGGATTGAGGATTGAGGATTGAGGATTGAGGATTGAGGATTGAGGATTGAAGATTGAGTATTGAGGATTGATGATTGAGGATTGAGGATTGAGGATTGAGTATTGAGGATTGAAGATTGAGGATTGGGGATTGAGGATTGAGGATTGGAGATTGAGTATTGAGGATTGAAGACTGACGATTGAGGATTGAGGATTGAGGATTGAGGATTGAGGATTGAGGATTGACGATTGAGAATTGAGGATTGAGTGTTCAAGATTGAGTATTGAGGATTGAGTATTGAGGATTGAGTATTGAGTATTGAAGATTGAGGATTGAGGATTGAGGATGAGGGATGAGGGATGAGGGTTGAGGGTTGAGGTTTGAGGACTGAGGACTGAGGATTTAGGATTGAGAATTGAGGATTGAGGATTGAGGATTGAGGATAAAGGATTGAGGATTGCAGATTGAGTATTGAGGATTGAAGATTGAGGCTTGAAGACTGACGGTTGAGGATTGAGGGTTGAGGATTGAGGATTCAACATTGAGGACTGAGTGTTGAGGGTTGAGTGATGAGAATTGATGTTTGTGGATAGAGGTTTGAAGATTGCAGATTGAGTATTGAGAATTGAAAACTGTGAATTGAGGATATTCTATTGAGGATTGAGGATTGACAACTGATTGTTGAGGACTGAGGGCCGAGGATTAAGGATTCAGGATTAAGGATTCAGAACTGAGGTTTGAGGACTGAGGATTGAGGATTGAAGACTGAGTATTGAGGATTGAAGGCTGAGGATTGAGGATTGAGGGTTGAGGATTGAAGATTGACTATTGAGGATTGAGGATTGAGGATTGAGGATTGAAGATTGTGGATTGGGTATAGAGTATTGAAGAAAGAGGATTGAGGATCGAGGATTGAGAATTGAGGATTGAAGATTGAGTATTGAGGATTGAAGATTGATGATTGAGGATTGAGGATTGAGGATTGAGGATTGTGGATCGAGGATTGAAGATTGAGTATTGAGGATTGAAGATTGAGGACTGAGGATTGAGGATTGAGAATTGAGGATTGAGGATTGAGGATTGAGGATTCAAGATTGAGTATTGGGTACTGAGGATTGAAGAATGAGGACTGAAAATTGAGGATTGAGGATTGAGAATTGAGGATTGAGGATTGAGGAATGAGGATTGAGGATTGGGTATTGAGGATTGAAGAATGAGGATTGAGGATTCAGGATTGAGGATTGAGGATTGAAGATTGAGTATTGAGTATTGAAGATTGACGGTTGAGGATTGAGGACTGAGGATTGAGGATTGAACATTGAGGACTGAGTGTTGAGGGTTGAGTGATGGGAATTGATGTTTGTGGATTGAGGTTTGAAGATTGAAGAATGGGGACTGAGTATTGAAAACTGTGAATTGAGGATATTCTATTGAGGATTGAGGATTGACAACTGATTGCTGAGGACTGAGGGCCGAGGATTAAGGATTCAGGGTTGAGGATTCAGAATTGAGGTTTGAGGACTGAGGATTGATGATTGAAATTGAGTATTGATGGTTGAAGTCTGAGGACTGCGGATTGAGGATTGAGGATTGAAGATTGACTGTTGAGAATTGAGGATTGAGGATTGAGGATTGAAGATTGAGTATTGGGTGTTGAGGATTGAAGAATGAGCGTTGAGGATTGAGGATTGAGGATTGAGGATTGAAGATTGAGTATTGAGGATTGAAGACTGACGATTGAGGATTGAGGACTGAGGATTGAGGATTGAGGATTGAGGATTGAGGATTGAGAATTGAGGATTGAGGATTGAAGATTGAGTATTGAGGATTGAAGATTGATGATTGAGGATTGAGGATTGAGGATTGAACATTGAGGATTGGGTATCGCGTATTGAACACTGAGGATTGAGTGTTGAGGATTGAGTATTGAGGATTGAGTGTTGTGGATTGAGGACGAGGACTGAGGGTTGAGTATTGATGTTTGAGGTCTGAGGATCGAGGATTGAGGATTGAGAATTGAGGATATTCTATTGAGGATTGACGATAGACAATTGATTGTTGAGGACTCAGGGATGAAGTTTGATGATACAGGATTGAGGATTCAGGATTGAGGTTTGAGGACTGAGGATTGAGGATTGAGGATTGAGGATTGAGGATTGAGGATTGAGGATTGAGGATTGAGGATTGAGAATTGAGGATTGAGGATTGAGGAATGAGGATTGAGGATTGGGTATTGAGGATTGAAGAATGAGGATTGAGGATTCAGGATTGAGGGATGAGGATTGAGGATTGAGGATTGAGGATTGAAGATTGAGGATTCGGTATTGAGGATTGAAGAATGAGTATTGAGGATTGAAGACTGACGATTGAGGATTGAGGATTGAGGATTGAGGATTGAGGATTGAGGATTGAGGATTGACGATTGAGAATTGAGGATTGAGGGTTCAAGATTGAGTATTGAGGATTGAGTATTGAGGATTGAAGATTGAGGATTGAGGATTGAGGATGAGGGATGAGGGTTGAGGGTTGAGGTTTGAGGACTGAGGACTGAGGATTGAGGATTGAGAATTGAGGATTGAGGATTGAGGATTAAAGATTGGGGATTGAGGATTGGGTATTGAGGATTGAAGAATGAGGATTGAGGATTCAGGATTGAGGATTGAGGATTGAAGATTGAGTATTGAGGATTGATGACTGACGATTGAGGTTTGAGGATTGAGGATTGAGGATTGAGGATTGAGGATTGAGGCTTGAGAATTGAGGATTGAGGATTGAAGATTGTGTATTGAGCATTGAAGATTGAGGATTGAGGATTGAAGATTGAGGATTCACGATGATGGTTGAGGGTTGAGGATTGAGGATTGAAGAATGAGGATTGAAAATTGAGGATTGAGGATTGAGAATTGGGGATTGAGGATTGAGGATTGAAGATTGAGGATTGGGTATTGAGGATTGAAGAATGACGATTGAGGATTGAGGATTGAGGATTGAGGATTGAGGATTGAGGGTTGAGGATAGAGGATTGAGGATTGAGGATTGAGGATTGAGGATTGAGGATTGAAGATTGAGGATTGGGTATTGAGGATTGAACATTGAGGATTGAGGGATCAGGATTGATGATTGAGGATTGAGGATTGAAGATTGAGGATTCGGTATTGAGGATTGAAGAATGAGGATTGAAGATTGAGGATTGAGGATTGAGGATTGAGGATTGAGGATTGAGGGTTGAGGATTGAAGATTGAGTATTGAGGATTGATGATTGAGGATTGAGGATTGAGGATTGAGGATTGAAGATTGAAGATTGAGGATTGGGGATTGAGGATTGAGGATTGGAGATTGAGTATTGAGGATTGAAGACTGACGATTGAGGATTGAGGATTGAGGATTGAGGATTGAGGATTGAGGATTGACGATTGAGAATTGAGGACTGAGGGTTCAAGATTGAGTATTGAGGATTGAGTATTGAGGATTGAAGATTGAGGATTGAGGATTGAGGATGAGGGATGAGGGTTGACGGTTGAGGTTTGAGGACTGAGGACTGAGGATTGAGGATTGAGAATCGAGGATTGAGGATTGAGGATTAAAGATTGAGGATTGAGGATTGGGTATTGAGGATTGAAAAATGAGGATTGAGGATTCAGGATTGAGGATTGAGGATTGAAGATTGAGTATTGAGGATTGATGACTGACGATTGAGGTTTGAGGATTGAGGATTGAGGATTGAGGATTGACGATTGAGGCTTGAGAATTGAGGATTGAGGATTGAAGATTGTGTATTGAGCATTGAAGATTGAGGATTGAGGATTGAAGATTGAGGATTGACGATGATGGTTGAGGGTTGAGGATTGAGGATTGAAGAATGAGGATTGAAAATTGAGGATTGAGTATTGAGAATTGAGGATTGAGGATTGAGGATTGAAGATTGAGGATTGGGTATTGAGGATTGAAGGATGAGGATTGAGGATTGAGGATTGAGGATTGAGGATAGAGGATAGAGGATTGAGAATTGAGGATTGAGGATTGAAGATTGAGTATTGAGCATTGAAGATTGAGGATTGAGGATTGAAGATCGAGGATTGACGATGAGGTCTGAGGGTTGAGGACTGAGATTTGAGGACTGAGGACTGAGGATTGAGGATTGAGAATTGAGGATTGAGGATTGAGGATTGAGGATTCAAGATTGAGTATTGGGTACTGAGGATTGAAGAATGAGGATTGAAAATTGAGGATTGAGGATTGAGAATTGAGGATTGAGGATTGAGGAATGAGGATTGAGGATTGGGTATTGAGGATTGAAGAATGAGGATTGAGGATTCAGGATTGAGGATTGAGGATTGAAGATTGAGTATTGAGGATTGAAGATTGACGATTGAGGATTGAGGATTGAGGATTGAGGATTGAACATTGAGGACTGAGTGTAGAGGGTTGAGTGATGAGAATTGACGTTTGTGGATAGAGGTTTCAAGATTGCAGATTGAGTATTGAGTATTGAAAACTGTGAATTGAGGATATTCTATTGAGGATTGTGGATTGACAACTGATTGTTGAGGACTGAGGGCCGAGGATTAAGGGTTCAGGATTGAGGATTCAGAATTGAGGTTTGAGGACTGAGGATTGAGGATTGAAGATTTAGTATTGAGGATTGAAGACTGAGGATTGAGGATTGAGGATTGAGGATTGAAGATTGACTATTGAGAATTGAGGATTGAGGATTAAAGGATTGAAGATTGAGGATTGGGTATTGAGGATTGAAGAATGAGGGTTGGAGGATTGAGGATTGAGGATTGAGTATTGAAGATTGAGTATTGAGGATTGAAGACTGACGATTGAGGATTGAGGCCTGAGGATTGAGGATTGAGGATTGAGGATTGAGAATTGAGGATTGAGGATTGAAGATTGAGTATTGAGGATTGAAGATTGATGATTGAGGATTGAGGATTGAGGATTGAACATTGAGGATTGGGTATCGCGGATTGAACATAGAGGATTGAGGGTTGAGGATTGAGTATTGAGGATTGTGGACTGAAGATTGTATATTGATGATTGAAGATTGAGGATTGAGGATTGAGTGTTGTGGATTGAGGACGAGGACTGAGAGTCGAGTATTGATGTTTGAGGTCTGAGGATCGAGGATTGAGGATTGAGAATTGAGGATTGAGAATTGAGGATTGAAGATTGAGGATTTGGTATTGAGGATTGAAGAATGAGGATTGAGGATTGAGGATTGAGGATTGAGGATTGAAGATTGAGTATTGAGGATTGAAGATTGAGGATTGAGGATTGAGGATTGAGGATTGAGGATTGAGGATTGAGGATTGAGGATTGAAGATTGAGTATTGAGGATTGAAGATAGAGGATTGAGGATTGAGGATTGAGGTTTGACTATTGAAGACTGAGAATTGGGGATTGAGGATTGACGGTTGAGGATTGAGTATTGAGGATTGAGAATTGAGGACTGATAATTGAAGATTGAGTATTCAGGATTGAAGATTGAGGATTGAGGATTGAGGATTGAAGATTGAGGACTGAGTGTTGAGGGTTGAGTGATGGGAATTGATGTTTGTGGATTGAGGTTTGAAGATTGAAGAATGGGGATTGAGTATTGAAAACTGTGAATTGAGGATATTCTATTGAGGATTGAGGATTGACAATTGATTGTTGAGGACTGAGGGCTGAAGATTGAGGATTCAGGATTGAGGATTCGGGATTGAGGTTTGAGGACTGAGGATTGAGGGTTGAGTATTGAGGATTGAGGATTGAGGATTGAAGATTGAGGATTGAGGGTGGAGGATGAGGAATGAGGGTTGAGGATTGAGGTTTGAGGGCTGAGGACTGAGGATTGAGGATTGAGAATTGAGGATTGATGTTTGAGGATTATAGATTGGGGATTGAGGATTGGGTATTGAGGATTGAAGAATGAGGATTGAGGATTGAGTATTGAGGATTGAGGATTGATGATTGAGTATTGAGGATTGAAGACTGACGATTGAGGATTGAGGATTGAGGATTGAGGATTGAGGATTGAGGATTGAGGATTGAGAATTGAGGATTGAGGATTGAAGATTGAGTATTGAGGATTGAAGATTGATGATTGAGGATTGAGGATTGAGGATTGAACTTTGAGGATTGGGTATCGCGGATTGAACATTGAGGATTGCGTGTTGAGGATTGAGTATTGAGGATTGAGTGTTGTGGATTGAGGACGAGGACTGAGGGTTGAGTATTGATGTTTGAGGTCTGAGGATCGAGGATTGAGGTTTCAGGATTGAGGATTGAGGATTGAAGATTGAGTATTGAGGATTGATGACTGACGATTGAGGTTTGAGGATTGAGGATTGAGGATTGAGGATTGAGGATTGAGGCTTGAGAATTGAGGATTGAGGATTGAAGATTGTGTATTGAGCATTGAAGATTGAGGATTGAGGATTGAAGATTGAGGATTGACGGTGATGGTTGAGGGTTGAGGATTGAGGATTGAAGAATGAGGATTGAAAATTGAGGATTGAGGATTGAGAATTGGGGATTGAGGATTGAGGATTGAAGATTGAGGATTGGGTATTGAGGATTGAAGAATGACGATTGAGGATTGAGGATTGAGGATTGAGGATTGAGGATTGAAGGTTGAGGATAGAGGATTGAGGATTGAGGATTGAGGATTGAGGATTGAGGATTGAAGATTGAGGATTGGGTATTGAGGATTGAACATTGAGGATTGAGGGATCAGGATTGAGGATTGAGGATTGAGGATTGAAGATTGAGGATTCGGTATTGAGGATTGAAGAATGAGGATTGAAGATTGAGGATTGAGGATTGAGGATTGAGGATTGAGGATTGAGGGTTGAGGATTGAAGATTGAGTATTGAGGATTGATGATTGAGGATTGAGGATTGAGGATTGAGGATTGAAGATTGAAGATTGAGGATTGGGGATTGAGGATTGAGGATTGGAGATTGAGTATTGAGGATTGAAGACTGACGATTGAGGATTGAGGATTGAGGATTGAGGATTGAGGATTGAGGATTGACGATTGAGAATTGAGGACTGAGGGTTCAAGATTGAGTATTGAGGATTGAGTATTGAGGATTGAAGATTGAGGATTGAGGATTGAGGATGAGGGATGAGGGTTGACGGTTGAGGTTTGAGGACTGAGGACTGAGGATTGAGGATTGAGAATCGAGGATTGAGGATTGAGGATTAAAGATTGAGGATTGAGGATTGGGTATTGAGGATTGAAAAATGAGGATTGAGGATTCAGGATTGAGGATTGAGGATTGAAGATTGAGTATTGAGGATTGATGACTGACGATTGAGGTTTGAGGATTGAGGATTGAGGATTGAGGATTGAGGATTGAGGCTTGAGAATTGAGGATTGAGGATTGAAGATTGTGTATTGAGCATTGAAGATTGAGGATTGAGGATTGAAGATTGAGGATTGACGATGATGGTTGAGGGTTGAGGATTGAGGATTGAAGAATGAGGATTGAAAATTGAGGATTGAGTATTGAGAATTGAGGATTGAGGATTGAGGATTGAAGATTGAGGATTGGGTATTGAGGATTGAAGGATGAGGATTGAGGATTGAGGATTGAGGATTGAGGATAGAGGATAGAGGATTGAGAATTGTGGATTGAGGATTGAAGATTGAGTATTGAGCATTGAAGATTGAGGATTGAGGATTGAAGATCGAGGATTGACGATGAGGTCTGAGGGTTGAGGACTGAGATTTGAGGACTGAGGACTGAGGATTGAGGATTGAGAATTGAGGATTGAGGATTGAGGATTGAGGATTCAAGATTGAGTATTGGGTACTGAGGATTGAAGAATGAGGATTGAAAATTGAGGATTGAGGATTGAGAATTGAGGATTGAGGATTGAGGAATGAGGATTGAGGATTGGGTATTGAGGATTGAAGAATGAGGATTGAGGATTCAGGATTGAGGATTGAGGATTGAAGATTGAGTATTGAGGATTGAAGATTGACGATTGAGGATTGAGGATTGAGGATTGAGGATTGAACATTGAGGACTGAGTGTAGAGGGTTGAGTGATGAGAATTGACGTTTGTGGATAGAGGTTTCAAGATTGCAGATTGAGTATTGAGTATTGAAAACTGTGAATTGAGGATATTCTATTGAGGATTGTGGATTGACAACTGATTGTTGAGGACTGAGGGCCGAGGATTAAGGGTTCAGGATTGAGGATTCAGAATTGAGGTTTGAGGACTGAGGATTGAGGATTGAAGATTTAGTATTGAGGATTGAAGACTGAGGATTGAGGATTGAGGATTGAGGATTGAAGATTGACTATTGAGAATTGAGGATTGAGGATTGAGGATTGAGGATTGAGGATTGAGGATTGAGGCTTGAGAATTGAGGATTGAGGATTGAAGATTGTGTATTGAGAATTGAAGATTGAGGATTGAGGATTGAAGATTGAGGATTGACGATGATGGTTGAGGGTTGAGGATTGAGGATTGAAGAATGAGGATTGAAAATTGAGGATTGAGTATTGAGAATTGAGGATTGAGGATTGAGGATTGAAGATTGAGGATTGGGTATTGAGGATTGAAGGATGAGGATTGAGGATTGAGGATTGAGGATTGAGGATAGAGGATAGAGGATTGAGAATTGAGGATTGAGGATTGAAGATTGAGTATTGAGCATTGAAGATTGAGGATTGAGGATTGAAGATCGAGGATTGACGATGAGGTCTGAGGGTTGAGGACTGAGATTTGAGGACTGAGGACTGAGGATTGAGGATTGAGAATTGAGGATTGAGGATTGAGGATTGAGGATTCAAGATTGAGTATTGGGTACTGAGGATTGAAGAATGAGGATTGAAAATTGAGGATTGAGGATTGAGAATTGAGGATTGAGGATTGAGGAATGAGGATTGAGGATTGGGTATTGAGGATTGAAGAATGAGGATTGAGGATTCAGGATTGAGGATTGAGGATTGAAGATTGAGTATTGAGGATTGAAGATTGACGATTGAGGATTGAGGATTGAGGATTGAGGATTGAACATTGAGGACTGAGTGTAGAGGGTTGAGTGATGAGAATTGACGTTTGTGGATAGAGGTTTCAAGATTGCAGATTGAGTATTGAGTATTGAAAACTGTGAATTGAGGATATTCTATTGAGGATTGTGGATTGACAACTGATTGTTGAGGACTGAGGGCCGAGGATTAAGGGTTCAGGATTGAGGATTCAGAATTGAGGTTTGAGGACTGAGGATTGAGGATTGAAGATTTAGTATTGAGGATTGAAGACTGAGGATTGAGGATTGAGGATTGAGGATTGAAGATTGACTATTGAGAATTGAGGATTGAGGATTAAAGGATTGAAGATTGAGGATTGGGTATTGAGGATTGAAGAATGAGGGTTGGAGGATTGAGGATTGAGGATTGAGGATTGAAGATTGAGTATTGAGGATTGAAGACTGACGATTGAGGATTGAGGCCTGAGGATTGAGGATTGAGGATTGAGGATTGAGAATTGAGGATTGAGGATTGAAGATTGAGTATTGAGGATTGAAGATTGATGATTGAGGATTGAGGATTGAGGATTGAACATTGAGGATTGGGTATCGCGGATTGAACATAGAGGATTGAGGGTTGAGGATTGAGTATTGAGGATTGTGGACTGAAGATTGTATATTGATGATTGAAGATTGAGGATTGAGGATTGAGTGTTGTGGATTGAGGACGAGGACTGAGAGTCGAGTATTGATGTTTGAGGTCTGAGGATCGAGGATTGAGGATTGAGAATTGAGGATTGAGAATTGAGGATTGAAGATTGAGGTTTTGGTATTGAGGATTGAAGAATGAGGATTGAGGATTGAGGATTGAGGATTGAGGATTGAAGATTGAGTATTGAGGATTGAAGATTGAGGATTGAGGATTGAGGATTGAGGATTGAGGATTGAGGATTGAGGATTGAGGATTGAAGATTGAGTATTGAGGATTGAAGATAGAGGATTGAGGATTGAGGATTGAGGTTTGACTATTGAAGACTGAGAATTGGGGATTGAGGATTGACGGTTGAGGATTGAGTATTGAGGATTGAGAATTGAGGACTGATAATTGAAGATTGAGTATTCAGGATTGAAGATTGAGGATTGAGGATTGAGAATTGAAGATTGAGGACTGAGTGTTGAGGGTTGAGTGATGGGAATTGATGTTTGTGGATTGAGGTTTGAAGATTCAAGAATGGGGATTGAGTATTGAAAACTGTGAATTGAGGATATTCTATTGAGGATTGAGGATTGACAATTGATTGTTGAGGACTGAGGGCTGAAGATTGAGGATTCAGGATTGAGGATTCGGGATTGAGGTTTGAGGACTGAGGATTGAGGGTTGAGTGTTGAGGATTGAGGATTGAGGATTGAAGATTGAGGATTGAGGGTGGAGGATGAGGAATGAGGGTTGAGGATTGAGGTTTGAGGGCTGAGGACTGAGGATTGAGGATTGAGAATTGAGGATTGATGTTTGAGGATTATAGATTGGGGATTGAGGATTGGGTATTGAGGATTGAAGAATGAGGATTGAGGATTGAGTATTGAGGATTGAGGATTGATGATTGAGTATTGAGGATTGAAGACTGACGATTGAGGATTGAGGATTGAGGATTGAGGATTGAGGATTGAGGATTGAGGATTGAGAATTGAGGATTGATTATTGAAGATTGAGTATTGAGGATTGAAGATTGATGATTGAGGATTGAGGATTGAGGATTGAACTTTGAGGATTGGGTATCGCGGATTGAACATTGAGGATTGCGTGTTGAGGATTGAGTATTGAGGATTGAGTGTTGTGGATTGAGGACGAGGACTGAGGGTTGAGTATTGATGTTTGAGGTCAGGGGATCGAGGATTGAGGATTGAGAATTGAGGATATTCTATTGAGGATTGACGATTGACAATTGATTGTTGAGGACTCAGGGATGAAGTTTGAGGATTCAGGATTGAGGATTCAGGATTGAGGTTTGAGGACTGAGGATTGAGGATTGAGGATTGAGGATTGAGGATTGAGGATTGAGGATTGAGGATTGAGGATTGAGGATTGAAGATTGAGGATTGGGTATTGAGGATTGAACATTGAGGATTGAGGGATGAGGATTGAGGATTGAGGATTGAGGATTGAAGATTGAGGATTCGGAATTGAGGATTGAAGAATGAGGATTGAAGATTGAGGATTGAGGATTCAGGATTGACAACTGATTGTTGAGGACTGAGGGCCGAGGATTAAGGATTCAGGATTAAGGATTCAGAACTGAGGTTTGAGGACTGAGGATTGAGGATTGAAGACTGAGTATTGAGGATTGAAGGCTGAGGATTGAGGATTGAGGGTTGAGGATTGAAGATTGACTATTGAGGATTGAGGATTGAGGATTGAGGATTGAAGATTGTGGATTGGGTATAGAGGATTGAAGAATGAGGATTGAGGATCGAGGATTGAGGATTGAGGATTGAAGATTGAGTATTGAGGATTGAAGATTGATGATTGAGGATTGAGGATTGAGGATTGAGGATTGAGGATTGAGGATTGAAGATTGAGTATTGAGGATTGAAGATTGAGGAGTGAGGATTGAGGATTGAGGATTGAGGATTGAAGATTGAGGATTGCGGATTGAGGATTGAGGATTGGAGATTAAGTATTGAGGATTGAGGATTGAGGATTGAGGATTGAGGATTGAGGATTGAGGATTGAGGATTGAGGATTGAGGATTGAGAATTGAGGATTGAGGATTGAAGGTTAAGTATTGAGGATTGAGGATTGAAGATTGCGGATTGAGGATTGAGGATGAGGAATGAGGGTTGACGATTGAGGTTTGAGGACTGAGGACTGAGGACTGAGGATTGAGAGTTGAAGATTGAGGATTGAGGATTATAGATTGAGGATTGAGGATTGGGTATTGAGGATTGAGGATTGAGGATTGAGGATTGAGGATTGAAGATTGAGTATTGAGGATTGAAGATAGAGGATTGAGGATTGAGTATTGAGGTTTGACTATTGAAGACTGAGAATTGGGGATTGAGGATTGACGGTTGAGGATTGAGTATTGAGGATTGAGAATTGAGGACTGATTATTGAAGATTGAGTATTCAGGATTGAAGATTGAGGATTGAGGATTGAGGATTGAAGATTGAGGACTGAGTGTTGAGGGTTGAGTGATGGGAATTGATGTTTGTGGATTGAGGTTTGAAGATTGAAGAATGGGGATTGAGTATTGAAAACTGTGAATTGAGGATATTCTATTGAGGATTGAGGATTGACAATTGATTGTTGAGGACTGAGGGCTGAAGATTGAGGATTTAGGATTGAGGATTCGGGATTGAGGTTTGAGGACTGAGGATTGAGGGTTGAGTATTGAGGATTGAGGATTGAGGATTGAAGATTGAGGATTGAGGGTGGAGGATGAGGAATGAGGGTTGAGGATTGAGGTTTGAGGGCTGAGGACTGAGGATTGAGGATTGAGCATTGAGGATTGATGTTTGAGGATTATAGATTGGGGATTGAGGATTGGGTATTGAGGATTGAAGAATGAGGATTGAGGATTGAGTATTGAGGATTGAGGATTGATGATTGAGTATTGAGGATTGAAGACTGACGATTGAGGATTGAGGATTGAGGATTGAGGATTGAGAATTGAGGATTGAGGATTGAAGATTGAGTATTGAGGATTGAAGATTGATGATTGAGGATTGAGGATTGAGGATTGAACTTTGAGGATAGGGTATTGCGGATTGAACATTGAGGATTGCGTGTTGAGGATTGAGTATTGAGGATTGAGTGTTGTGGATTGAGGACGAGGACTGAGGGTTGAGTATTGATGTTTGAGGTCTGAGGATCGAGGATTGAGGATTGAGAATTGAGGATATTCTATTGAGGATTGACGATTGACAATTGATTGTTGAGGACTCAGGGATGAAGTTTGAAGATTCAGGATTGAGGATTCAGGATTGAGGTTTGAGGACTGAGGATTGAGGATTGAGGATTGAGGATTGAGGATTGTGGATTGGGTATAGAGGATTGAAGAATGAGGATTGAGGATCGAGGATTGAGGATTGAGGATTGAAGATTGAGTATTGAGGATTGAAGATTGATGATTGAGGATTGAGGATTGAGGATTGAGGATTGAGGATTGAGGATTGAAGATTGAGTATTGAGGATTGAAGATTGAGGAGTGAGGATTGAGGATTGAGGATTGAGGATTGAAGATTGAGGATTGCGGATTGAGGATTGAGGATTGGAGATTAAGTATTGAGGATTGAGGATTGAGGATTGATGATTGAGGATTGAGGATTGAGGATTGAGGATTGAGGATTGAGAATTGAGGATTGAGGATTGAAGGTTAAGTATTGAGGATTGAGGATTGAAGATTGCGGATTGAGGATTGAGGATGAGGAATGAGGGTTGACGATTGAGGTTTGAGGACTGAGGACTGAGGACTGAGGATTGAGAGTTGAAGATTGAGGATTGAGGATTATAGATTGAGGATTGAGGATTGGGTATTGAGGATTGAGTATTGAGGATTGAAGACTGACGATTGGGGATTGAGGATTGAGGATTGAGGATTGAGGATTGAGGATAGAGGATTGAGAATTGAGGATTGAGGATTGATGATTGAGTATTGAGCATTGAAGATTGAGGATTGAGGATTGAAGATCGAGGATTGACGATGAGGTCTGAGGGTTGAGGATTGAGATTTGAGGACTGAGGACTGAGGATTGAGGATTGAGAATTGAGGATTGTGGATTGAGGATTGAGGATTCAAGATTGAGTATTGGGTACTGAGGGTTGAAGAATGAGGACTGAAAATTGAGGATTGAGGATTGAGAATTGAGGATTGAGGATTGAGGAATGAGGATTGAGGATTGGGTATTGAGGATTGAAGAATGAGGATTGAGGATTCAGGATTGAGGATTGAGGATTGAAGATTGAGTATTGAGTATTGAAGATTGACGGTTGAGGATTGAGGACTGAGGATTGAGGATTGAACATTGAGGACTGAGTGTTGAGGGTTGAGTGATGGGAATTGATGTTTGTGGATTGAGGTTTGAAGATTGAAGAATGGGGACTGAGTATTGAAAACTGTGAATTGAGGATATTCTATTGAGGATTGAGGATTGACAACTGATTGTTGAGGACTGAGGGCCGAGGATTAAGGATTCAGGGTTGAGGATTCAGAATTGAGGTTTGAGGACTGAGGATTGATGATTGAAATTGAGTATTGATGGTTGAAGTCTGAGGACTGCGGATTGAGGATTGAGGATTGAAGATTGACTGTTGAGAATTGAGGATTGAGGATTGAGGATTGAAGATTGAGTATTGGGTGTTGAGGATTGAAGAATGAGCGTTGAGGATTGAGGATTGAGGATTGAGGATTGAAGATTGAGTATTGAGGATTGAAGACTGACGATTGAGGATTGAGGACTGAGGATTGAGGATTGAGGATTGAGGATTGAGGATTGAGAATTGAGGATTGAGGATTGAAGATTGAGTATTGAGGATTGAAGATTGATGATTGAGGATTGAGGATTGAGGATTGAACATTGAGGATTGGGTATCGCGGATTGAACACTGAGGATTGAGTGTTGAGGATTGAGTATTGAGGATTGAGTGTTGTGGATTGAGGACGAGGACTGAGGGTTGAGTATTGATGTTTGAGGTCTGAGGATCGAGGATTGAGGATTGAGAATTGAGGATATTCTATTGAGGATTGACGATAGACAATTGATTGTTGAGGACTCAGGGATGAAGTTTGAGGATTCAGGATTGAGGATTCAGGATTGAGGTTTGAGGACTGAGGATTGAGGATTGAGGATTGAGGATTGAGGATTGAGGATTGAGGATTGAGGTTTGAGGATTGAGGATTGAAGATTGAGGATTGGGTATTGAGGATTGAACATTGAGGATTGAGGGATGAGGATTGAGGATTGAGGATTGAGGATTGAAGATTGAGGATTCGGTATTGAGGATTGAAGAATGATTATTGAGGATTGAAGACTGACGATTGAGGATTGAGGATTGAGGATTGATGATTGAGGATTGAGAATTGAGGGTTGAGGTTTGAAGATTGAGGATTGGGGACTGAGTATTGAGGGTTGAGTGATGAGAATTGATGCTTGTGGATAGAGATCTGAAGATTGCAGATTGAGTATTGAGTATTGAACACTGCGAATTGAGGATATTCTATTGAGGATTGAGGATTGACAACTGATCGTTGAGGACTCAGGGATGAAGTTTGAGGATTCAGGATTGAGGATTCAGGATTGAGGTTTGAGGACTGAGGATTGAGGATTGAGGATTGAGGATAGAGGATTGAGGATTGAGGATTGAGGATTGAGGATTGAGGATTGAAGATTGAGGATTGGGTATTGAGGATTGAACATTGAGGATTGAGGGATGAGGATTGAGGATTGAGTATTGAGGATTGAGGATTGAGGATTGAGGATTGAGGATTGAAGGTTGAGGATTGAGGATTGAGGATGATGAATGAGGGTTGAGGATTGAGGTTTGAGGACTGAGGACTGAGGATTGAGGATTGAGAATTGAAGATTGAGTATTGAGGATTGAAGATTGATGATTGAGGATTGAGGATTGAACATTGAGGATTGGGTATCGCGGATTGAACATTGAGGATTGAGGGTTGAGGATTGAGTATTGAGGATTGTGGACTGAAGATTGTATATTGATGATTGAAGATTGAGGATTGAGGATTGAGTGTTGTGGATTGAGGACGAGGACTGAGAGTCGAGTTTTGATGTTTGAGGTCTGAGGATCGAGGATTGAGGATTGAGAATTGAGGATTGAGAATTGAGGATTGAAGATTGAGGATTTGGTATTGAGGATTGAAGAATGAGGATTGAGGATTGAGGATTGAGGATTGAGGATTGAAGATTGAGTATTGAGGATTGAAGATTGAGGATTGAGGATTAAGGATTGAGGATTGAGGATTGAGGATTGAGGATTGAGGATTGAAGATTGAGTATTGAGGATTGAAGATAGAGGATTGAGGATTGAGGATTGAGGTTTGACTATTGAAGACTGAGAATTGGGGATTGAGGATTGACGGTTGAGGATTGAGTATTGAGGAATGAGAATTGAGGATTGAGGATTGAAGATTGAGTATTGAGGATTGAAGATTGAGGATTGAGGATTGAGGATTGAAGATTGAGGACTGAGTGTTGAGGGTTGAGTGATGGGAATTGATGTTTGTGGATTGAGGTTTGAAGATTGAAGAATGGGGATTGAGTATTGAAAACTGTGAATTGAGGATATTCTATTGAGGATTGAGGATTGACAATTGATTGTTGAGGACTGATGGCTGAAGATTGAGGATTCAGGATTGAGGATTCGGGATTGAGGTTTGAGGACTGAGGATTGAGATTTGAGTATTGAGGATTGAGGATTGAGGACTGAAGATTGAGGATTGAGGGTGGAGGATGAGGAATGAGGGTTGAGGATTGAGGTTTGAGGGCTGAGGACTGAGTATTGAGGATTGAGAATTGAGGATTGAGGTTTGAGGATTATAGATTGAGGATTGAGGATTGGGTATTGAGGATTGAAGAATGAGGATTGAGGATTGAGTATTGAGGATTGAGGATTGATGATTGTGTATTGAGGATTGAAGACTGACGATTGAGGATTGAGGATTGAGGATTGAGGATTGAGGATTGAGGATTGAGGATTGAGGATTGAGAATTGAGGATTGAGGATTGAAGATTGAGTATTGAGCATTGAAGATTGAGGATTGAGGATTGAAGATCGAGGATTGACGATGAGGGCTGATGGTTGAGGATTGAGGTTTGAGGACTGAGGACTGAGGATTTAGGATTGAGAATTGAGGATTGAGGATTGAGGATTGAGGATTCAAGATTGAGTATTGGGTATTGAGGATTGAAGAATGAGGATTGAAAATTGAGGATTGAGGATTGAGAATTGGGGATTGAGGATTGAGGATTGAAGATTGAGGATTGGGTATTGAGGATTGAAGAATGTGGATTGGGGATTGAGGATTGAGGATTGAGGATTGAAGATTGAGTATTGAGGATTGAAGATTGATGATTGAGGATTGAGGATTGAGGATTGAACATTGAGGATTGGGTATCGCGGATTGAACACTGAGGATTGAGTGTTGAGGATTGAGTATAGAGGATTGAGTGTTGTGGATTGAGGACGAAGACTGAGGGTTGAGTATTGATGTTTGAGGTCTGAGGATCGAGGATTGAGGATTGAGAATTGAGGATATTCTATTGAGGATTGACGATTGACAATTGATTGTTGAGGACTGAGGGCTGTAGATTGAGGATTCAGGATTGAGGATTCGGGATTGAGGTTTGAGGACTGAGGATTGAGGGTTGAGTATTGAGGATTGAGGGTTGACGCTTGAGGATTGAGGGTTGATGATGGAGGATTGAAGTGAGAGGACTGAGTGTTGGGGATTGAGTGTTGAGAATAGATGTTTGAGGATTGAGGTTTGATTATTGAATACTGTGGATTGAGTATTGAACCATGAGAATTCAGGATATTCTATTGAGGATTGAGAATTGAGGATTGATGGTTGAGTATTGAGGATTGATGGTTGAGGGTTGAGGATTGACGGTTGTGGATTGAGGACGAGGACTGAGGGTTGAGTATTGATGTTTGAGGTCTGAGGATTGAAGATTGACGGTTGAGGATTGAGGATTGAGGATTGAGGATTGAGGATTGATGATTGAGGATTGAGAATTGAGCGTTGAGGTTTGAAGATTGAGGATTGGGGACTGAGTATTGAGGGTTGAGTGATGAGAATTGATGCTTGTGGATAGAGATCTGAAGATTGCAGATTGAGTATTGAGTATTGAACACTGGGAATTGAGGATATTCTATTGAGGATTGAGGATTGACAACTGATCGTTGAGGACTCAGGGATGAAGTTTGAGGATTCAGGATTGAGGATTCAGGATTGAGGTTTGAGGACTGAGGATTGAGGATTGAGGATTGAGGATAGAATATTGAGGATTGAGGATTGAGGATTGAGGATTGAGGATTGAAGATTGAGGATTGGGTATTGAGGATTGAACATTGAGGATTGACGGATGAGGATTGAGGATTGAGGATTGAGGATTGAAGATTGAGGATTCGGTATTGAGGATTGAAGAATGAGGATTGAAGATTGAGGATTGAGGATTGAGGATTGAGGATTGAGGATTGAGGGTTGAGGATTGAAGATTGAGTATTGAGGATTGATGATTGAGGATTGAGGATTGAGGATTGAGGATTGAAGATTGAAGATTGAGGATTGGGGATTGAGGATTGAGGATTGGAGATTGAGTATTGAGGATTGAAGACTGACGATTGAGGATTGAGGATTGAGGATTCAGGATTGAGGATTGAGGATTGAAGATTGAGTATTGAGGATTGATGACTGACGATTGAGGTTTGAGGATTGAGGATTGAGGATTGAGGATTGAGGATTGAGGCTTGAGAATTGAGGATTGAGGATTGAAGATTGTGTATTGAGCATTGAAGATTGAGGATTGAGGATTGAAGATTGAGGATTGACGATGATGGTTGAGGGTTGAGGATTGAGGATTGAAGAATGAGGATTGAAAATTGAGGATTGAGTATTGAGAATTGAGGATTGAGGATTGAGGATTGAAGATTGAGGATTGGGTATTGAGGATTGAAGGATGAGGATTGAGGATTGAGGATTGAGGATTGAGGATAGAGGATAGAGGATTGAGAATTGAGGATTGAGGATTGAAGATTGAGTATTGAGCATTGAAGATTGAGGATTGAGGATTGAAGATCGAGGATTGACGATGAGGTCTGAGGGTTGAGGACTGAGATTTGAGGACTGAGGACTGAGGATTGAGGATTGAGAATTGAGGATTGAGGATTGAGGATTGAGGATTCAAGATTGAGTATTGGGTACTGAGGATTGAAGAATGAGGATTGAAAATTGAGGATTGAGGATTGAGAATTGAGGATTGAGGCTTGAGGAATGAGGATTGAGGATTGGGTATTGAGGATTGAAGAATGAGGATTGAGGATTCAGGATTGAGGATTGAGGATTGAAGATTGAGTATTGAGGATTGAAGATTGACGATTGAGGATTGAGGATTGAGGATTGAGGATTGAACATTGAGGACTGAGTGTAGAGGGTTGAGTGATGAGAATTGACGTTTGTGGATAGAGGTTTCAAGATTGCAGATTGAGTATTGAGTATTGAAAACTGTGAATTGAGGATATTCTATTGAGGATTGTGGATTGACAACTGATTGTTGAGGACTGAGGGCCGAGGATTAAGGGTTCAGGATTGAGGATTCAGAATTGAGGTTTGAGGACTGAGGATTGAGGATTGAAGATTTAGTATTGAGGATTGAAGACTGAGGATTGAGGATTGAGGATTGAGGATTGAAGATTGACTATTGAGAATTGAGGATTGAGGATTAAAGGATTGAAGATTGAGGATTGGGTATTGAGGATTGAAGAATGAGGGTTGGAGGATTGAGGATTGAGGATTGAGGATTGAAGATTGAGTATTGAGGATTGAAGACTGACGATTGAGGATTGAGGCCTGAGGATTGAGGATTGAGGATTGAGAATTGAGGATTGAAGATTGAGGATTTGGTATTGAGGATTGAGGATTGAGGATTGGGGATTGAGGATTGAGGATTGAGGATTGAAGATTGAGTATTGAGGGTTGAAGATTGACGATTGAGGATTGAGGATTGAGGATTGAGGATTGAACATTGAGGAGTGAGTGTTGAGGGTTGAGTGATGAGAATTGACGTTTGTGGATAGAGGTTTGAAGATTGCAGATTGAGTATTGAGTATTGAAAACTGTGAATTGAGGATATTCTATTGAGGATTGAGGATTGACAACTGATTGTTGAGGACTGAGGGCCGAGGATTAAGGATTCAGGATTGAGGATTCAGAATTGAGGTTTGAGGACTGAGGATTGATGATTGAAATTGAGTATTGATGATTGAAGACTGAGGACTGGGGATTGAGGATTGAGGATTGAAGATTGACTATTGAGAATTGAGGATTGAGGATTGAGGATTGAAGATTGAGTATTGGGTATTGAGGATTGAAGAATGAGGGTTGAGGATTGAGGATTGAGGATTGAGGATTGAAGATTGAAGGTTGAGGATTGAAGACTGACGATTGAGGATTGAGGACTGAGGATTGAGGATTGAGGATTGAGTATTGAGGATTGAGAATTGAGGCTTGAAGATTGAGTAGTGGGTATTGAGGATTGAAGAATGAGGGTTGAGGATTGATGATTGAGGATTGAGGATTGAAGATTGAGTATTGAGGATTGAAGACTGACGATTGAGGATTGAGGACTGAGGATTGAGGATTGAGGATTGAGGATTGAGGATTGAGAATTGAGGATTGAGGATTGAAGATTGAGTATTGAGGATTGAAGATTGATAATTGAGGATTGAGGTTTGAGGACTGAGGATTGAGGATTGAGGATTGAGGATTGAGGATTGATGATTGAAGATTGAGGATTGGGTATTGAGGATTGAACATTGAGGATTGAGGGATGAGGATTGAGGATTGAGGATTGAGGATTGAAGATTGAGGATTCGGTATTGAGGATTGAAGAATGAGGATTGAGGATTGAGGATTGAGGATTGAAGATTGACTATTGGGAATTGAGGATTGAGGATTGAGGATTGAAGATTGAGGATTGGGTATTGAGGATTGAAGGATGAGCGCGGAGGATTGAGTATTGAGGATTGAGGGTTGAGGACTGATTATTGAGGATTGAGAATTGAGGGTTGAGGTTTGAAGATTGAGGATTGGGGACTCAGTATTGAGGGTTGAGTGATGAGAATTGATGCTTGTGGATAGAGATCTGAAGATTGCAGATTGAGTATTGAGTATTGAACACTGCGAATTGAGGATATTCTATTGAGGATTGAGGATTGACAACTGATCGTTGAGGACTCAGGGATGAAGTTTGAGGATTCAGGATTGAGGATTCAGGATTGAGGTTTGAGGACTGAGGATTGAGGATTGAGGATTGAGGATAGAGGATTGAGGATTGAGGATTGAGGATTGAGGATTGGAGATTGAGTATTGAGGATTGAAGACTGACGATTGAGGATTGAGGATTGAGGATTGAGGATTGAGGATTGAGGATTGAGGATTGACGATTGAGAATTGAGGATTGAGGGTTCAAGATTGAGTATTGAGGATTGAGTATTGAGGATTGAGGATTGAGGATTGAGGATTGAGGATTGAGGATTGAGGATTGAGGATTGAGGATTGAAGATTGAGGATTGGGTATTGAGGATTGAAGATTGAGGATTGAGGGATGAGGATTGAGGATTGAGGATTGAGGATTGAAGATTGAGGATTCGGTATTGAGGATTGAAGAATGAGGATTGAAGATTGAGGATTGAGGATTGAGGATTGAGGATTGAGGATTGAGGATTGAGGATTGAAGATTGAGTATTGAGGATTGATGATTGAGGATTGAGGATTGAGGATAGAGGATTGAGGATTGAAGATTGAGGATTGGCGATTGAGGATTGAGGATTGGAGATTGAGTATTGAGGATTGAAGACTGACGATTGAGGATTGAGGATTGAGGATTGAGGATTGAGGATTGAGGATTGACGATTGAGAATTGAGGATTGAGGGTTCAAGATTGAGTATTGAGGATTGAGTATTGAGGATTGAAGATTGAGGATTGAGGATTGAGGATGAGGGATGAGGGTTGAGGGTTGAGGTTTGAGGACTGAGGACTGAGGATTGATGATTGAGAATTGAGGATTGAGGAATGAGGATTAAAGATTGAGGATAGAGGATTGGGTATTGAGGATTGAAGAATGAGGATTGAGGATTCAGGATTGAGGATTGAGGATTGAAGATTGAGTATTGAGGATTGCTGACTGACGATTGAGGTTTGAGGATTGAGGATTGAGGATTGAGGATTGAGGATTGAGGCTTGAGAATTGAGGATTGAGGATTGAAGATTGTGTATTGAGCATTGAAGATTGAGGATTGAGGATTGAAGATTGAGGATTGACGATGATGGTTGAGGGTTGAGGATTGAGGATTGAAGAATGAGGATTGAAAGTTGAGGATTGAGTATTGAGAATTGAGGATTGAGGATTGAGGATTGAAGATTGAGGATTGGGTATTGAGGATTGAAGGATGAGGATTGAGGATTGAGGATTGAGGATGAGGAATGAGGGTTGAGGATTGAGGTTTGAGGACTGAGGACTGAGGATTGAGGATTGAAGATTGAGGATTTGGTATTGAGGATTGAAGAATGAGGATTGAGGATTGAGGATTGAGGATTGAGGATTGAAGATTGAGTATTGAGGATTGAAGATTGAGGATTGAGGATTGAGGATTGAGGATTGAGGATTGAGGATTGAGGATTGAGGATTGAAGATTGAGTATTGAGGATTGAAGATAGAGGATTGAGGATTGAGGATTGAGGTTTGACTATTGAAGACTGAGAATTGGGGATTGAGGATTGACGGTTGAGGATTGAGTATTGAGGATTGAGAATTGAGGACTGATTATTGAAGATTGAGTATTCAGGATTGAAGATTGAGGATTGAGGATTGAGGATTGAAGATTGAGGACTAAGTGTTGAGGGTTGAGTGATGGGAATTGATGTTTGTGGATTGAGGTTTGAAGATTGAAGAATGGGGATTGAGTATTGAAAACTGTGAATTGAGGATATTCTATTGAGGATTGAGGATTGACAATTGATTGTTGAGGACTGAGGGCTGAAGATTGAGGATTCAGGATTGAGGATTCGGGATTGAGGTTTGAGGACTGAGGATTGAGGGTTGAGTATTGAGGATTGAGGATTGAGGATTGAAGATTGAGGATTGATGACTGACGATTGAGGTTTGAGGATTGAGGATTGAGGATTGAGGATTGAGGATTGAGGCTTGAGAATTGAGGATTGAGGATTGAAGATTGTGTATTGAGCATTGAAGATTGAGGATTGAGGATTGAAGATTGAGGATTGACGATGATGGTTGAGGGTTGAGGATTGAGGATTGAAGAATGAGGATTGAAAATTGAGGATTGAGTATTGAGAATTGAGGATTGAGGATTGAGGATTGAAGATTGAGGATTGGGTATTGAGGATTGAAGGATGAGGATTGAGGATTGAGGATTGAGGATTGAGGATAGAGGATAGAGGATTGAGAATTGAGGATTGAGGATTGAAGATTGAGTATTGAGCATTGAAGATTGAGGATTGAGGATTGAAGATCGAGGATTGACGATGAGGTCTGAGGGTTGAGGACTGAGATTTGAGGACTGAGGACTGAGGATTGAGGATTGAGAATTGAGGATTGAGGATTGAGGATTGAGGATTCAAGATTGAGTATTGGGTACTGAGGATTGAAGAATGAGGATTGAAAATTGAGGATTGAGGATTGAGAATTGAGGATTGAGGCTTGAGGAATGAGGATTGAGGATTGGGTATTGAGGATTGAAGAATGAGGATTGAGGATTCAGGATTGAGGATTGAGGATTGAAGATTGAGTATTGAGGATTGAAGATTGACGATTGAGGATTGAGGATTGAGGATTGAGGATTGAACATTGAGGACTGAGTGTAGAGGGTTGAGTGATGAGAATTGACGTTTGTGGATAGAGGTTTCAAGATTGCAGATTGAGTATTGAGTATTGAAAACTGTGAATTGAGGATATTCTATTGAGGATTGTGGATTGACAACTGATTGTTGAGGACTGAGGGCCGAGGATTAAGGGTTCAGGATTGAGGATTCAGAATTGAGGTTTGAGGACTGAGGATTGAGGATTGAAGATTTAGTATTGAGGATTGAAGACTGAGGATTGAGGATTGAGGATTGAGGATTGAAGATTGACTATTGAGAATTGAGGATTGAGGATTAAAGGATTGAAGATTGAGGATTGGGTATTGAGGATTGAAGAATGAGGGTTGGAGGATTGAGGATTGAGGATTGAGGATTGAAGATTGAGTATTGAGGATTGAAGACTGACGATTGAGGATTGAGGCCTGAGGATTGAGGATTGAGGATTGAGGATTGAGGATTGAAAATTGAGGATTGAGGATTGAAGATTGAGTATTGAGGATTGAAGATTGATGATTGAGGATTGAGGATTGAGGATTGAACATTGAGGATTGGGTATCGCGGATTGAACATTGAGGATTGAGGGTTGAGGATTGAGTATTGAGGATTGTGGACTGAAGATTGTATATTGATGATTGAAGATTGAGGATTGAGGATTGAGTGTTGTGGATTGAGGACGAGGACTGAGAGACGAGTATTGATGTTTGAGGTCTGAGGATCGAGGATTGAGGATTGAGAATTGAGGATTGAGAATTGAGGATTGAAGATTGAGGATTTGGTATTGAGGATTGAGGATTGAGGATTGGGGATTGAGGATTGAGGATTGAGGATTGAAGATTGAGTATTGAGGGTTGAAGATTGACGATTGAGGATTGAGGATTGAGGATTGAGGATTGAACATTGAGGAGTGAGTGTTGAGGGTTGAGTGATGAGAATTGACGTTTGTGGATAGAGGTTTGAAGATTGCAGATTGAGTATTGAGTATTGAAAACTGTGAATTGAGGATATTCTATTGAGGATTGAGGATTGACAACTGATTGTTGAGGACTGAGGGCCGAGGATTAAGGATTCAGGATTGAGGATTCAGAATTGAGGTTTGAGGACTGAGGATTGATGATTGAAATTGAGTATTGATGATTGAAGACTG
This sequence comes from Calliopsis andreniformis, assembly GCF_051401765.1. NCBI lineage: Eukaryota > Metazoa > Arthropoda > Insecta > Hymenoptera > Andrenidae > Calliopsis > Calliopsis andreniformis. The sequence continues at coordinate 44,432 of NW_027480635.1, read as the reverse complement.
AGGACTGGGGATTGAGGATTGAGGATTGAAGATTGACTATTGAGAATTGAGGATTGAGGATTGAGGATTGAAGATTGAGTATTGGGTATTGAGGATTGAAGAATGAGGGTTGAGGATTGAGGATTGAGGATTGAGGATTGAAGATTGAAGGTTGAGGATTGAAGACTGACGATTGAGGATTGAGGACTGAGGATTGAGGATTGAGGATTGAGTATTGAGGATTGAGAATTGAGGCTTGAAGATTGAGTAGTGGGTATTGAGGATTGAAGAATGAGGGTTGAGGATTGATGATTGAGGATTGAGGATTGAAGATTGAGTATTGAGGATTGAAGACTGACGATTGAGGATTGAGGACTGAGGATTGAGGATTGAGGATTGAGGATTGAGGATTGAGAATTGAGGATTGAGGATTGAAGATTGAGTATTGAGGATTGAAGATTGATAATTGAGGATTGAGGTTTGAGGACTGAGGATTGAGGATTGAGGATTGAGGATTGAGGATTGATGATTGAAGATTGAGGATTGGGTATTGAGGATTGAACATTGAGGATTGAGGGATGAGGATTGAGGATTGAGGATTGAGGATTGAAGATTGAGGATTCGGTATTGAGGATTGAAGAATGAGGATTGAGGATTGAGGATTGAGGATTGAAGATTGACTATTGGGAATTGAGGATTGAGGATTGAGGATTGAAGATTGAGGATTGGGTATTGAGGATTGAAGGATGAGCGCGGAGGATTGAGTATTGAGGATTGAGGGTTGAGGACTGATTATTGAGGATTGAGAATTGAGGGTTGAGGTTTGAAGATTGAGGATTGGGGACTCAGTATTGAGGGTTGAGTGATGAGAATTGATGCTTGTGGATAGAGATCTGAAGATTGCAGATTGAGTATTGAGTATTGAACACTGCGAATTGAGGATATTCTATTGAGGATTGAGGATTGACAACTGATCGTTGAGGACTCAGGGATGAAGTTTGAGGATTCAGGATTGAGGATTCAGGATTGAGGTTTGAGGACTGAGGATTGAGGATTGAGGATTGAGGATAGAGGATTGAGGATTGAGGATTGAGGATTGAGGATTGGAGATTGAGTATTGAGGATTGAAGACTGACGATTGAGGATTGAGGATTGAGGATTGAGGATTGAGGATTGAGGATTGAGGATTGACGATTGAGAATTGAGGATTGAGGGTTCAAGATTGAGTATTGAGGATTGAGTATTGAGGATTGAGGATTGAGGATTGAGGATTGAGGATTGAGGATTGAGGATTGAGGATTGAGGATTGAAGATTGAGGATTGGGTATTGAGGATTGAAGATTGAGGATTGAGGGATGAGGATTGAGGATTGAGGATTGAGGATTGAAGATTGAGGATTCGGTATTGAGGATTGAAGAATGAGGATTGAAGATTGAGGATTGAGGATTGAGGATTGAGGATTGAGGATTGAGGATTGAGGATTGAAGATTGAGTATTGAGGATTGATGATTGAGGATTGAGGATTGAGGATAGAGGATTGAGGATTGAAGATTGAGGATTGGCGATTGAGGATTGAGGATTGGAGATTGAGTATTGAGGATTGAAGACTGACGATTGAGGATTGAGGATTGAGGATTGAGGATTGAGGATTGAGGATTGACGATTGAGAATTGAGGATTGAGGGTTCAAGATTGAGTATTGAGGATTGAGTATTGAGGATTGAAGATTGAGGATTGAGGATTGAGGATGAGGGATGAGGGTTGAGGGTTGAGGTTTGAGGACTGAGGACTGAGGATTGATGATTGAGAATTGAGGATTGAGGAATGAGGATTAAAGATTGAGGATAGAGGATTGGGTATTGAGGATTGAAGAATGAGGATTGAGGATTCAGGATTGAGGATTGAGGATTGAAGATTGAGTATTGAGGATTGCTGACTGACGATTGAGGTTTGAGGATTGAGGATTGAGGATTGAGGATTGAGGATTGAGGCTTGAGAATTGAGGATTGAGGATTGAAGATTGTGTATTGAGCATTGAAGATTGAGGATTGAGGATTGAAGATTGAGGATTGACGATGATGGTTGAGGGTTGAGGATTGAGGATTGAAGAATGAGGATTGAAAGTTGAGGATTGAGTATTGAGAATTGAGGATTGAGGATTGAGGATTGAAGATTGAGGATTGGGTATTGAGGATTGAAGGATGAGGATTGAGGATTGAGGATTGAGGATGAGGAATGAGGGTTGAGGATTGAGGTTTGAGGACTGAGGACTGAGGATTGAGGATTGAAGATTGAGGATTTGGTATTGAGGATTGAAGAATGAGGATTGAGGATTGAGGATTGAGGATTGAGGATTGAAGATTGAGTATTGAGGATTGAAGATTGAGGATTGAGGATTGAGGATTGAGGATTGAGGATTGAGGATTGAGGATTGAGGATTGAAGATTGAGTATTGAGGATTGAAGATAGAGGATTGAGGATTGAGGATTGAGGTTTGACTATTGAAGACTGAGAATTGGGGATTGAGGATTGACGGTTGAGGATTGAGTATTGAGGATTGAGAATTGAGGACTGATTATTGAAGATTGAGTATTCAGGATTGAAGATTGAGGATTGAGGATTGAGGATTGAAGATTGAGGACTAAGTGTTGAGGGTTGAGTGATGGGAATTGATGTTTGTGGATTGAGGTTTGAAGATTGAAGAATGGGGATTGAGTATTGAAAACTGTGAATTGAGGATATTCTATTGAGGATTGAGGATTGACAATTGATTGTTGAGGACTGAGGGCTGAAGATTGAGGATTCAGGATTGAGGATTCGGGATTGAGGTTTGAGGACTGAGGATTGAGGGTTGAGTATTGAGGATTGAGGATTGAGGATTGAAGATTGAGGATTGAGGGTGGAGGATGAGGAATGAGGGTTGAGGATTGAGGTTTGAGGGCTGAGGACTGAGGATTGAGGATTGAGAATTGAGGATTGATGTTTGAGGATTATAGATTGGGGATTGAGGATTGGGTATTGAGGATTGAAGAATGAGGATTGAGGATTGAGTATTGAGGATTGAGGATTGATGATTGAGTATTGAGGATTGAAGACTGACGATTGAGGATTGAGGATTGAGGATTGAGGATTGAGGATTGAGGATTGAGGATTGAGGATTGAGAATTGAGGATTGAGGATTGAAGATTGAGTATTGAGCATTGAAGATTGAGGATTGAGGATTGAAGATCGAGGATTGACGATGAGGGCTGATGGTTGAGGATTGAGGTTTGAGGACTGAGGACTGAGGATTGAGGATTGAGAATTGAGGATTGAGGATTGAGGATTGAGGATTCAAGATTGTGTATTGGGTATTGAGGATTGAAGAATGGTGATTGAAAATTGAGGATTGAGGATTGAGAATTGAGGATTGAGGATTGAGGATTGAAGATTGAGGATTGGGTATTGAGGATTGAAGAATGAGGATTGGGGATTGAGGATTGAGGATTGAGGATTGAAGATCGAGTATTGAGGGTTGAAGATTGACGATTGAGGATTGAGGATTGAGGATTGAGGATTGAACATTGAGGACTGAGTGTAGAGGGTTGAGTGATGAGAATTGACGTTTGTGGATAGAGGTTTCAAGATTGCAGATTGAGTATTGAGTATTGAAAACTGTGAATTGAGGATATTCTATTGAGGATTGTGGATTGACAACTGATTGTTGAGGACTGAGGGCCGAGAATTAAGGGTTCAGGATTGAGGATTCAGAATTGAGGTTTGAGGACTGAGGATTGAGGATTGAAGATTGAGTATTGAGGATTGAAGACTGAGGATTGAGGATTGAGGATTGAGGATTGAAGATTGACTATTGAGAATTGAGGATTGAGGATTAAAGGATTGAACATTGAGGATTGGGTATTGAGGATTGAAGAATGAGGGTTGAGGATTGAGGATTGAGGATTGAGGATTGAAGATTGAGTATTGAGGATTGAAGACTGACGATTGAGGATTGAGGCCTGAGGATTGAGGATTGAGGATTGAGGACTGAGGATTGAGAATTGAGGATCGAGGATTGAAGATTGAGTATTGAGGATTGAAGATTGATGATTGAGGATTGAGGATTGAGGATTGAACATTGAGGATTGGGTATCGCGGATTGAACATTGAGGATTGAGGGTTGAGGATTGAGTATTGAGGATTGTGGACTCACGATTGAGGATTGAGGATTGAGGATTGAGGATTGAGGATTGAGGATTGACGATTGAGAATTGAGGATTGAGGGTTCAAGATTGAGTATTGAGGACTGAGTATTGAGGATTGAAGATTGAGGATTGAGGATTGAGGATGAGGGATGAGGGTTGAGGGTTGAGGTTTGAGGACTGAGGACTGAGGATTGAGGATTGAGAATTGAGGATTGAGGATTGAGGATTAAAGATTGAGGTTTGAGGATTGGGTATTGAGGATTGAAGAATGAGGATTGAGGATTCAGGATTGAGGATTGAGGATTGAAGATTGAGTATTGAGGATTGATGACTGACGATTGAGGTTTGAGGATTGAGGATTGAGGATTGAGGATTGAGGATTGAGGCTTGAGAATTGAGGATTGAGGATTGAAGATTGTGTATTGAGCATTGAAGATTGAGGATTGAGGATTGAATATTGAGGATTGACGATGATGGTTGAGGGTTGAGGATTGAGGATTGAAGAATGAGGATTGAAAATTGAGGATTGAGGATTGAGAATTGAGGATTGAGGATTGAGGATTGAAGATTGAGGATTGGGTATTGAGGATTGAAGAATGAGGATTGAGGATTGAGGATTGAGAATTGAAGGTTGAGGATTGAGGATTGAGGATGAGGAATGAGGGTTGAGGATTGAGGTTTGAGGACTGAGGACTGAGGATTGAGGATTGAGGATTGAAGATTGAGTATTGAGGATTGAAGATTGATGATTGAGGATTGAGGATTGAGGTTTGAGGATTGAGGATTGAGGATTGAAGATTGAGTATTGAGGATTGAAGATTGAGAAGTGAGGATTGAGGATTGAGGATTGAGGATTGAAGATTGAGGATTGCGGATTGAGGATTGAGGATTGTAGATTAAGTATTGAGGATTGAAGGCTGACAATTGAGGATTGAGGATTGAGGATTGAGGATTGAGGATTGAGGATAGAGGATTGAGAATTGAGGATTGAGGAATGAAGATTAAGTATTGAGGATTGAGGATTGAAGATTGAGGATTGAGGATTGAGGATGAGGAATGAGGGTTGAGGATTGAGGTTTGAGGACTGAGGACTGAGGACTGGGGAATGAGAATTGAGGATTGAGGATTGAGGATTGAGGATTATAAATTGAGGATTGAGGATTGGGTATTGAGGATTGAAGAATGAGGATTGAGGATTGAGGATTGAGGATTGAAGATTGAGTATTGAGGATTGAAGACTGACGATTGAGTATTGAGGATTGAGGATTGAGGATTGAGGATTGATGGTTGTGGATTGAGGACGAGGACTGAGGGTTGAGTATTGATGTTTGAGGTCTGAGGATTGAAGATTGACGGTTGAGGATTGAGGGTTGAGGATTGGGGATTGAGGATTGATGATTGAGGATTGAGAATTGAGGGTTGAGGTTTGAAGATTGAGGATTGGGGACTCAGTATTGAGGGTTGAGTGATGAGAATTGATGCTTGTGGATAGAGGTCTGAAGATTGCAGATTGAGTATTGAGTATTGAACACTGCGAATTGAGGATATTCTATTGAGGATTGAGGATTGACAACTGATCGTTGAGGACTCAGGGATGAAGTTTGAGGATCCAGGATTGAGGATTCAGGATTGAGGTTTGAGGACTGAGGATTGAGGATTGAGGATTGAGGATTGAGGACTGAGGATTGAGGATTGAGGATTGAGGATTGAGGATTGAAGATTGAGGATTGAAGACTGACAATTGAGGATTGAGGATTGAGGATTGAGGATTGAGGATTGAGGATTGAGGATTGAGAATTGAGGATTGAGGAATGAAGATTAAGTATTGAGGATTGAGGATTGAAGATTGAGGATTGAGGATTGAGGATTGAGAATTGAGGCTTGAAGATTGAGTATTGGGTATTGAGGATTGAAGAATGAGGGTTGAGGATTGATGATTGAGGATTGAGGATTGAAGATTGAGTATTGAGGATTGAAGACTGACGATTGAGGATTGAGGACTGAGGATTGAGGATTGAGGATTGAGGATTGAGGATTGAGAATTGAGGATTGAGGATTGAAGATTGAGTATTGAGGATTGAAGATTGATGATTGAGGATTGAGGATTGAGGATTGAGGATTGAGGATTGGGTATCGCGGATTGAACACTGAGGATTGAGTGTTGAGGATCGAGTATTGAGGATTGAGTGTTGTGGATTGAGGACGAGGACTGAGGGTTGAGTATTGATGTTTGAGGTCTGAGGATCGAGGATTGAGGATTGAGAATTGAGGATATTCTATTGAGGATTGACGATTGACAATTGATTGTTGAGGACTGAGGGCTGTAGATTGAGGATTCAGGATTGAGGATTCGGGATTGAGGTTTGAGGACTGAGGATTGAGGGTTGAGTATTGAGGATTGAGGGTTGACGCTTGAGGATTGAAGGTTGAGGATGGAGGATTGAAGTGAGAGGACTGAGTGTTGGGGATTGAGTGTTGAGATTAGATGTTTGAGGATTGAGGTTTGATTATTGAATATTGTGGATTGAGTATTGAACCATGAGAATTCAGGATATTCTATTGAGTATTGAGAATTGAGGATTCATGGTTGAGTATTGAGGATTGATGGTTGAGGGTTGAGGATTGATGGTTGTGGATTGAGGACGAGGACTGAGGGTTGAGTATTGATGTTTGAGGTCTGAGGATTGAAGATTGACGGTTGAGGATTGAGGGTTGAGGATTGGGGATTGAGGATTGATGATTGAGGATTGAGAATTGAGGATTGAGGATTGAGGATTGAGGATTGAGGATTGAGGATTGAAGATTGAGTATTGAGGATTGAGGATTGAGGATAGAGGATTGAGGATTGAAGATTGAGGATTGGGGATTGAGGATTGAGGATTGGAGATTGAGTATTGAGGATTGAAGACTGACGATTGAGGATTGAGGATTGAGGATTGAGGATTGAGGATTGAGGATTGAGGATTGAGGATTGAAGATTGAGTATTGAGGATTGATGATTGAGGATTGAGGATTGAGGATAGAGGATTGAGGATTGAAGATTGAGGATTGGGGATTGAGGATTGAGGATTGGAGATTGAGTATTGAGGATTGAAGACTGACGATTGAGGATTGAGGATTGAGGATTGAGGATTGAGGATTGAGGATTGACGATTGAGAATTGAGGATTGAGGGTTCAAGATTGAGTATTGAGGATTGAGTATTGAGGATTGAAGAATGAGGATTAAGGATTCAGGATTGAGGATTGAGGATTGAAGATTGAGTATTGAGGATTGATGACTGACGATTGAGGTTTGAGGATTGAGGATTGAGGATTGAGGATTGAGGATTGAGGCTTGAGAATTGAGGATTGAGGATTGAAGATTGTGTATTGAGCATTGAAGATTGAGGATTGAGGATTGAAGATTGAGGATTGACGATGATGGTTGAGGGTTGAGGATTGAGGATTGAAGAATGAGGATTGAAAGTTGAGGATTGAGTATTGAGAATTGAGGATTGAGGATTGAGGACTGAGGACTGAGGATTGAGGATTGAGGATTGAAGATTGAGTATTGAGGATTGAAGATTGATGATTGAGGATTGAGGATTGAGGTTTGAGGATTGAGGATTGAGGATTGAAGATTGAGTATTGAGGATTGAAGGTTGAGAAGTGAGGATTGAGGATTGAGGATTGAGGATTGAAGATTGAGGATTGCGGATTGAGGATTGAGGATTGAAGATTAAGTATTGAGGATTGAAGACTGACAATTGAGGATTGAGGATTGAGGATTGAGGATTGAGGATTGAGGATTGAGGATTGAGGATTGAGAATTGAGGATTGAGGAATCAAGATTAAGTATTGAGGATTGAGGATTGAAGATTGAGGATTGAGGATTGAGGATGAGGAATGAGGGTTGAGGATTGAGGTTTGAGGACTGAGGACTGAGGACTGGGGATTGAGAATTGAGGATTGAGGATTGAGGATTGAGAATTGAGGATTGAGGATTGAGGATTGAGGATTGAAGATTGAGTATTGAGCATTGAAGATTGAGGATTGAGGATTGAAGATCGAGGATTGACGATGAGGTCTGAGGGTTGAGGATTGAGATTTGAGGACTGAGGACTGAGGATTGAGGATTGAGAATTGAGGATTGAGGATTGAGGATTGAGGATTCAAGATTGAGTATTGGGTACTGAGGATTGAAGAATGAGGATTGAAAATTGAAGATTGAGGATTGAGAATTGAGGATTGAGGATTGAGGAATGAGGATTGAGGATTGGGTATTGAGGATTGAAGAATGAGGATTGAGGATTCAGGATTGAGGATTGAGGATTGAAGATTGAGTATGGAGGATTGAAGATTGACGATTGAGGATTGAGCATTGAGGATTGAGGATTGAACATTGAGGACTGAGTGTAGAGGGTTGAGTGATGAGAATTGACGTTTGTAGATAGAGGTTTCAAGATTGCAGATTGAGTATTGAGTATTGAAAACTGTGAATTGAGGATATTCTATTGAGGATTGTGGATTGACAACTGATTGTTGAGGACTGAGGTCCGAGGATTAAGGGTTCAGGATTGAGGATTCAGAATTGAGGTTTGAGGACTGAGGATTGAGGATTGAAGATTGAGTATTGAGGATTGAAGACTGAGGATTGAGGATTGAGGATTGAGGATTGAAGATTGACTATTGAGAATTGAGGATTGAGGATTGAGGATTGAAGATTGAGGATTGGGTATTGAGGATTGAAGAATGAGGATTGGGGATTGAGGATTGAGGATTGAGGATTGAAGATCGAGTATTGAGGGTTGAAGATTGACGATTGAGGATTGAGGATTGAGGATTGAGGATTGAACATTGAGGACTGAGTGTAGAGGGTTGAGTGATGAGAATTGACGTTTGTGGATAGAGGTTTCAAGATTGCAGATTGAGTATTGAGTATTGAAAACTGTGAATTGAGGATATTCTATTGAGGATTGTGGATTGACAACTGATTGTTGAGGACTGAGGGCCGAGAATTAAGGGTTCAGGATTGAGGATTCAGAATTGAGGTTTGAGGACTGAGGATTGAGGATTGAAGATTGAGTATTGAGGATTGAAGACTGAGGATTGAGGATTGAGGATTGAGGATTGAAGATTGACTATTGAGAATTGAGGATTGAGGATTAAAGGATTGAACATTGAGGATTGGGTATTGAGGATTGAAGAATGAGGGTTGAGGATTGAGGATTGAGGATTGAGGATTGAAGATTGAGTATTGAGGATTGAAGACTGACGATTGAGGATTGAGGCCTGAGGATTGAGGATTGAGGATTGAGGATTGAGGATTGAGAATTGAGGATCGAGGATTGAAGATTGAGTATTGAGGATTGAAGATTGATGATTGAGGATTGAGGATTGAGGATTGAACATTGAGGATTGGGTATCGCGGATTGAACATTGAGGATTGAGGGTTGAGGATTGAGTATTGAGGATTGTGGACTCACGATTGAGGATTGAGGATTGAGGATTGAGGATTGAGGATTGAGGATTGACGATTGAGAATTGAGGATTGAGGGTTCAAGATTGAGTATTGAGGACTGAGTATTGAGGATTGAAGATTGAGGATTGAGGATTGAGGATGAGGGATGAGGGTTGAGGGTTGAGGTTTGAGGACTGAGGACTGAGGATTGAGGATTGAGAATTGAGGATTGAGGATTGAGGATTAAAGATTGAGGTTTGAGGATTGGGTATTGAGGATTGAAGAATGAGGATTGAGGATTCAGGATTGAGGATTGAGGATTGAAGATTGAGTATTGAGGATTGATGACTGACGATTGAGGTTTGAGGATTGAGGATTGAGGATTGAGGATTGAGGATTGAGGCTTGAGAATTGAGGATTGAGGATTGAAGATTGTGTATTGAGCATTGAAGATTGAGGATTGAGGATTGAATATTGAGGATTGACGATGATGGTTGAGGGTTGAGGATTGAGGATTGAAGAATGAGGATTGAAAATTGAGGATTGAGGATTGAGAATTGAGGATTGAGGATTGAGGATTGAAGATTGAGGATTGGGTATTGAGGACTGAAGAATGAGGATTGAGGATTGAGGATTGAGAATTGAAGGTTGAGGATTGAGGATTGAGGATGAGGAATGAGGGTTGAGGATTGAGGTTTGAGGACGGAGGACTGAGGATTGAGGATTGAGGATTGAAGATTGAGTATTGAGGATTGAAGATTGATGATTGAGGATTGAGGATTGAGGTTTGAGGATTGAGGATTGAGGATTGAAGATTGAGTATTGAGGATTGAAGATTGAGAAGTGAGGATTGAGGATTGAGGATTGAGGATTGAAGATTGAGGATTGCGGATTGAGGATTGAGGATTGAAGATTAAGTATTGAGGATTGAAGGCTGACAATTGAGGATTGAGGATTGAGGATTGAGGATTGAGGATTGAGGATAGAGGATTGAGAATTGAGGATTGAGGAATGAAGATTAAGTATTGAGGATTGAGGATTGAAGATTGAGGATTGAGGATTGAGGATGAGGAATGAGGGTTGAGGATTGAGGTTTGAGGACTGAGGACTGAGGACTGGGGAATGAGAATTGAGGATTGAGGATTGAGGATTGAGGATTATAAATTGAGGATTGAGGATTGGGTATTGAGGATTGAAGAATGAGGATTGAGGATTGAGGATTGAGGATTGAAGATTGAGTATTGAGGATTGAAGACTGACGATTGAGTATTGAGGATTGAGGATTGAGGATTGAGGATTGATGGTTGTGGATTGAGGACGAGGACTGAGGGTTGAGTATTGATGTTTGAGGTCTGAGGATTGAAGATTGACGGTTGAGGATTGAGGGTTGAGGATTGGGGATTGAGGATTGATGATTGAGGATTGAGAATTGAGGGTTGAGGTTTGAAGATTGAGGATTGGGGACTCAGTATTGAGGGTTGAGTGATGAGAATTGATGCTTGTGGATAGAGGTCTGAAGATTGCAGATTGAGTATTGAGTATTCAACACTGCGAATTGAGGATATTCTATTGAGGATTGAGGATTGACAACTGATCGTTGAGGACTCAGGGATGAAGTTTGAGGATCCAGGATTGAGGATTCAGGATTGAGGTTTGAGGACTGAGGATTGAGGATTGAGGATTGAGGATTGAGGACTGAGGATTGAGGATTGAGGATTGAGGATTGAGGATTGAAGATTGAGGATTGAAGACTGACAATTGAGGATTGAGGATTGAGGATTGAGGATTGAGGATTGAGGATTGAGGATTGAGAATTGAGGATTGAGGAATGAAGATTAAGTATTGAGGATTGAGGATTGAAGATTGAGGATTGAGGATTGAGGATTGAGAATTGAGGCTTGAAGATTGAGTATTGGGTATTGAGGATTGAAGAATGAGGGTTGAGGATTGATGATTGAGGATTGAGGATTGAAGATTGAGTATTGAGGATTGAAGACTGACGATTGAGGATTGAGGACTGAGGATTGAGGATTGAGGATTGAGGATTGAGGATTGAGAATTGAGGATTGAGGATTGAAGATTGAGTATTGAGGATTGAAGATTGATGATTGAGGATTGAGGATTGAGGATTGAGGATTGAGGATTGGGTATCGCGGATTGAACACTGAGGATTGAGTGTTGAGGATCGAGTATTGAGGATTGAGTGTTGTGGATTGAGGACGAGGACTGAGGGTTGAGTATTGATGTTTGAGGTCTGAGGATCGAGGATTGAGGATTGAGAATTGAGGATATTCTATTGAGGATTGACGATTGACAATTGATTGTTGAGGACTGAGGGCTGTAGATTGTGGATTCAGGATTGAGGATTCGGGATTGAGGTTTGAGGACTGAGGATTGAGGGTTGAGTATTGAGGATTGAGGGTTGACGCTTGAGGATTGAAGGTTGAGGATGGAGGATTGAAGTGAGAGGACTGAGTGTTGGGGATTGAGTGTTGAGATTAGATGTTTGAGGATTGAGGTTTGATTATTGAATATTGTGGATTGAGTATTGAACCATGAGAATTCAGGATATTCTAAGGAGTATTGAGAATTGAGGATTGATGGTTGAGTATTGAGGATTGATGGTTGAGGGTTGAGGATTGATGGTTGTGGATTGAGGACGAGGACTGAGGGTTGAGTATTGATGTTTGAGGTCTGAGGATTGAAGATTGACGGTTGAGGATTGAGGGTTGAGGATTGGGGATTGAGGATTGATGATTGAGGATTGAGAATTGAGGATTGAGGATTGAGGATTGAGGATTGAGGATTGAGGATTGAAGATTGAGTATTGAGGATTGAGGATTGAGGATAGAGGATTGAGGATTGAAGATTGAGGATTGGGGATTGAGGATTGAGGATTGGAGATTGAGTATTGAGGATTGAAGACTGACGATTGAGGATTGAGGATTGAGGATTGAGGATTGAGGATTGAGGATTGAGGATTGAGGATTGAAGATTGAGTATTGAGGATTGATGATTGAGGATTGAGGATTGAGGATAGAGGATTGAGGATTGAAGATTGAGGATTGGGGATTGAGGATTGAGGATTGGAGATTGAGTATTGAGGATTGAAGACTGACGATTGAGGATTGAGGATTGAGGATTGAGGATTGAGGATTGAGGATTGAGGATTGAGGATTGAGGATTCGGTATTGAGGATTGAAGGATGAGGATTGAGGATTGAGGATTGAGGATTGAAGATTGACTATTGAGAATTGAGGATTGAGGATTGAGGATTGAAGATTGAGGATTGGGTATTGAGGATTGAAGAATGAGCGTTGAGGATTGAGGATTGAAGATTGAGTATTGAGGATTGAGAATTGAGGGTTGAGGTTTGAAGATTGAGGATTGCGGACTGAGTATTGAGGGTTGAGTGATGAGAATTGATGCTTGTGTATAGAGATCTGAAGATTGCAGACTGAGTATTGAGTATTGAAAACTGCGAATTGAGGATATTCTATTGAGGATTGAGGATTGACAACTGATTGTTGAGGACTGAGGGACGAGGATTAAGGATTCAGGATTAAGGACTCAGAACTGAGGTTTGAGGACTGAGGATTGAGGATTGAAGACTGAGTATTGAGGATTGAATGCTGAGGATTGAGGATTGAGGGTTGAGGATTGAAGATTGACTATTGAGGATTGAGGATTGAGGATTGAGGATTGAAGATTGAGGATTGGGTATTGAGGATTGAAGAATGAGGATTGAGGATCGAGGATTGAGGATTGAGGATTGAAGATTGAGTATTGAGGATTGAAGATTGAGGATTGAGGATTGAGGGTTGAGGGTTGAGGATTGAGGATTGAGGATTGAGGATTGAAGATTGAGTATTGAGGATTGAAGATAGAGGATTGAGGATTGAGGATTGAGGTTTGACTATTGAAGACTGAGAATTGGGGATTGAGGATTGACGGTTGAGGATTGAGTATTGAGGATTGAGAATTGAGGATTGAGGATTGAAGATTGAGTATTGAGGATTGAAGATTGAGGATTGAGGATTGAGGATTGAAGATTGAGGACTGAGTGTTGAGGGTTGAGTGGTGGGAATTGATATTTGTGGATTGAGGTTTGAAGATTGAAGAATGGGGATTGAGTATTGAAAACTGTGAATTGAGGATATTCTATTGAGGATTGAGGATTGACTATTGATTGTTGAGGACTGAGGGCTGAAGATTGAGGATTCAGGATTGAGGATTCGGGATTGAGGTTTGAGGACTGAGGATTGGGGGTTGAGTATTGAGGATTGAGGATTGAGGATTGAAGATTGAGGATTGAGGGTGGAGGATGAGGAATGAGGGTTGAGGATTGAGGTTTGAGGACGGAGGACTGAGGATTGAGGATTGAGAATTGAGGATTGAGGTTTGAGGATTATCGATTGAGGATTGAGGATAGGGTATTGAGGATTGAAGAATGAGGATTGTGGATTGAGTATTGAGGATTGAGGATTGATGATTGAGAATTGAGGATTGAAGACTGACGATTGAGGATTGAGGGTTGAGGATTGAGGATTGAGGATTGAGGATTGAGGATTGAGAATTGAGGATTGAGGATTGAAGGTTGAGTATTGAGCATTGAAGATTGCGGATTGAGGATTGAAGATCGAGGATTGACGATGAGGGCTGAGGGTTGAGGATTGAGGTTTGAGGACTGAGGACTGAGGATTGAGGATTGAGAATTGAGGATTGAGGATTGAGGATTGAGGATTCAAGATTGAGTATTGGGTATTGAGGATTGAAGAATGATGATTGGAAATTGAGGATTGAGGATTGAGAATTGAGGATTGAGGATTGAGGATTGAAGATTGAGGATTGGGTATTGAGGATTGAAGAATGAGGATTGGGGATTGAGGATTGAGGATTGAGGATTGAAGATTGAGTATTGAGGGTTGAAGATTGACGATTGAGGATTGAGGATTGAGGATTGAGGATTGAACATTGAGGACTGAGTGTTGAGGGTTGAGTGATGAGAATTGACGTTTGTGGATAGAGGTTTGAAGATTGCAGATTGAGTATTGAGTATTGAAAACTGTGAATTGAGGATATTCTATTGAGGATTGAGGATTGACAACTGATTGTTGAGGACTGAGGGCCGAGGATTAAGGATTCAGGATTGAGGATTCAGAATTGAGGTTTGAGGACTGAGGATTGATGATTGAAATTGAGTATTGATGATTGAAGACTGAGGACTGGGGATTGAGGATTGAGGATTGAAGATCGACTATTGAGAATTGAGGATTGAGGATTGAGGATTGAAGATTGAGTATTGGGTATTGAGGATTGAAGGATGAGGGTTGAGGATTGAGGATTGAGGATTGAGGATTGAAGATTGAGTATTGAGGATTGAAGACTGACGATTGAGGATTGAGGACTGAGGATTGAGGATAGAGGATTGAGGATTGAGGATTGAGAATTGAGGATTGAGGATTGAAGATTGAGTATTGAGGATTGAAGATTGATGATTGAGGATTGAGGATTGAGGATTGAACATTGAGGATTGGGTATCGCGGATTGAACATTGAGGATTGAGTGTTGAGGATTGAGTATTGAGGATTGAGTGTTGTGGATTGAGGACGAGGACTGAGGGTTGAGTATTGATGTTTGAGGTCTGAGGATCGAGGATTGAGGATTGAGAATTGAGGATATTCTATTGAGGATTGACGATTGACAATTGATTGTTGAGGACTGAGGGCTGTAGATTGAGGATTCAGGATTGAGGATTCGGGATTGAGGTTTGAGGACTGAGGATTGAGGGTTGAGTATTGAGGATTGAGGGTTGACGCTTGAGGATTGAGGGTTGAGGATGGAGGATTGAAGTGAGAGGACTGAGTGTTGGGGATTGAGTGTTGAGAGTAGATGTTTGAGGATTGAGGTTTGATTATTGAATATTGTGGATTGAGTATTGAACCATGAGAATTCAGGATATTCTATTGAGTATTGAGAATTGAGGATTGATGGTTGAGTATTGAGGATTGATGGTTGAGGGTTGAGGATTGATGGTTGTGGATTGAGGACGAGGACTGAGGGTTGAGTATTGATGTTTGAGGTCTGAGGATTGAAGATTGACGGTTGAGGATTGAGGATTGAGGATTGAGGATTGAGGATTGATGATTGAGGATTGAGAATTGAGGGTTGAGGTTTGAAGATTGAGGATTGGGGACTGAGTATTGAGGGTTGAGTGATGAGAATTGATGCTTGTGGATAGAGATCTGAAGATTGCAGATTGAGTATTGAGTATTGAAAACTGCGATTTGAGGATATTCTATTGAGGATTGAGGATTGACAACTGATCGTTGAGGACTCAGGGATGAAGTTTGAGGATTCAGGATTGAGGATTCAGGATTGAGGTTTGAGGACTGAGGATTGAGGATTGAGGATTGAGGATTGAGGATTGAGGATTGAGGATTGAGGATTGAGGATAGAGGATTGAGAATTGAGGATTGAGGATTGAAGATTGAGTATTGAGCATTGAAGATTGAGGATTGAGGATTGAAGATCGAGGATTGACGATGAGGTCTGAGGGTTGAGGATTGAGATTTGAGGACTGAGGACTGAGGATTGAGGATTGAGAATTGAGGATTGAGGATTGAGGATTGAGGATTCAAGATTGAGTATTGGGTACTGAGGATTGAAGAATGAGGATTGAAAATTGAAGATTGAGGATTGAGAATTGAGGATTGAGGATTGAGGAATGAGGATTGAGGATTGGGTATTGAGGATTGAAGAATGAGGATTGAGGATTCAGGATTGAGGATTGAGGATTGAAGATTGAGTATTGAGGATTGAAGATTGACGATTGAGGATTGAGGATTGAGGATTGAACATTGAGGACTGAGTGTAGAGGGTTGAGTGATGAGAATTGACGTTTGTGGATAGAGGTTTCAAGATTGCAGATTGAGTATTGAGTATTGAAAACTGTGAATTGAGGATATTCTATTGAGGATTGTGGATTGACAACTGATTGTTGAGGACTGAGGGCCGAGGATTAAGGGTTCAGGATTGAGGATTCAGAATTGAGGTTTGAGGACTGAGGATTGAGGATTGAAGATTGAGTATTGAGGATTGAAGACTGAGGATTGAGGATTGAGGATTGAGGATTGAAGATTGACTATTGAGAATTGAGGATTGAGGATTAAAGGATTGAACATTGAGGATTGGGTATTGAGGATTGAAGAATGAGGGTTGAGGATTGAGGATTGAGGATTGAGGATTGAAGATTGAGTATTGAGGATTGAAGACTGACGATTGAGGATTGAGGCCTGAGGATTGAGGATTGAGGATTGAGGATTGAGGATTGAGAATTGAGGATTGAGGATTGAAGATTGTGTATTGAGGATTGAAGATTGATGATTGAGGATTGAGGATTGAGGATTGAACATTGAGGATTGGGTATCGCGGATTGAACATTGAGGATTGAGGGTTGAGGATTGAGTATTGAGGATTGTGGACTGAAGATTGTATATTGATGATTGAAGATTGAGGATTGAGGATTGAGTGTTGTGGATTGAGGACGAGGACTGAGGGTCGAGTATTGATGTTTGAGGTCTGAGGATCGAGGATTGAGGATTGAGAATTGAGGATTGAGAATTGAGGATTGAAGATTGAGGATTTGGTATTGAGGATTGAAGAATGAGGATTGAGGATTGAGGATTGAGGATTGAGGATTGAAGATTGAGTATTGAGGATTGAAGATTGAGGATTGAGGATTGAGGATTGAGGATTGAGGATTGAGGATTGAGGATTGAGGATTGAAGATTGAGTATTGAGGATTGAAGATTGAGGATTGAGGATTGAGGATTGAGGTTTGACTATTGAAGACTGAGAATTGGGGATTGAGGATTGACGGTTGAGGATTGAGTATTGAGGATTGAGAATTGAGGATTGAGGATTGAAGATTGAGTATTCAGGATTGAAGATTGAGGATTGAGGATTGAGGATTGAAGATTGAGGACTGAGTGTTGAGGGTTGAGTGATGGGAATTGATGTTTGTGGATTGAGGTATGAAGATTGAAGAATGGTGATTGAGTATTGAAAACTGTGAATTGAGGATGTTCTATTGAGGATTGAGGATTGACAATTGATTGTTGAGGACTGAGGGCTGAAGATTGAGGATTCAGGATTGAGGATTCGGGATTGAGGTTTGAGGACTGAGGATTGAGGGTTGAGTATTGAGGTTTGAGGATTGAGGATTGAAGATTGAGGATTGAGGGTGGAGGATGAGGAATGAGGGTTGAGGATTGAGGTTTGAGGGCTGAGGACTGAGGATTGAGGATTGAGAATTGAGGATTGATGTTTGAGGATTATATATTGAGGATTGAGGATTGGGTATTGAGGATTGAAGAATGAGGATTGAGGATTGAGTATTGAGGATTGAGGATTGATGATTGAGTATTGAGGATTGAAGACTGACGAGTGAGGACTGAGGATTGAGGATTGAGGATTGAGGATTGAGGATTGAGGATTGAGAATTGAGGATTGAGGATTGAAGATTGAGTATTGAGCATTGAAGATTGAGGGTTGAGGATTGAAGATCGAGGATTGACGATGAGGGCTGATGGTTGAGGATTGAGGTTTGAGGACTGAGGACTGAGGATTGAGGATTGAGAATTGAGGATTGAGGATTGAGGATTGAGGATTCAAGATTGAGTATTGTGTATTGAGGATTGAAGAATGATGATTGAAAATTGAGGAATGAGGATTGAGAATTTAGGATTGAGGATTCAGGATTGAAGATTGAGGATTGGGTATTGAGGATTGAAGAATGAGGATTGGGGATTGAGGATTGAGGATTGAGGATTGAAGATTGAGTATTGAGGGTTGAAGATTGAAGATTGAGGATTGAGGATTGAGGATTGAAGATTGAGGATTGATCATTGAGGATTGAGAATTGAGGGTTGAGGTTTGAAGATTGAGGATTGGGGACTGAGTATTGAGGGTTGAGTGATGAGAATTGATGCTTGTGTATAGAGATCTGAAGATTGCAGACTGAGTATTGAGTATTGAAAACTGCGAATTGAGGATATTCTATTGAGGATTGAGGATTGACAACTGATTGTTGAGGACTGAGGGACGAGGATTAAGGATTCAGGATTAAGGACTCAGAACTGAGGTTTGAGGACTGAGGATTGAGGATTGAAGACTGAGTATTGAGGATTGAATGCTGAGGATTGAGGATTGAGGGTTGAGGATTGAAGATTGACTATTGAGGATTGAGGATTGAGGATTGAGGATTGAAGATTGAGGATTGGGTATTGAGGATTGAAGAATGAGGATTGAGGATCGAGGATTGAGGATTGAGGATTGAAGATTGAGTATTGAGGATTGAAGATTGAGGATTGAGGATTGAGGGTTGAGGGTTGAGGATTGAGGATTGAGGATTGAGGATTGAAGATTGAGTATTGAGGATTGAAGATAGAGGATTGAGGATTGAGGATTGAGGTTTGGCTATTGAAGGCTGAGAATTGGGGATTGAGGATTGACGGTTGAGGATTGAGTATTGAGGATTGAGAATTGAGGATTGAGGATTGAAGATTGAGTATTGAGGATTGAAGATTGAGGACTGAGGATTGAGGATTGAACATTGAGGACTGAGTGTTGAGGGTTGAGTGGTGGGAATTGATGTTTGTGGATTGAGGTTTGAAGATTGAAGAATGGGGATTGAGTATTGAAAACTGTGAATTGAGGATATTCTATTGAGGATTGAGGATTGACTATTGATTGTTGAGGACTGAGGGCTGAAGATTGAGGATTCAGGATTGAGGATTCGGGATTGAGGTTTGAGGACTGAGGATTGAGGGTTGAGTATTGAGGATTGAGGATTGAGGATTGAAGATTGAGGATTGAGGGTGAAGGATGAGGAATGAGGGTTGAGGATTGAGGTTTGAGGACTGAGGACTGAGGATTGAGGATTGAGAATTGAGGATTTAGGTTTGAGGATTATCGATTGAGGATTGAGGATAGGGTATTGAGGATTGAAGAATGAGGATTGTGGATTGAGTATTGAGGATTGAGGATTGATGATTGAGTATTGAGGATTGAAGACTGACGATTGAGGATTGAGGGTTGAGAATTGAGGATTGAGGATTGAGGATTGAGGATTGAGAATTGAGGATTGAGGATTGAAGGTTGAGTATTGAGCATTGAAGATTGCGGATTGAGTATTGAAGATCGAGGATTGACGATGAGGGCTGAGGGTTGAGGATTGAGGTTTGAGGACTGAGGACTGAGGATTGAGGATTGAGAATTGAGGATTGAGGATTGAGGATTGAGGATTCAAGATTGAGTATTGGGTATTGGGGATTGAAGAATGAGGATTGAAAATTGAGGATTGAGGATTGAGAATTGAGGATTGAGGATTGAGGATTGAAGATTGAGGATTAGGTATTGAGGATTGAAGAATGAGGATTGGGGATTGAGGATTGAGGATTGAGGATTGAAGATTGAGTATTGAGGGTTGAAGATTGACGATTGAGGATTGAGGATTGAGGATTGAGGATTGAACATTGAGGACTGAGTGTTGAGGGTTGAGTGATGAGAATTGACGTTTGTGGATAGAGGTTTGAAGATTGCAGATTGAGTATTGAGTATTGAAAACTGTGAATTGAGGATATTCTATAGAGGATTGAGGATTGACAACTGATTGTTGAGGACTGAGGGCCGAGGATTAAGGATTCCGGATTGAGGATTCAGAATTGAGGTTTGAGGACTGAGGATTGATGATTGAAATTGAGTATTGATGATTGAAGACTGAGGACTGGGGATTGAGGATTGAGGATTGAAGATCGACTATTGAGAATTGAGGATTGAGGATTGAGGATTGAAGATTGAGTATTGGGTATTGAGGATTGAAGAATGAGGGTTGAGGATTGAGGATTGAGGATTAAGGATTGAAGGTTGAGTATTGAGGATTGAAGACTGACGATTGAGGATTGAGGACTGAGGATTGAGGATAGAGGATTGAGGATTGAGGATTGAGAATTGAGGATTGAGGATTGAAGATTGAGTATTGAGGATTGAAGATTGATGATTGAGGATTGAGGATTGAGGATTGAACATTGAGGATTGGGTATCGCGGATTGAACATTGAGGATTGAGTGTTGAGGATTGAGTATTGAGGATTGAGTGTTGTGGATTGAGGACGAGGACTGAGGGTTGAGTATTGATGTTTGAGGTCTGGGGATCGAGGATTGAGGATTGAGAATTGAGGATATTCTATTGAGGATTGACGATTGACAATTGATTGTTGAGGACTGAGGGCTGTAGATTGAGGATTCAGGATTGAGGATTCGGGATTGAGGTTTGAGGACTGAGGATTGAGGATTGAGGATTGAGGATTGAGGATTATAGATTGAGGATTGAGGATTGGGTATTGAGGATTGAAGAATGAGGATTGAGGATTGAGGATTGAGGATTGAGGATTGAAGATTGACTGTTGAGAATTGAGGATTGAGGATTGAGGATTGAAGATTGAGGATTGGGTATTGAGGATTGAAGAATGAGCGTTGAGGATTAAAGTATTGAGGATTGAGGATTGAGGATTGATTATTGAGGATTGAGAATTCAGGGTTGAGGTTTGAAGATTGAGGATTGGGGACTGAGTATTGAGGGTTGAGTGATGAGAATTGATGCTTGTGGATAGAGATCTGAAGATTGCAGATTAAGTATTGAGTATTGAACACTGCGAATTGAGGATATTCTATTGAGGGTTGAGGATTGACAACTGATCGTTGAGGACTCAGGGCTGAAGTTTGAGGATTCAGGATTGAGGATTCAGGATTGAGGTTTGAGGACTGAGGATTGAGGGTTGAGTATTGAGGATTGAGGATTTACGCTTGAGGATTGAGGGTTGAGTATGGAGGATTGAAGAGAGAGGACTGAGTGTTGGGGATTGAGTGTTGAGAATAGATGTTTGAGGATTGAGGTTTGATTATTGAATATTGTGGATTGAGTATTGAACCATGAGAATTCAGGATATTCTATTGAGTATTGAGAATTGAGGATTGATGGTTGAGTATTGAGGATTGATGGTTGAGGGTTGAGGATTGAGGGTTGTGGATTGAGGACGAGGACTGAGGGTTGAGTATTGAAGTTTGAGGTCTGAGGATTGAAGATTGACGGTTGAGGATTGAGGATTGAGGATTGAGGATTGATGATTGAGGATTGAGAATTGAGGGTTGAGGTTTGAAGATTGAGGATTGGGGACTGAGTATTGAGGGTTGAGAGATGAGAATTGATGCTTGTGGATAGAGATCTGAAGATTGCAGGTTGAGTATTGAGTATTGAAAACTGTGAATTGAGGATATTCTATTGAGGATTGAGGATTGACAACTGATCGTTGAGGACTCAGGGCTGAAGTTTGAGGATTCAGGATTGAGGATTCAGGATTGAGGTTTGAGGACTGAGGATTGAGGATTGAGGATTGAGGATTGAGGATTGAGGATTTAAGATAGAGGATTGGGTATTGAGGATTGAACATTGAGGATTGAGGGATGAGGATTGAGGATTGAGGATTGAGGATTGAAGATTGAGGATTCGGTATTGAGGATTGAAGAATGAGGATTGAGGATTGAGGATTGATGATTGAGGATTGAGGATTGAGGATTGAACATTGAGGATTGGGTATCGCGGATTGAACATTGAGGATTGAGTGTTGAGGATTGAGTATTGAGGATTGAGTGTTGTGGATTGAGGACGAGGACTGAGGGTTGAGTATTGATGTTTGAGGTCTGAGGATCGAGGATTGAGGATTGAGAATTGAGGATATTCTATTGAGGATTGACGATTGACAATTGATTTCTGAGGACTGAGGGCTGTAGATTGAGGATTCAGGATTGAGGATTCGGGATTGAGGTTTGAGGACTGAGGATTGAGGGTTGAGGGTTGAGTATTGAGGATTGAGGGTTGACGCTTGAGGATTGAGGGTTGAGGATGGAGGATTGAAGTGAGAGGTCTGAGTGTTGGGGATTGAGTATTGAGAATAGATGTTTGAGGATTGAGGTTTGATTATTGAATATTGTGGATTGAGTATTGAACCATGAGAATTCAGGATATTCTATTGAGTATTGAGAATTGAGGATTGATGGTTGAGTATTGAGGATTGATGGTTGAGGGTTGAGGATTGATGGTTGTGGATTGAGGACGAGGACTGAGGGTTGAGTATTGATGTCTGAGGTCTGAGGATTGAAGATTGACGGTTGAGGATTGAGGATTGAGGATTGAGGATTGAGGATTGATGATTGAGGATTGAGAATTGTGGGTTGAGGTTTGAAGATTGAGGATTGGGGACTGAGTATTGAGGGTTGAGTGATGGGAATTGATGCTTGTGGATAGAGATCTGAAGATTGCAGATTGAGTATTGAGTATTGAAAACTGCGATTTGAGGATATTCTATTGAAGATTGAGGATTGACAACTGATCGTTGAGGACTCAGGGATGAAGTTTGAGGATTCAGGATTGAGGATTCAGGATTGAGGTTTGAGGACTGAGGATTGAGGATTGAGGATCGAGGATTGAGGATTGAGGATTGAAGATTGAGGATTGGGTATTGAGGATTGAACATTGAGGATTGAGGGATGAGGATTGAGGATTGAGGATTGAGGATTGAAGATTGAGGATTCGGTATTGAGGATTGAAGAATGAGGATTGAAGATTGAGGATTGAGGATTGAGGATTGAGGATTGAGGATTGAGGGTTGAGGTTTGAAGATTGAGTATTGAGGATTGAAGATTGAGGATTGAGGATTGGGGATTGAGGATTGAGGATTGGAGATTGAGTATTGAGGATTGAAGACTGACAATTGAGGATTGAGGATTGAGGATTGAGGATTGAGGATTGAGGATTGACGATTGAGAATTGAGGATTGAGGGTTCAAGATTGAGTATTGAGGATTGAGTATTGAGGATTGAAGATTGAGGATTGAGGATTGAGGATGAGGGATGAGGGTTGAGGGTTGAGGTCTGAGGACTGAGGACTGAGGATTGAGGATTGAGAATTGAGGATTGAGGATTGAGGATTAAAGATTGAGGATTGAGGATTGGGTATTGAGGATTGAAGAATGAGGATTGAGGATTCAGGATTGAGGATTGAGGATTGAAGATTGAGTATTGAGGATTCATGACTGACGATTGAGGTTTGAGGATTGAGGATTGAGGATTGAGGATTGAGGATTGAGGCTTGAGAATTGAGGATTGAGGATTGAAGATCGAGGATTGACGAATGAGGTCTGAGGGTTGAGGATTGAGATTTGAGGACTGAGGACTGAGGATTGAGGATTGAGAATTGAGGATTGAGGATTGAGGATTGAGGATGCAAGATTGAGTATTGGGTACTGAGGATTGAAGAATGAGGATTGAAAATTGAGGATTGAGGATTGAGAATTGAGGATTGAGGATTGAGGAATGAGGATTGAGGATTGGGTATTGAGGATTGAAGAATGAGGATTGAGGATTCAGGATTGAGGATTGAGGATTGAAGATTGAGTATTGAGGATTGAAGATTGATGATTGAGGATTGAGGATTGAGGATTGAACATTGAGGATTGGGTATCGCGGATTGAACATTGAGGATTGAGGGTTGAGGATTGAGTATTGAGGATTGTGGACTGAAGATTGTATATTGATGATTGAAGATTGAGGATTGAGGATTGAGTGTTGTGGATTGAGGACGAGGACTGAGAGTCGAGTATTGATGTTTGAGGTCTGAGGATCGAGGATTGAGGATTGAGAATTGAGGATTGAGAATTGAGGATTGAAGATTGAGGATTTGGTATTGAGGATTGAAGAATGAGGATTGAGGATTGAGGATTGAGGATTGAGGATTGAAGATTGAGTATTGAGGATTGAAGATTGAGGATTGAGGATTGAGGATTGAGGATTGAGGATTGAGGATTGAGGATTGAGGATTGAAGATTGAGTATTGAGGATTGAAGATAGAGGATTGAGGATTGAGGATTGAGGTTTGACTATTGAAGACTGAGAATTGGGGATTGAGGATTGACGGTTGAGGATTGAGTATTGAGGATTGAGAATTGAGGATTGAGGATTGAAGATTGAGTATTCAGGATTGAAGATTGAGGATTGAGGATTGAGGATTGAAGATTGAGGACTGAGTGTTGAGGGTTGAGTGATGGGAATTGATGTTTGTGGATTGAGGTTTGAAGATTGAAGAATGGGGTTGAGTATTGAAAACTGTGAATTGAGGATATTCTATTGAGGAATGAGGATTGACAAATGATTGTTGAGGACTGAGGGCTGAAGATTGAGGATTCAGGATTGAGGATTCGGGATTGAGGTTTGAGGACTGAGGATTGAGGGTTGAGTATTGAGGATTGAGGATTGAGGATTGAGGATTGGGGATTGAGGATTGAGGACTGAGAATTGAGGATTGAAGATTGAGTATTGAGCATTGAAGATTGAGGATTGAGGATTGAAGATCGAGGATTGACGATGAGGGCTGATGGTTGAGGATTGAGGTTTGAGGACTGCGGACTGAGGATTGAGGATTGAGAATTGAGGATTGAGGATTGAGGATTGAGGATTCAAGATTGAGTATTGGGTATTGAGGATTGAAGAATGATGATTGAAAATTGAGGATTGAGGATTGAGAATTGAGGATTGAGGATTGAGGATTGAAGATTGCGGATTGGGTATTGAGGATTGAAGAATGAGGATTGGGGATTGAGTATTGAGGATTGAGGATTGAAGATTGAGTATTGAGGATTGAAGACTGACGATTGATGATTGAGGATTGAGGATTGAGGAGTGAGGATTGAGGATTGAGGATTGAGAATTGAGGATTGAGTATTGAAGATTGAGTATTGAGCATTGAAGATTGAGGATTGGGGATTGAAGATTGAGGATTGACGATGAGGGCTGAGGGTTGAGGATTGAGGTTTGAGGACTGAGGATTGAGGATTGAGGATTGAGAATTGAGGATTGAGGATTGAGGATTAAAGATTGAGGATTGAGCATTGGCTATTGAGGATTGAAGAATGCGGATTGAGGATTGAGTATTGAGGATTGAGGATAGAAGATTCAGTATTGAGGATCGAAGACTGACGATTGATGATAGAGGATTGAGGATTGAGGATTGAGGATTGATGATTGATGATTGAGAATTGAGGATTGAGTATTGAAGATTGAGTATTGAGCATTGAAGATTGAGGATTGAGGATTGAAGATTGAGTATTGACGATGAGGGCTGAGGGTTGAGGATTGAGGTTTGAGGACTGAGGATTGAGGATTGAGGATTGAGAATTGGGGATTGAGGATTGAGGATTGAAGATTGAAGATTGAGTATTGGTTATTGAAGGTTGAGTATTGAGGATTGAAGATTGACGATTGAGGATTAAGGATTGTGGATTGAGGATTGAACATTGAGGACTGAGTGTTGAGGGTTGAGTGATGAGAATTGATATTTGTGGACAGAGGTTTGAAGATTGCAGATTGAGCATTGAGTATTGAAAACTGTGAATTGAGGATATTCTATTGAGGATTGAGAATTGACAACTGATTGTTGAGGACTGAGGGCCGAAGATTGAGGATTCAGGATTGAGGATTCAGAATTGAGGTTTGAGGACTGAGGATTGAGGATTGAAGACTGAGTATTGAGGATTGAAGGCTGAGGATTGAGGATTGAGGGTTGAGGATTGAAGATTGACTATTGAGGGTTGAGGATTGAGAATTGAGGATTGAAGATTGAGGATTGGGTATTGAGGATTGAAGAATGAGGATTGAAAATGGAGGATCGAGGATTGAGAATTGAGGATTGAGGATTGAGGATCGAAGATTGAGGATTGGTTATTGAGGATTGAAGAATGAGGATTGAGGATTGAGGATTGTGGATTGAGGATTGAAGATTGAGTATTGAGGATTGAAGATTGAGGATTGAGGATTGAGGATTGAGGATTAAAGATTGAGGATTGAGGATTGGGTATTGAGGATTGAAGAATGCGGATTGAGGATTGAGTATTGAGGATTGAGGATTGAAGATTGAGTATTGAGGATTGAAGACTGACGATTGATGATTGAGGATTGAGGATTGAGGAGTGAGGATTGAGGATTGAGGATTGAGAATTGAGGATTGAGTATTGAAGATAGAGTATTGAGCATTGAAGATTGAGGATTGGGGATTGAAGATTGAGGATTGACGATGAGGGCTGAGGGTTGAGGATTGAGGTTTGAGGACTGAGGATTGAGGATTGAGGATTGAGAATTGAGGATTGAGGATTGAGGATTAAAGATTGAGGATTGAGCATTGGCTATTGAGGATTGAAGAATGCGGATGGAGGATTGAGTATTGAGGATTGAGGATTGAAGATTGAGTATTGAGGATCGAAGACTGACGATTGATGATAGAGGATTGAGGATTGAGGATTGAGGATTGATGATTGAGGATTGAGAATTGAGGATTGAGTATTGAAGATTGAGTATTGAGCATTGAAGATTGAGGATTGAGGATTGAAGATTGAGTATTGACGATGAGGGCTGAGGGCTGAGGATTGAGGTTTGAGGACTGAGGATTGAGGATTGAGGATTGAGAATTGGGGATTGAGGATTGAGGATTGAAGATTGAAGATTGAGTATTGGTTATTGAAGATTGAGTATTGAGGATTGAAGATTGACGATTGAGGATTAAGGATTGTGGACTGAGGATTGAACATTGAGGACTGAGTGTTGAGGGTTGAGTGATGAGAATTGATATTTGTGGACAGAGGTTTGAAGATTGCAGATTGAGCATTGAGTATTGAAAACTGTGAATTGAGGATATTCTATTGAGGATTGAGGATTGACAACTGATTGTTGAGGACTGAGGGCCGAAGATTGAGGATTCAGGATTGAGGATTCAGAATTGAGGTTTGAGGACTGGGGATTGAGGATTGAATATTGAGTATCGAGGATTGAAGATTGAGGATTGAGGGTTGAGGATTGAGGATTGAGGATTGAGCATTGGGTATTGAGGATTGAAGAATGCGGATTGAGGATTGAGTATTGAGGATTGAGGATTGAAGATTGAGTATTGAGGATTGAAGACTGACGATTGATGATAGAGGATTGAGGATTGAGGATTGCGGATTGAGGATTAAAGATTGAGGATTGAGCATTGGCTATTGAGGATTGAAGAATGCGGATTGAGGATTGAGTATTGAGGATTGAGGATTGAAGATTGAGTATTGAGGATCGAAGACTGACGATTGATGATAGAGGATTGAGGATTGAGGATTGAGGATTGATGATTGAGGATTGAGAATTGAGGATTGAGTATTGAAGATTGAGTATTGAGCATTGAAGATTGAGGATTGAGGATTGAAGATTGAGTATTGACGATGAGGGCTGAGGGTTGAGGATTGAGGTTTGAGGACTGAGGATTGAGGATTGAGGATTGGGAATTGGGGATTGAGGATTGAGGATTGAAGATTGAAGATTGAGTATTGGTTATTGAAGATTGAGTATTGAGGATTGAAGATTGACGATTGAGGATTAAGGATTGTGGACTGAGGATTGAACATTGAGGACTGAGTGTTGAGGGTTGAGTGATGAGAATTGATATTTGTGGACAGAGGTTTGAAGATTGCAGATTGAGCATTGAGTATTGAAAACTGTGAATTGAGGATATTCTATTGAGGATTGAGGATTGACAACTGATTGTTGAGGACTGAGGGCCGAAGATTGAGGATTCAGGATTGAGGATTCAGAATTGAGGTTTGAGGACTGGGGATTGAGGATTGAATATTGAGTATCGAGGATTGAAGATTGAGGATTGAGGGTTGAGGATTGAGGATTGAGGATGAGGGCTGAGGGTTGAGGGTTGAGGATTGAGGACTGAGGACTGAGGATTGAGGATTGAGAATTGAGGATTGAGGATTGAGGATTGAGGATTGAGGATTCAAGATTGAGTATTGGGTATTGAGGATTGAAGAAAGAGGATTGAAAATTGAGGATTGAGAATTGAGAATTGAGGATTGAGGATTGAGGATTGAAGATTGAGGATTGGGTATTGAGGATTGAAGAATGAGGATTGGGGATTGAGGATTGAGGATTGAGGATTGAAGATTGAGTATTGAGGGTTGAAGATTGACGACTGAGGATTGAGGATTGAGGATTGAAGATTGAGGATTGGGCATTGAGGATTGAAGAATGAGGATTGAGGATTGAGGATTGAGGATTGAGGATTGAGGATTGAAGGTTGAGGATTGAGGATTGAGGATGAGGAATCAGGGTTGAGGATTGAGGTTTGAGGACTGAGGACTGAGGATTGAGGATTGAGAATTGAGGATTGAGGATTGAGTATTATAGATTGAGGATTGAGGATTGGGTATTGGGGATTGAAGAATGAGGACTGAGGATTGAGTATTGAGAATTGAGGATTGAGGGTTGAGGATTATAGATTGAGGATTGAGGATTGGGTATTGAGGATTGAAGAATGAGGATTGAGGATTGAGGATTGAAGATTGAGAATTGAGGATTGAGGATTGAGGATTGAAGATTGAGGATTGGGTATTGAGGATTGAGGGATGAGGATTGAGGATTGAGGATTGAGGATTGATGATTGAAGATTGAGTATTGAGGATTGAAGATTGAGGATTGAGGATTGAGGATTGAGGATTGAGGATTGAACATTGAGGACTGAGTGTTGAGGGTTGAGTGATGATAATTGACGTTTGTGGATAGAGGTTTGAAGATTGCAGATTGAGTATTGAGTATTGAAAGCTGTGAATTGAGGATATTCTATTGAGGATTGAGGATAGACGACTGATTGTTGAGGACTGAGGGCCGAGGATTAAGGATTCAGGATTAAGGATTCAGAACTGAGGTTTGAGGACTGAGGATTGAGGATTGAAGACTGAGTATTGAGGATTGAAGGCTGAGGATTGAGGATTGAGGGTTTAGGATTGAAGATTGACTATTGAGGGTTGAGGATTGAGAATTGAGGATTGAAGATTGAGGATTGGGTATTGAGGATTGAAGAATGAGGATTGAGGATTGAGGATTGAGGATTGAGGATTGAGGATTGAACATTGAGGACTGAGTGTAGAGGGTTGACTGATGAGAATTGACGTTTGTGGATAGAGGTTTCAAGATTGCAGATTGAGTATTGAGTATTGAAAACTGTGAATTGAGGATATTCTATTGAGGATTGTGGATTGACAACTGATTGTTGAGGACTGAGGGATGAAGTTTGAGGATTCAGGATTGAGGATTCAGGATTGAGGTTTGCGGACTGAGGATTGAGGATTGAGGATTGAGGATTGAGGATTGAGGATTGAAGATTGGGGATTGGGTATTGAGGATTGAACATTGAGGATTGATGGATGAGGATTGAGGATTGAGGACTGAGGATTGAAGATTGAGGATTGAGGATTGGAATTGAGGATTGAGGATTGAGGATTGAGGATTGAGAATTGAGGATTGAGGATTGAAGATTGAGTATCGAGCATTGAAGATTGAGGATTGAGGATTGAACATCGAGGATTGACAATGAGGGCTGAGGGTTGAGGATTGAGGTTTGAGGACTGAGGACTCAGGATTGAGGATTGAGAATTTAGGATTGAGGATTGAGGATTGAGGATTGAAGGTTGAGTATTGGGTATTGAGGATTGAAGAATGAGGATTGAAAATTGAGGGTTGACGATTGAGGATTGAGGATTGAAGAATGAGTATTGAGGATTGAGGATTGAGGGTTGAGGATTGAAGATTGACTATTGAGGGTTGAGGATTGAGGATTGAGGATTGAAGATTGAGGATTGGGTATTGAGGATTGAAGAATGAGGATTGAGGATTGAGGATTGAGGATTGAGGATTGAAGATTGAGTATTGAGGATTGAAGATTGATGATTGAGGATTGAGGATTGAGGATTGAGGATTGAGGATTGAGGATTGAAGATTGAGTATTGAGGATTGAAGATTGAGAAGTGAGGATTGAGGATTGAGGATTGAGGATTGAAGATTGAGGATTGCGGATTGAGGATTGAGGATTGAAGATTAAGTATTGAGGATTGAAGACTGACAATTGAGGATTGAGGATTGAGGATTGAGGATTGAGGATTGAGGATTGAGGATTGAGAATTGAGGATTGAGGATTGAAGATTAAGTATTGAGTATTGAGGATTGAAGATTGAGGATTGAGGATTGAGGATGAGGAATGAGGGTTGAGGATTGAGGTTTGAGGACTGAGGACTGAGGACTGGGGATTGAGAATTGAGGATTGAGGATTGAGGATTATAGATTGAGGATTGAGGATTGGGTATTGAGGATTGAAGAATGAGGATTGAGGATTGAGTATTGAGGATTGAAGATTGAGTATTGGGGATTGAAGACTGACGATTGAGGATTGAGGATTGAGGATTGAGGATTGAGGATTGAGGATTCAAGATTGAGTATTGGGTACTGAGGATTGAAGAATGAGGATTGAAAATTGAGGATTGAGGATTGAGAATTGAGGATTGAGGGTTGAGGAATGAGGATTGAGGATTGGGTATTGAGGATTGGAGAATGAGGATTGAGGATTAAGGATTGAGGATTGAGGACTGAAGATTGAGTATTGAGGATTAAAGATTGACGATTGAGGATTGAGGATTGAGGATTGAGGATTGAACATTGAGGACTGAGTGTAGAGGGTTGAGTGATGAGAATTGACGTTTGTGGATAGAGGTTTCAAGATTGCAGATTGAGTATTGAGTATTGAAAACTGTGAATTGAGGATATTCTATTGAGGATTGTGGATTGACAACTGATTGTTGAGGACTGAGGGATGAAGTTTGAGGATTCAGGATTGAGGATTCAGGATTGAGGTTTGCGGACTGAGGATTGAGGATTGAGGATTGAGGATTGAGGATTGAGGATTGAAGATTGGGGATTGGGTATTGAGGATTGAACATTGAGGATTGATGGATGAGGATTGAGGATTGAGGACTGAGGATTGAAGATTGAGGATTGAGGATTGGAATTGAGGATTGAGGATTGAGGATTAAAGATTGAGGATTGAGGATTGGGTATTGAAGGTTGGGGATTGAGGAAAGAGGATTGAGGATTAAAGATTGAGGATTGAGGATTGGGTATTGAGGATTGAAGAATGCGGATTGAGGATTGAGTATTGAGGATTGAGGATTGAAGATTGAGTATTGAGGGTTGAAGATTGTGTATTGACGATGAGGGCTGAGGGTTGAGGATTGAGGTTTGATGACTGAGGATTGAGGATTGAGGATTGAGAATTGAGGATTGAGGATTGGAATTGAGGATTGAGGATTGAGGATTAAAGATTGAGGATTGAGGATTGGGAATTGAGGATTGAAGAATGCGGATTGAGGATTGAGGATTGAGGATTGAGGATTGAAGATTGAGTATTGAGGATTGAAGATTGACGATTGAGGATTGAGGATTGAGGATTGAGGATTGAACATTGAGGACTGAGTGTTGAGGGTTGAGTGATGAGAATTGATATTTGTAGACAGAGGTTTGAAGATTGCAGATTGAGTATTGAGTATTGAAAACTGAGAATTGAGGATATTCTATTGAGGATTGAGGATTGACAACTGATTGTTGAGGACTGAGTGCCGAAGATTGAGGATTCAGGATTGAGGATTCAGAATTGAGGTTTGAGGACTGAGGATTGAGGATTGAATATTGAGTATCGAGGATTGAAGATTGAGGATTGAGGGTTGAGGATTGAGGACTGAGGATGAGAGCTGAGGGTTGAGGGTTGAGGATTGAGGACTGAGGACTGAGGATTCTGGATTGAAGATTGAAGATTGAGTATTGAGGATTGAAGGTTGACGATTGAGGATTGAGGATTGAGGATTGAGGATTGAGGATTGATGATTGGAGATTGAGGGTTGAGGGTTGAGGATTGAAGGTTGGGGACAGAGTATTGAGGGTTGAGTGATGAGTATTGATGTTTGTGGATAGAGATCTGAAGATTGCAGATTGAGTATTGAGTATTGAAAACTGTGAATTGAGGATATTCTATTGAGGATTGAGGATTGCCAAATGATCGATGAGGACTCAGGGCTGAAGGTTGCGGATTCAGGGTTGAGGATTCAGGATTGAGGTTTGAGGACTGAGTATTGAGGATTGAGTATTGAGGATTGAGGATTGAGGATTGAAGATTGAGGATTGGGTATTGAGGATTGAACATTGAGGATTGAGGGATGAGGATTGAGGATTGAGGATTGAGGATTGAAGACTGAGGATTCGGTATTGAGGGTTGAAGAATGAGGACTGAGTATTGAGGATTTAGGATTGAGGATTGCAGATTGAGTATTGAGGATTGAATATTCAGGATTGAGGATTGAGGATTGAGGATTGAGGATTGAGGATTGAGGATTGAGGATTGAAGATTTAGTATTGCGGATTGAAGATTGAGGATTGAGGATTGAGGGTTGAGAATTGAGGATTGAAAATTGACTATTGCGGATTGAGGATTGAGGATTGAAGATTAAGTATTGAGGATTGAAGACTGACAATTGAGGATTGAGGATTGAGGATTGAGGATTGAGGATTGAGAATTGAGGATTTAGAATTGAGCATTGAGGATTGAAGATTGAGTATTGAGGATTGAGGATTGAGGATTGAGGATTGAAGATTGAGGATTGAGGATTGAGGATGAGGAATGAGGGTTGAGGATTGAGGTTTGAGGACTGAGGACTGAGAATTGAGGATTGAGAGTTGAGGATTGCGGATTGAGGATTAAAGATTAAGGATTGAGGATTGGGTATTGAGGATTGAAGAATGAGGATTGAGGATTGGGGATTGAGGATTGAGGATTGAAGATTGAGTATTAAGAATTGTAGACTGACGATTGAGGATCGAGGATTGAGGATTGAGGATTGAGGATTGAGGATTGAGGATTGAGAATTGAGGATTGAGGATTGAAGATTGAGTATCGAGCATTGAAGATTGAGGATTGAGGATTGAACACCGAGGATTGACAATGAGGGCTGAGGGTTGAGGATTGAGGTTTGAGGACTGAGGACTCAGGATTGAGGATTGAGAATTGAGGATTGAGGATTGAGGATTGAGGATTGAAGGTTGAGTATTGGGTATTGAGGATTGAAGAATGAGGATTGAAAATTGAGGGTTGACGATTGAGGATTGAGGATTGAGGATTGAGGATTGAGGATTGAGGATTGAGGATTGAAGACTGACAATTGAGCATTGAGGATTGAGGATTGAGGATTGAGGATTGAGGATTGAGGATTGAGAATTGAGCATTGAGGATTGAAGATTGAGTATTGAGGATTGAGGATTGAGGATTGAGGATTGAGGATTGACAAATGATCGTTGAGGACTCAGGGATGAAGTTTGAGGATTCAGGATTGAGGATTCAGGATTGAGGTTTGAGGACTGAGGATTGAGGACTGAGGATTGAGGATTGAGGATTGAGGATTGAGGATTGAGGATTGAGGATTGAGGATTGAAGATTGAGGATTGGGTATTGAGGATTGAACATTGAGGATTGGGGGATGACGATTGAGGATTGAGGATTGAGGATTGAAGATTGAGGATTCGGTATTGAGGATTGAAGAATGAGGATTGAAGATTGAGGATTGAGGATTGAGGATTGAGGATTGAGGATTGAGGATTGAGGATTGAAGATTGAGTATTGAGGATTGAAGATTGAGGATTGAGGATTGAGGATTGAGGATTGAGGATTGAAGACTGAGGATTGGGGATTGAGGATTGAGGATTGGAGATTGAGTATTGAGGATTGAAGACTGACGATTGAGGATTGAGGATTGAGGATTGAGGATTGAGGATTGAGGATTGACGATTGAGAATTGAGGATTGAGTGTTCAAGATTGTGTATTGAGGATTGAGTATTGAGGATTGAAGATTGAGGATTGAGGATTGAGGATGAGGGATGAGGGTTGAGGGTTGAGGTTTGAGGACTGAGGACTGAGGATTGAGGATTGAGAATTGAGGATTGAGGATTGAGGATTAAGGATTGAGGATTGAGGATTGGGTATTGAGGATTGAAGAATGAGGATTGAGGATTCAGGATTGAGGATTGAGGATTGAAGATTGAGTATTGAGGATTGATGACTGACGATTGAGGTTTGAGGATTGAGGATTGAGGATTGAGGATTGAGGATTGAGGATTGAGGCTTGAGGATTGAGGATTGAAGATTGTGTATTGAGCATTGATGATTGAGGATTGAGGATTGAATATTGAGGATTGACGATGATGGTTGAGGGTTGAGGATTGAGGATTGAAGAATGAGGATTGAAAATTGAGAATTGAGGATTGAGAATTGAGGATTGAGGATTGAGGATTGAAGATTGAGGATTGGGTATTGAGGATTGAAGAATGAGGATTGAGGATTGAGGATTGAGGATTGAGGATTGAGGATTGAAGGTTGAGGATTGATGATTGAGGATGAGGAGTGAGGGTTGAGGATTGAGGTTTGAGGACTGAGGACTGAGGATTGAGGATTGAGAATTGAGGATTGAGGATTGAGGATTATAGATTGAGGATTGAGGATTGGGTATTGAGGATTGAAGAATGAGGACTGAGGATTGAGAATTGAGGATTGAGGGTTGAGGATTATAGATTGAGGATTGAGGAATGGGTATTGAGGATTGAAGAATGAGGATTGAGGATTGAGGATTGAAGATTGAGAATTGAGGATTGAGGATTGAGTATTGAAGATTGAGGATTGGGTATTGAGGATTGAAGGATGAGGATTGAGGATTGACGATTGAGGATTGAGAATTGAGGATTGAGTATTGAGGACTGAAGATTGAGGATTGAGGATTGAGGATTGAAGACTGAGGACTGAGTGTTGAGGGTCGAGTGATGGGAATTGATGTTTGTGGATTGAGGTTTGAAGATTGAAGAATGGGGATTGAGTATTGAAAACTGTGAATTGAGGATTTTCTATTGAGGATTGAGGATTGACAATTGATTGTTGAGGACTGAGGGCTGAAGATTGAGGATTCAGGATTGAGGATTCGGGATTGAGGTTTGAGGACTGAGGATTGAGGGTTGAGTATTGAGGATTGAGGATTGAGGATTGAGGATTGAAGATTGAGTATTGAGGATGGAGGATGAGGAATGAGGGTTGACGATTGAGGTTTGAGGACTGAGGACTGAGGATTGAGGATTGAGAATTTAGGATTGAGGTTTGAGGATTATAGATTGAGGATTGAGGATTGGGTATTGAGGATTGAAGAATAAGGATTGAGGATTGAGGATTGAGGATTGAGGATTGAGGATTGAGGATTGAGGATTGAGAACTGAGGATTGAGGATTGAAGATTGAGTATTGAGCATTGAAGATTGAGGATTGAGGATTGAAGATCGAGGATTGACGATGAGGGCTGAGGGTTGAGGGTTGAGGTTTGAGGACTGAGGACTGAGGATTGAGGATTGAGAATTGAGGATTGAGGATGGAGGATTGAGGATTCAAGATTGAGCATTGGGTATTGAGGATTGAGGATTGAGGATTGAGGATTGAAGATTGAGGATTGGGTATTGAGGATTGAAGAATGAGGATTGAGGATTGAGGATTGAGGATTGAGGATTGAGGATTGAAGGTTGAGGATTGAGGATTGAGGATGAGGAGTGAGGGTTGAGGATTGAGGTTTGAGGACTGAGGACTGTGGATTGAGGATTGAGGATAGAGAATTGGGGATTGAGGATTGAGGATTGAAGATTGAAGATTGAGTATTGGTTATTGAAGATTGAGTATTGAGGATTGAAGATTGACGATTCAGGATTAAGGATTGTGGATTGAGGATTGCACATTGAGGACTGATTGTTGAGGGTTGAGTGATGAGAATTGATATTTGTGGACAGAGGTTTGAAGATTGCAGATTGAGCATTGAGTATTGAAAACTGTGAATTGAGGATATTCTATTGAGGATTGAGGATTGACAACTGATTGTTGAGGACTGAGGGCCGAAGATTGAGGATTCAGGATTGAGGATTCAGAATTGAGGTTTGAGGACTGAGGATTGAGGATTGAATATTGAGTATCGAGGATTGAAGATTGAGGATTGAGGGTTGAGGATTGAGGATTGAGGATGAGGGCTGAGGGTTGAGGATTGAGAATTGAGGATTGAGGTTTGAGGATTATAGATTGAGGATTGAGGATTGGGTATTGAGGATTGAAGAATGAGGATTGTGGATTGAGGATTGAGGATTGAGGATTGATGATTGAGTATTGAGGATTGAAGACTGACGATTGAGGATTGAGGATTGAGGATTGAGGATTGAGGATTGAGGATTGAGGCTTGAGAATTGAGGATTGAGGATTGAAGATTGTGTATTGAGCATTGAAGATTGAGGATTGAGGATTGAAGATTGAGGATTGACGATGATGGTTGAGGGTTGAGGGTTGAGGATTGAAGAATGAGGATTGAAAATTGAGGATTGAGGATTGAGAATTGAGGATTGAGGATTGAGGATTGAAGATTGAGGATTGGGCATTGAGGATTGAAGAATGAGGATTGAGGATTGAGGATTGAGGATTGAGGCTTGAGGATTGAAGGTTGAGGATTGAGGATTGAGGATGAGGAATCAGGGTTGAGGATTGAGGTTTGAGGACTGAGGACTGAGAATTGAGGATTGAGGGTTGAAGACTGTGTATTGAGCATTGAAGATTGAGGATTGAGGATTGAAGATTGAGGATTGACGATGATGGTTGAGGGATGAGGATTGAGGATTGAAGAATGAGGATTGAAAATTGAGGATTGAGGATTGAGAATTGAGGATTGAGGATTGAGGATTGAAGATTGAGGATTGGGCATTGAGGATTGAAGAATGAGGATTGAGGATTGAGGATTGAGGATTGAGGATTGATGATTGAAGGTTGAGGATTGAGGATTGAGGATGAGTAATCAGGGTTGAGGATTGAGGTTTGAGGACTGCGGACTGAGGATTGAGGATTGAGAATTGAGGATTGAGGATTGAGTATTATAGATTGAGGATTGAGGATTGGGTATTGAGGATTGAAGAATGAGGACTGAGGATTGAGGATTGAAGATTGAGTATTGAGGATTGAGGATTGAAGATTGAGGATTGGGTATTGAGGATTGAAGAATGAGGATTGAGGATTGAGGATTGAGGATTGAAGATTGAGGATTGGGTATTGAGGATTGAAGAATGAGGATTGAGGATTCAGGATTGAGGATTGAGGATTGAAGATTGAGTATTGAGGATTGAGGATTGAAGATTGAGGATTGGGTATTGAGGATTGAAGAATGAGGATTGAGGATTAAGGATTGTGGATTGAGGATTGAAGATTGAGTATTGAGGATTGAAGATTGAGTATTGAGGATTGAGGATTGAGGATTGACGATGAGGGTTGAGTGTTGAGGATTGAGGTTTGAGGTCTGAGGACTGAGAGTTGAGGATTGAGAATTGAGGATTGAGGATTGAGGATTGAGGATTGAAGATTGAGTATTGGGTATTGAGGATTGAAGAATGAGGATTGAAAATGGAGGATCGAGGATTGAGAATTGAGGATTGAGGATTGAGGATTGAAGATTGAGGATTGGGTATTGAGGATTGAAGAATGAGGATTGAGGATTGAGGATTGTGGATTGAGGATTGAAGATTGAGTATTGAGGATTGAAGATTGAGGATTGAGGATTGAGGATTGAGGATTAAAGATTGAGGATTGAGGATTGGGTATTGAGGATTGAAGAATGCGGATTGAGGATTGAGTATTGAGGATTGAGGATTGAAGATTGAGTATTGAGGATTGAAGACTGACGATTGATGATTGAGGATTGAGGATTGAGGAGTGAGGATTGAGGATTGAGGATTGAGAATTGAGGATTGAGTATTGAAGATTGAGTATTGAGCATTGAAGATTGAGGATTGGGGATTGAAGATTGAGGATTGACGATGAGGTCTGAGGGTTGAGGATTGAGGTTTGAGGACTGAGGATTGAGGATTGAGGATTGAGAATTGAGGATTGAGGATTGAGGATTAAAGATTGAGGATTGAGCATTGGGTATTGAGGATTGAAGAATGCGGATTGAGGATTGAGTATTGAGGATTGAGGATTGAAGATTGAGTATTGAGGATTGAAGACTGACGATTGATGATAGAGGATTGAGGATTGAGGATTGAGGATTGATGATTGAGGATTGAGAATTGAGGATTGAGTATTGAAGATTGAGTATTGAGCATTGAAGATTGAGGATTGAGGATTGAAGATTGAGTATTGACGATGAGGGCTGAGGGTTGAGGATTGAGGTTTGAGGACTGTGGATTGAGGATTGAGGATTGAGAATTGGGGATTGAGGATTGAGGATTGAAGATTGAAGATTGAGTATTGGTTATTGAAGATTGAGTATTGAGGATTGAAGATTGACGATTGAGGATTAAGGATTGTGGATTGAGGATTGAACATTGAGGACTGAGTGTTGAGGGTTGAGTGATGAGAATTGACGTTTGTGGATAGAGGTTTGAAGATTGCAGATTGAGTATTGAGTCTTGAAAACTGTGAATTGAGGATATTCTATTGAGGATTGAGGATTGACAATTGATTGTTGAGGACTGAGGGCTGAAGATTGAGGATTCAGGATTGAGGATTCGGGATTGAGGTTTGAGGACTGAGGATTGAGGGTTGAGTATTGAGGATTGAGGATTGAGGATTGAAGATTGAGGATTGAAAATTGAGGATTGAGGATTGAGAATTGAGGCTTGAGAATTGAGGATTGAGGTTTGA
The DNA here is from genome assembly GCF_051401765.1 of Calliopsis andreniformis. Classification (NCBI taxonomy): domain Eukaryota; kingdom Metazoa; phylum Arthropoda; class Insecta; order Hymenoptera; family Andrenidae; genus Calliopsis; species Calliopsis andreniformis. The sequence goes on along the minus strand of NW_027480635.1, from coordinate 5,117 downwards.
AGATTGTGTATTGAGCATTGAAGATTGAGGATTGAGGATTGAAGATTGAGGATTGACGATGATGGTTGAGGGTTGAGGATTGAGGATTGAAGAATGAGGATTGAAAATTGAGGATTGAGGATTGAGAATTGAGGATTGAGGATTGAGGATTGAAGATTGAGGATTGGGCATTGAGGATTGAAGAATGAGGATTGAGGATTGAGGATTGAGGATTGAGGATTGATGATTGAAGGTTGAGGATTGAGGATTGAGGATGAGTAATCAGGGTTGAGGATTGAGGTTTGAGGACTGAGGACTGAGGATTGAGGATTGAGAATTGAGGATTGAGGATTGAGTATTATAGATTGAGGATTGAGGATTGGGTATTGAGGATTGAAGAATGAGGACTGAGGATTGAGGATTGAGAATTGAGGATTGAGGGTTGAGGATTATAGATTGAGGATTGAGGATTGGATATTGAGGATTGAAGAATGAGGATTGAGGATTGAGGATTGAAGATTGAGAATTGAGGATTGAGGATTGAGGATTGAAGATTGAGGATTGGGTATTGAGGATTGAAGGATGAGGATTGAGGATTGAGGATTGAGGATTGAGGATTGAAGATTGAGTATTGAGGATTGAAGGTTGAGGATTGAGGATTGAGGATTGAGGATTGAGGATTGAACATTGAGGACTGAGTGTTGAGGGTTGAGTGATGATAATTGACGTTTGTGGATAGAGGTTTGAAGATTGCAGATTGAGTATTGAGTATTGAAAACTGTGAATTGAGGATATTCTATTGAGGATTGAGGATAGACGACTGATTGTTGAGGACTGAGGGCCGAGGATTAAGGATTCAGGATTAAGGATTCAGAACTGGGGTTTGAGGACTGAGGATTGAGGATTGAAGACTGAGTATTGAGGATTGAAGGCTGAGGATTGAGGATTGAGGGTTGAGGATTGAAGATTGACTATTGAGGGTTGAGGACTGAGGATTGAGGATTGAAGATTGAGGATTGGGTATTGAGGATTGAAGAATGAGGATTGAGGATTGAGGATTGAGGATTGAGGATTGAAGATTGAGTATTGAGGATTCATGATTGATGATTGAGGATTGAGGATTGAGGATTGAGGATTGAGGATTGAGGATTGAAGATTGAGTATTGAGGATTGAAGATTGAGGAGTGAGGATTGAGGATTGAGGATTGAGGATTGAGGATTGAAGATTGAGGATTGCGGATTGAGGATTCAGGATTGAAGATTGAGGATTGGGTATTGAGGATTGAAGGATGAGGATTGAGGATTGAGGATTGAGGATTGAGGATTGAAGATTGAGTATTGAGGATTGAAGATTGAGGATTGAGGATTGAGGATTGAGGATTGAGGATTGAGGATTGAGGATTGAGAATTGAGGATTGAGGATTGAAGATTAAGTATTGAGAATTGAGGATTGAAGGTTGAGGATTGAGGATTGACGATGATGGTTGAGGGTTGAGGATTGAGGATTGAAGAATGAGGATTGAAAATTGAGGATTGAGGATTGAGAATTGAGGATTGAGGATTGTGGATTGAAGATTGAGGATTGGGTATTGAGAATTGAAGAATGAGTATTGAGGATTGAGGATTGAGGATTGAGGATTGAGGATTGAAGGTTGAGGATTGAGGATTGAGGATGAGGAATGAGGGTTGAGGATTGAGGTTTGAGGACTGAGGACTGAGGATTGAGGATTGAGAATTGAGGATTGAGGATTGAGGATTATAGATTGAGGATTGAGGATTGGGTATTGAGGATTGAAGAATGAGGACTGAGGATTGAGAATTGAGAATTGAGGATTGAGGGTTGAGGATTATAGATTGAGGATTGAGGATTGGGTATTGAGGATTGAAGAATGAGGATTGCGGATTGAGGATTGAGGATTGAAGATTGAGGATTGGGTATTGAGGATTGAAGGATGAGGATTGGGGATTGAGGATTGAGGATTGAGGATTGAGGATTGAGTATTGAGGATTGAGGATTGAGAATTGAGGATTGAGGATTGAAGATTAAGTATTGAGGATTGAGGATTGAAGATTGAGGATTGAGGATTGAGGATAAGGAATGAGGGTTGAGGATTGAGGTTTGAGGACTGAGGACTGAGGACTGGGGATTGAGAATTGAGGATTGAGGATTGAGGATTATAGATTGAGGATTGAGGATTGGGTATTGAGGATTGAAGAATGAGGATTGAGGATTGAGTATTGAGGATTGAAGATTGAGTATTGAGGATTGAAGACTGACGATTGAGGATTGAGGATTGAGGATTGAGGATTGAGGATTGAGGATTCAAGATTGAGTATTGGGTACTGAGGATTGAAGAATGAGGATTGAAAATTGAGGATTGAGGATTGAGAATTGAGGATTGAGGGTTGAGGAATGAGGATTGAGGATTGTGTATTGAGGATTGGAGAATGAGGATTGAGGATTAAGGATTGAGGATTGAGGATTGAAGATTGAGTATTGAGGATTAAAGATTGACGATTGAGGATTGAGGATTGAGGATTGAGGATTGAACATTGAGGACTGAGTGTAGAGGGTTGAGTGATGAGAATTGACGTTTGTGGATAGAGGTTTCAAGATTGCAGATTGAGTATTGAGTATTGAAAACTGTGAATTGAGGATATTCTATTGAGGATTGTGGATTGACAACTGATTGTTGAGGACTGAGGAATGAAGTTTGAGGATTCAGGATTGAGGATTCAGGATTGAGGTTTGCGGACTGAGGATTGAGGATTGAGGATTGAGGATTGAGGATTGAGGATTGAAGATTGGGGATTGGGTATTGAGGATTGAACATTGAGGATTGATGGATGAGGATTGAGGATTGAGGACTGAGGTTTGAAGATTGAGGATTGAGGATTGGAATTGAGGATTGAGGATTGAGGATTAAAGATTGAGGATTGAGGATTGGGTATTGAAGATTGGGGATTGAGGAAAGAGGATTGAGGATTAAAGATTGAGGATTGAGGATTGGGTATTGAGGATTGAAGAATGCGGATTGAGGATTGAGTATTGAGGATTGAGTATTGAAGATTGAGTATTGAGGGTTGAAGATTGTGGATTGACGATGAGGGCTGAGGGTTGAGGATTGAGGTTTGATGACTGAGGATTGAGGGTTGAGGATTGAGAATTGAGGATTGAGGATTGGTATTGAGGATTGAGGATTGAGGATTAAAGATTGAGGATTGAGGATTGGGAATTGAGGATTGAAGAATGCGGATTGAGGATTGAGGATTGAGGATTGAGGATTGAAGATTGAGTGTTGAGGATTGAAGATTGATGATTGAGGATTGAGGATTGAGGATTGAGGATTGAGGATTGAGGATTGAAGATTGAGTATTGAGGATTGAAGATTGAGAAGTGAGGATTGAGGATTGAGGATTGAGGATTGAAGATTGAAGATTGCGGATTGAGGATTGAGGATTGAAGATTAAGTATTGAGGATTGAAGACTGACAATTGAGGATTGAGGATTGAGGATTGAGGATTGAGGATTGAGGATTGAGGATTGAGAATTGAGGATTGAGGATTGAAGATTAAGTATTGAGGATTGAGGATTGAAGATTGAGGATTGAGGATTGAGGATGAGGAATGAGGGTTGAGGATTGAGGTTTGAGGACTGAGGACTGAGGACTGGGGATTGAGAATTGAGGATTGTGGATTGAGGATTATAGATTGAGGATTGAGGATTGGGTATTGAGGATTGATGAATGAGGATTGAAAATTGAGTATTGAGGATTGAGAATTGAGGATTGAGGATTGTGGATTGAAGATTGAGGATTGGGTATTGAGGATTGAAGAATGAGGATTGAGGATTGAGGATTGAGGATTGAGGATTGAGGATTGAAGGTTGAGGATTGAGGATTGAGGATTGAGGTTTGAGGACTGAGGACTGAGGATTGAGGATTGAGAATTGAGGATTGAGGATTGAGGATTATAGATTGAGGATTGAGGATTGGGTATTGAGGATTGAAGAATGAGGACTGAGGATTGAGAATTGAGAATTGAGGATTGAGGATTGAGGATTATAGATTGAGGATTGAGGATTGGGTATTGAGGATTGAAGAATGAGGATTGCGGATTGAGGATTGAGGATTGAAGATTGAGTATTGGGTATTGAGGATTGAAGGATGAGGATTGGGGATTGAGGATTGAGGATTGAGGATTGAGGATTGAGGATTGAGGATTGAGGATTGAGAATTGAGGATTGAGGATTGAAGATTAAGTATTGAGGATTGAGGATTGAAGATTGAGGATTGAGGATTGAGGATAAGGAATGAGGGTTGAGGATTGAGGTTTGAGGACTGAGGACTGAGGACTGGGGATTGAGAATTGAGGATTGAGGATTGAGGATTATAGATTGAGGATTGAGGATTGGGTATTGAGGATTGAAGAATGAGGATTGAGGATTGAGTATTGAGGATTGAAGATTGAGTATTGAGGATTGAAGACTGACGATTGAGGATTGAGGATCGAGGATTGAGGATTCAAGATTGAGTATTGGGTACTGAGGTTTGAAGAATGAGGATTGAAAATTGAGGATTGAGGATTGAGAATTGAGGATTGAGGGTTGAGGAATGAGGATTGAGGATTGTGTATTGAGGATTGGAGAATGAGGATTGAGGATTAAGGATTGAGGATTGAGGATTGAAGATTGAGTATTGAGGATTAAAGATTGACGATTGAGGATTGAGGATTGAGGATTGAGGATTGAACATTGAGGACTGAGTGTAGAGGGTTGAGTGATGAGAATTGACGTTTGTGGATAGAGGTTTCAAGATTGCAGATTGAGTATTGAGTATTGAAAACTGTGAATTGAGGATATTCTATTGAGGATTGTGGATTGACAACTGATTGTTGAGGACTGAGGAATGAAGTTTGAGGATTCAGGATTGAGGATTCAGGATTGAGGTTTGCGGACTGAGGATTGAGGATTGAGGATTGAGGATTGAGGATTGAGGATTGAAGATTGGGGATTGGGTATTGAGGATTGAACATTGAGGATTGATGGATGAGGATTGAGGATTGAGGACTGAGGTTTGAAGATTGAGGATTGAGGATTGGAATTGAGGATTGAGGATTGAGGATTAAAGATTGAGGAT